>NC_059332.1:74175231-74775231 GCF_018350155.1 Leopardus geoffroyi
TTTATTTATTTATTTATTTTTTATTTTTATTTTTTTTTTTATAAATTTTTTTTTTCAACGTTTATTTATTTTTGGGACAGAGAGAGACAGAGCATGAACGGGGGAGGGGCAGAGAGAGAGGGAGACACAGAATCGGAAACAGGCTCCAGGCTCTGAGCCATCAGCCCAGAGCCCGACGCGGGGTTCGAACTCACAGACCGCGAGATCGTGACCTGGCTGAAGTCGGACGCTTAACCGACTGCGCCACCCAGGCGCCCCTGAAGGAATCTTTTGAAAACATGTTTCCATTATGTAAGCATTATTCTTTTAACTAGACAACATTACACAAATCCATTTCACCTGACGTTTTGGATTGCCTCAATAGCAGCCCCTGTGTGAAGGACTAAGTGCAGGTCATTTTCTTGGGAGGTGATATTCAGAAGCATGAGGGTACAGTGATACACAGGGTGTGCTATGAAGCACATTGCTGCTGTGGGTGGGCTCAATCCCAATAGTGACCTCTCAGAAGCCATGTTGGACATACCTCAGAATCATCCTTTCCCTGGATGATGAGGGCATTTATCCGCCAACTTTCATTCCCCATTGGTTGATGGTTTTCGCCAGTGGCTTTACCTCCCCTTCGCTTTTGGGTTACACTTGTTTTGGGCAGAGAAAACTCCAAACTCCCATGGTGCTGGAGAATCAGACAGCGAGGAGAGATGCTGGTGCTAGAGATGGAAAGTTTTCAGCGTGATGCAAACTGTTTACTGCACCTTAGGTGAATTCAGGTGGGCCCAGCAAGTATGGGGCATGGTGTCTACAGTGTCTGTCTGCTACACCTGATGATGGTGAGGATTAGGATTAAGGTTAGGATCAGTGAACCATGATAAAGTGAGGCAAAGAAACGATGGGCATCTACCTCTCCCCTCTTTCCTCAGGATATATTGAGTTCCACATTTTGGCAATTTGCTTATTAAACAGTAATAATCAAGTATATTTTTTTTTCATATTTTTAGACAAAATATGTAAGTGGGAGGGGAGGCCCTAATATTTTCTTTCCACATTTTGAAGGTCATTTTGTATATCTCTTAGGGGCCTGCCTCTGGTTTACGATCAGCTTCCTAGAGTGGGTGACCCAAGTGCCAGCCAGGCTCCTTAAGCTGCTGCTGAGATGCGCCTTCTGAGAAGGTTGCTTCAGTCCGGGAAGACATGCCGGCTGTTGCAGATCCTGGCAACTTTTATGTCTCTAACGCACAATTGTGGACTTCCGCTAGCAGCGCACCAGCATACTGTCCAAGGACAAGTGCTGGAATACCGTGGAAGCCTCTGGAGGGCGCTAAAATATCAGAGTCCTCTTACAGGAAGTACTTAAGTGTGCGGCTGCCTATTCAGGAAAATGAACTAGAAGAAGGAAGAAAATGACATCTATCTGCATATAAGCTGATCTATAGAACAAGCTTAATTATCGTATCATCGATGTTTGCAATCGTGGTGGAGCCAACATTTTCTGTAAACATAGCTTTGGCATTATCACAATTCTATACATGAAGTTAAACAAATTAATTGGACAATTTGACGTCCGAATGACATTGATTCGGTAACTCTTATTTGCTAAATACCTGTAAAAAGTAGTGTGAGTTATAAAAAGATGAGTAAAAGTCAGGGTCTTACCTGCAATACAGTAGGGGAATAAGCATTGTATATAGGTAACCATAAAGCAAGGTGGAAATAGACAAACTCTGTAAGAAAAATACCAAGAGCTGCAAAAATTCTAAGATAAAAACATCATTTCTGTGCCAAGCAATTTATTATTTCTTTTGATAACAGCTAAGCTCAGTCCAAATTCCATGCCTTGGAAATTTCTTTATACATGATCCACTTGTGAGCCCACCAGCTAAAGTTTAATAATAAGCAGCCTTGGGATTAGAAAAGACAGAGAAGTCTGAGATGGGTTTTTAACTAAGTGATAACTGCCATAGGCTCTAAAAATGTCCTTAAGAGACAAAGCAGAATACTTATCTGGTTCCTAATTATATAAAAAAATCTAATGTTTTGTGGTCTGTTTTTAAGACATAAGCTTTTAGGAATACAAAAGCAAACAATGGAAAAAACTGTGCAATATTTGTACTGACAATACATTGTTGCAGTTTTCTTGAGCATGAAAATATTTTCTCAATATTTTCTCATCATAAAATGGAACCTGATACGTTAGGTATATTTTTTTCTTAGCTAGAAATCAATTTATAATGAGATTATACACATGAAAAAATTTATAACAGATATTTTAATAGAAAATCAAGTTTAGTAAAGCTATTCAGAATTGTAATAAATAATATTTCATGCTCAAGTAACTAGGAATTCTATACTTTTCATATTAGGTACAACTTGAGATCTAATAAGTACATTTTTCCATTCTTTCCAAAGATGAAAAAATGTTATAATGAATTGCTTACAATAAAATGTATTTGTCACATTGGCTATATGGAACATATATTTGGCAACTTCTTATTTATTTATTATTAGTATTTAAACATATTGAAATATAGTTGACATACAATGTTATATTAGTTTTAGGTGTACAACGTAGTGATTTGACAATTCTATACATTATTCAATGCTCACTAGGATAAGTGTAGTCACCATAAAATGTTATTACAATATTATTGATTATATTCCCTAGCTGTACTTTTCATCCATGTGATGTATTTATTTTACAACTGGAAGTTTGTACTTCTTAATCTCTTTCACCCATTTCACCCATCCCCCCAAGCCTTCTGGCAACCACCAGTTTGTTCTCTGTATTTATGATTCTGTCTGTTTCTTTTTTTTTTTCAACGTTTATTTATTTTTGGGACAGAGAGAGACAGAGCATGAACGGGGGAGGGGCAGAGAGAGAGGGAGACACAGAATCGGAAACAGGCTCCAGGCTCTGAGCCATCAGCCCAGAGCCTGACGCGGGGCTCAAACTCAGGGACCGCGAGATCGTGACCTGGCTGAAGTCGGACGCTTAACCGACTGCGCCACCCAGGCGCCCCTGTTTATCTTTGTTGTAAGTGAAATCATACGGTGTTTGTCTTTCTCTGTCTGGCTTATTGCACTTCACGTAGGACCCTCTAGATCCACCCATATTGTTGCAGATGTCAAGATCTCATTCTTTTTAATGATGGAGTAATATACCATTATATACATATACACACCACATCTTCTTTATCCATTCATCTATTCATGATCACTTGGGTTGCTTCCCAATTTTGGCTGTTGTAAATAAAGCTGCAATAAACATAGGGGTGCAAAACTTTTTGAATTTGTGTTTTTGTTTTCCTTGAGTAAATACCCAGTAGTGACATCACTAGATTATAGGTTATTTCTATTTTTAAATTTTTGGGAACGCTCCATACTGTTTTCCACAGTGGTTACACCCATTTATATTCCCACCAACAGTGCATGAAGTTTCCCATATCCTCCACGTTCTCACCGACACTTATTTCTTTCCTTTTTGATACTAGCCATTCTGACTGGTGTGAGGTGGTATCTCACTGTAGTTTTGATTTGCATTTCCCTGATGATTAGTGATGTTGAGCATCTTTTCATGTGTCTGCTGGCCATCTGTATGTATTTTTTGAAAAAAATATCTACTCAAGTCCCCTGCTCATTTTTCTAAAAAAATTTTTTAACGTTTTATTTATTTTTGAGACAGAGAGAGACAGAGCATGAACGGGGGAGGGGCAGAGAGAGAGGGAGACACAGAAGCCGAAGCAGGCTCCAGGCTCTGAGCCATCAGCCCAGAGTCCGACGCGGGGCTAGAACTCACAGATCACGAGATCATGACCTGAGCTGAAGTCGGACGCTTAACCGACTGAGCCACCCAGGCGCCCCTCCCCTGCTCATTTTTAAATCAGATTGTGCATGTTGTGTGCATGTGTGTTTGTGAGTTGTTGTATCCACTCTTTATATATTTTAAGTATTAACTCTTCTTTTAATGTTTATTTATTTTTAAGAGAGAGAGAGACATACTGCCAGTTGGGGAGGGGCAGAGAGAGAGGGAGAATCCAAAGCAGACTCCAGGCTTTGAGAGCTGTCAGCATAGAACCTGACATGGGGCTCCAACTTATGGACTACGAAATCATGACCTGAGCCAAAGTCGGATGCTTAACTGACTGAGCCACCTAGGCGACCCTAGATATTAACTCTTTATCGAATATGTCATTTGCAAATATCTTCTTCATTCAGTAAGTTGCCTTTTTGTTTTGTTGATGCCTTCCTTTGCTGTGCAAAATCTTTTTAGTTTGGTATAGTCCCGATAGTTTAATTTGCTTTTATTTCCTTTGCCTGAGGACACAGATCTGTACATATGTTGCTAAGGCCGATGTCCAAAAGATTACTGCCTGCTTTCTTTTAGGAGTTTTATGGTTTCGGGTCTCACACTTAGGTCCTTAATCCATTTTGAGTTTATTTGTGTATGGTGTAAGAAAGTGGTCCAGTTTCATTCTTTTGCATGTAGCCGTCCAGGTTTTGCAACATCATTTATTGAAGAAACCATCTTTTCCCCATTGTATACTCTTGCCTCCTCTGTCATAGATTAATTGACCATATATGCATGGGTTTATTTCCATCCTGTTCATTGATTTAAGCATCTATTTTTGTGCCAGTACTATACTTTTTTGATTACTATAGCTTTGCAGTTTATCTTGAAATCTGGCATCGTGATACCTCCAGCTTTGTTCTTTCTCAAGATTGTTTTGGCTATTTAGATAACTCTTTAAAAACATTTCAGTCACTACTCCAAATTAGTATTTATGGGGTGCCTGGGTGGCTCAGTCAGTTGAGTGTCTGACTTTGGCTCAGGTCATGATCTCACAGTTCATGAGTTTGGCACCCATGGGCTCAGTGCTGTCAAAGCAGAGCCTGCTTCAGATCCTCTGACCTCTCTCTCTCTGCCCCCACTGCTTGCACACTCTCTTTCAAAAATAAATAAATAAAACAAAAAAGTAATGTTATACCAAATTAATATATTTATATATTTTTATGTGAGCTTGATAAGCTTTGTTGAAATTTCAAAACTTCTCACAACACCAAGCTGCTGAAGTACCAAGCTAAATTCTGTTGTTTGATGCAGTGAATATGAATCTATATCATGAAAAGTGTATTATTTTTTAACTTTTTTTTTAAGACAGGGTGACTCATCTGTTTTTCTTTAAGAAGGAGAGTAAAAGAAAAGTCAGTTCCCATTAAAAGTACTAGAATATATAAGGCACTTGGGTGGCTCAGTCAGTTAAGTGTCCAACTTCAGCTCAGGTCATGATCTCACGCTCCTTGAGTTCAAACCCCGCGTTGGGCTCTGTGCTGACAGCTCAGAGCCTGAAGTCTGCTTCAAATTCTGTGTCTCCCTCTCTCTCTGCCCCTTCCCCTCTCATGCTCTGTCAATCTCTCTCTCTTTCTCAAAAATAAATATTAAAAAAAATGAAAAAAATAGTGCTATAATTTCTAAACTATTTTTCTGGAAGTTACAAATTATTCTAAAATCCTATTAGCTTAAGAAGGTATCAGATTGATTATTTAAGTATTTCAAATTGCACTAGGATTAAAGTAGATGATTGAGACTCTTAGGTTGTAATCTGTCCATCCATCCACATCCATCCATCCATCCATTCATCCATATAGTCCTTCAATAGGTGCTTTCCTTGGCAGTGAGTATACAAAAAAAAAAAAAAAAAAAAAAAAGGACTACAGTCTGACATAGAAGTTAATGATGTAAACAAATAATTATCATACATGAGGTATCATAACTTGCATGGGTAGTACGTAGATTAGAACAGTGCATGTTCTCTGAGGCCAAAACATTTCAAGAAGAAGGTGATGTTAAGATGAGTATCAGAGAATGAGCATGAGTTTACAGGCAGGTGAAGAAAGTATCTGAGTGGAAAGTCCTCTGAGTAGTGTTGAATATTCAAAAGCAGAAGGAAAGAAAAAATACAGCATGTTTAGGGAACCACAAACTTATTGGTATTTTGGGAGAATGGGCTATAAGGAAGATGAATTAGAAAAAGGAGGAACTGGAGGTACTGGGTTTTGTAAACATATTTCTGTTCTTCATATAGAATGTCTTCCGTCCTTCCATATCAGCCTATATTCATGTGAAGTTCTTTAATCTGGGAGATGTAAAGTTTAATACTTTTAAACAGCTCTCTCAGGACTTTCTTAATTATGGTCATTATTATGTTTAAAACTCATTTGTCCGGATTTTTTTAATTCAAACATTTTGGTTATTAGTTTTAACAGTTTTATTGAGATATAATTTACATATAATTCATTCATTTAAAGTATACAAGTCAACAGTTTTTTAGTATATTCCCAGTTATGCAACCATTACCATAATCAATTTTAGAACATGTCTATCAGCCCCAAAAGAATCCATGTCCATTAGCAGATACTCCCTATTTTATCCACTACCAATTCCAGCACAGGGCAACCAGTAATTTACTTTCCGTTTCTACGAATTTGCCTATTCTTGATATTTCCTGTAAATGGAGTTATACAAAATGTGGCCTATTTTGACTGGCTTTTTTCATATACCACGTTTTCAAGATTCATTCATGTTATAGCATGTATTTGTACTTCATTCCTTTTTATTGGCAAATAACATACCATTGTATGAATATACCATATTCATTTATCCATCCATCAATTGATGGACCTTTGGGACAATGTCCAAACACTGTTCAAACAATGTCCAAAGAGTGGAAACAGTTTTTGGCTGGTATGAATAATGCTATGAACATTCATGTTCAAGTTTTGGTGTGGACATATGTTTTCATTTCTCTTGGATATATATCTAAAGATGTGACTGTTGAGTCATATGGTAACCTTTTATTTAACATTTTAAGGAGTTGCCAAACTATTTTCCTTTTTTTAAATATGAAATTTATTGTCAAATTGGTTTCCATACAACACCCAGTGCTCATCCCAACAGGCGCCCTCCTCAATGCTCATCACCCACTTTCCCCTCTCTCCCACCCCCCATCAACCCTCAGTTTATTCTCAGTTTTTAAGAGTCTCTTATGGTTTGCCTCCCTCCCTAACTTTTTTTTTTCCTTTCCCTCCCCCATGGGTTTCTGTTAAGTTTCTCAGAATCCACATAAGAGCGAAAACATATGGTATCTGCCTTTCTCTGTATGGCTTATTTCACTTAGCATAACACTCTCCAGTTCCATCCGCATTGCTACAAAAGGCCATATTTCATTCTTTCTCATTGCCAAGTAGTATTCCATTGTGTATATAAATCACAATGTCTTTATCCATTCATCAGTTGATGGACATTTAGGCTCTTTCCATAATTTGGCTATTGTTGAAAGTGCCACTATAAACATTGGGGTACAAGTGCCCTATGCATCAGCACTCCTGTATCCCTTGGGTAAATTCCTAGCAGTGCTATTGCTGGGTCATAGGGTAGATCTATTTTTAACTTTTTGAGGAACTTCCACACTGTTTTCCAGAGCAGCTGCACCAGTTTGCATTCTCACCAACAGTGCAAGAGGGTTCCCGTTTCTCCACATCCTTACCAACATCTATAGTCTCCTGATTTGTTCATTTTGGCCACTCTGACTGGGGTGAGATGATATCTCAGTGTGGTTTTGATCTGTATTTCCCTGATGAGGAGTGATGTTGAGCATCTTTTCATGTGCCTGTTGGCCATCTGGATGTCTTCTTTATAGAAGTGTCTATTCATGTTTTCTGCCCATTTCTTCACTGGATTATTTGTTTTTCGGGTGTGGAGTTTGGTGAGTTCTTTATAGATTTTGGATACTAGCCCTTTGTCCGGTATGTCATTTGCAAATATCTTTTCCCATTCCGTTGTTTGCCTTTTAGTTTTGCTGATTATTTCCTTTGTAGTGCAGAAGCTTTTTATCTTCATGAGGTCCCAGTAGTTCATTTTTGCTTTCAATTCCCTTGCCTTTGGGGATGTGTCAAGTAAGAAATTACTGCGGCTGAGGTCAGAGAGGTTTTTCCCTGCTTTCCCCTCTAGGGTTTTGGTGGTTTCCTGTCTCACATTCAGCTCCTTTATCCATTTTGAGTTTATTTTTGTGAATGGTGTAAGAAAGTGGTCTAGTTTCATTCTTCTGCATGTTGCTGTCCAGTTCTCCCAGCACCATTTGTTAAAGAGACTGTCTTTTTTTCCATTGGATATTCTTTCCTGTTTTTGGTCAAATATTAGTTGACCATATATTTGCGGGTCCATTTTTGGGTTTTCTATCCTGTCCATTGATCTATGTGTCTGTTTTTATGCCAATACCATACTGTCCTAATGACTATAGCTTTGTAATATAGCTTGAAATCTGGAATCGTGATGTCTCAACAAGATACTACTAGGAAATCAAACACAACAGTACATTTAAAGAATTATTCACCATAATCAAGTGGGATTCATTCCTGGGTGGCAGGGCTGGTTCAATATTCACAGATCAATCAACGTGATACACCACAATAATAAAAGAGAGGATAAGAACCATATGATCCTGTCAATAGATGCAGAAAAACTATTTGACAAAATACACCATGAATTTTTGATAAAAAGCCTCAACAAAGTAAGGATTGATGGAATATACCTCAACATCATAAAAGCCATATATGAAAGACCTACAGCTAATATCATCCTCAATGGGGAAACCTGAGAGCCTTTCCCCTAACACCAAGAAAAAGACAAAGATGCCCACTTTCACCACTACTATTTAACATAGTACTGGAAATCTCAGCTTCAGCAATCAGACAACAAAAAGAAATAAAAGGCATCCAAATTGGCAATGAAGAAGTCAAACTTTCACTATATACAGGCAACATAATACTCTATTTAGAAAACCTGAAAGACTCCACCAAAAAATTGCTAGAGATAATACATGAATTCAGCAAAGTTGCAGAATATAAAATCAATGTGCAGAAATCTGTTGCATTCCTATACACCAATAATGAAGCAGCAGAAAAAGAAATAAAGGAATTGATTCCATTTGCAATTGCACCAAAAACAGTAAGATACTTAGGAATAAACCTAACTAAAGAGGTAAAAGATCTGTATTCTGAAAACTATAGAACACTTGTTCAAGGAATCAAAGAGGACATAGGAAATGGAAAAGCATTTCATGCTCATGAATTGGAAGAACAAACATTGTTAAAATGTCCATACTACCCAAAGCAATCTACACACTTACACATTTAATGAAATTCCTATCAAAATACCACGATCATTTTTCACAGAGCTCGAATAAATAACCCTAAAATTTGTATGGAACCACAAAAGACCCCAAATGACCAAAGCAATTCTGAAACAGTAATATAGGATTGTTTAAATAAATTATGTCACATCAGTTTGTGGTAGACTGCAAAATAGCCACATTTCTTCAGATTTTCCTCTATCCAAGCCCTTTGCTCCATCATTTTGCTGTGCTCTCCCAGTGTGGGTGGGGTGTAATTCTCTACTGTTTGGCCTTACTTAGCATGCGATTTGCTTTGGTTGATAGTATGTTGACAGATGTGATACAGGGAGTATTTTTAAAGGGACTTACCTGTTTTAGGTAAGTGCTTCTATAGTTATTAAAAGAAGAACATGCCTAGGCTGTTCTGTTTATCTTAGGAGGAAGGTAGTAGCCATTTGGAGAAGAACTGTCTTCAAATAAGATGCCCCAGTCAGGCCCAGCCTAGAATAGAGAACACCAGTCAATTTCTAGAAGCACAACTAAGTCCAGATTAGCAGTGCTTGCCAACCAAGTCCAACCCAGATTATCCAATTCTGCAGATGCATACACTATACATACAAAGAATTATTGTTTCAAACCACTGAGTTCTGAGATGGTATATTACACAGCAATAGATAGTTGATACACTATGTAATCGATACCATCTACCCAGAAAAGAGTTCATTATTATATTAATAAGCAATAGTCTCTGAAATTTATTTTACAGTTCAATTAAGTGCAGAAAAATGTAAAGCATCCCATCATTTGTGAAAATAAATTTGCATACATATGCATAAGATATGACTAGAAGGATACACAAGAAAAGCTGATAAAAGTTGGTTGTCTGTGGAAAGGTTAGCTGGATAGTTGAGGGACAGGAGGAGTGGAAAGAGACTTTTCCCTTGTATACTTTTTTGTAATTTTTAAAATTTCAGCTGTTTAAATGGATTATGTACATTAAAAAATAAGTTAAATTATTTTTTAAAACTCAGGCTATTCCTGGTGCTTCAAATTCTTCTAGCAAGTAATAGAGCAGAAAAAATATCTGAAATCAGTTAGATTTTTCTTTCTTTACAAATGCCAATTTTTTTTTTTGCTTAGGTGATTACTGGATTCTTTTCTTCTCCCTTAAATCATGAGTATCAGCATCTGTCTAGGTGCACAACTCTAGTTTATTATTATTTCTTGGTAGTTGGAATATATGTGTAAAGAACTCTTAACTGAAACTCAATCACATGAAAACAAACAGCCCAATGTAGAAAATGGGCAAATGAATTGATCAGACACTTCATGAAAGAAGAAATACCAGTGGCAAATAAGAGCATTAAAAAGGTGCTCAACATCACTGACCAATTAAAAGTAAAATGAGATACTACTACACACTTTTTAGAATATCTAAAATTAAAAAGTCTAAAACCATGTTAACTATGTGTTGGAAAGATGTGTTGGAAAGATGTGGACCAACTGGAACTCTTCTTCACTGCTGGTGGTGATGTAAACTAGTATAAACATTTTGGAAACCAGTTTGGCAATTCCTGACAAAGTTAAAAATGCATCTACCATATGACCTAATGATTCCATCTCTTGTTATTTACGCGAGAGAAATGATAGCATATGTCCACACAAAGACTTGAACACGGTTGTTCATCAGAGCTTTATATGTGATAGCCCCCAACTGAAAACAGACTGAATATCCATCAATAGGTAAAGGGATAAACAAAATATCATATACCTGTACCATGGAATACTATTCAGTTAAAAGAAAGAGAATAAATTATTAATACTCGTAACAACATTGGTGAATCTCAAATTAAGAATGCTGAGTGAAAGAAGCCAGATAAAAAACAACACATACTATATAATTCCATTTAAATAAAATTCTAGAAAATTCAAACTCATTTATAGTGACAGAAGTGAAATCAGTGGTTGCCTGGGGATAGGTTTGTATGGAGATGACATGTAGATGGAGGGATTATTAAGTCATGAGGAAACTTTTGAGGGTGATAAATATGTTCATTTTCTTGATTGTAATAATGGTTTCAAAGGTGTATACAGAAGTCAAAACTTACTAAGTTATACGCTTTAATTATATGCAAAAAAAACTTGAAAAAGAAACCAAGTGTTAGGATTTGTAAAGCTGAGCAGTAACTACATAGGTTTCTATTACACTATGTGTTTTCTGGATTTAATAACAAAACATTTACATTCAATTAAAAAAGAAAACTAGATTTCCCACACTTCAGATAGCTTACTTAATAAACTAGTGGAAACAATAAGTTTTCATGAAAACAGGGCCCTTGTCTGTTTTATTCACCATTGTATCTCAGTTCTCAGCACAGTGCCTAGAAGCACTCATCATACACTCCAAAATCATTTATTTAATAAATTATGAATAAATTCAGCTTATTCATAACTACTGGTTATTTTCTTATTTTAAAGAAGCTTCTAGTTCCTTATGGTAAAGCTTGGAAGTTATGGGACAATTTTAGAGTGATTGTCCATTCTGTGGAGAGTAGTTGATGAGATTGTCAGAAATTCTTATCTATTTATCTATCTATCTATCTATCTATCTATAACTGTCTAATCACAAATCCTATATATATATGTATTCAGGCAGGTTGTACAACAAAGTCCTATTGGTTGCCTACAGGTGGCGTTCTGCTTGATTATTGAACATTTATTAGTCAGTGTCTGCAACCTACTGATTATAAACTATTTTTAATGTCACCCCTTTGCAAATGTCATCACATCAATATTCTTGGGTTCAAGCACTCCTGATGCTACACATACTTCCGACAGGTTTTTGTTCAAGTTCTGTATAGGCATCCTTTGGCATGCACTCTGCACCTAACTCCTTTACTCTACCATCACTCACACTGCTCAGGCCAAATGATTTGACACTGGTTTGATTTTGTCCCCCTAGTTAAACTCTAACTTCCATTTTTTTTCACTGCCAAGTGATGTGATAAATCCCAATTCCAAAATAGACTAATATATTTAGTCCCCTCTTCCTGAGCTTTTATATAGGATTCTAAACTAAATCTGGTACATGTTCACTTATTGACTTCAAATATTTCAAAGAGTTTTGGCAGGCAACTTATTAACCTATGAACTTTAGCTCACTGAATAAGAGTTATAAAATACATTAGAAATACAAAATACTTGGGTCCTGTATCCAAGTTTTGGCCCAAGTCTGTGTGCTGAACTTCTGCCATGGACATGCAATAGATCGCCTGTCAATGTGCCAGGGTTAGAAGTTTTTTAAAGGAAAATTTCTGGCTTTGGAGGTGGCTCTGTTTGGAAGACAAAGTGAGTACCACAAAAAAAAGGCACATTAATAAACATTTATTGAACTGTATTAAATTTAATTGAAATTAATTGAATTTGGATGGTGGCTACAATTGCAACTGCTCCCATTTCTTGGCTGAATTCGTTTTGGTTTAGAACTCAGTTTGAGCAAGGACTAGAGAAGTGGAAAATCTTCAATGTCACCTTCAAAGTTGAATTACTTTACATTAGAAAAAGAGTATTAGGTAATATTGCTGATTTAAATGTTTATCATAATTTCCTTTGGAAAAAAATAATTTCAACGAAATAAGTCAGATTTTTCTTCACATAAAGTTCGCTATTCTAGCCTTTACGTATGTCTCAACTTCTTACAGTCAAATTTGACTCTTCAATCTAGAATTATTAGAATTTCCCCCGGACACCATTGAAAATATAAAAATTAACTATGATTTTATAAGTTTTAGAATTATAAATGTCTCACCTCCATACTGAATAAGTCACTATAGTGTATAGATTCTAGCTCTTAAATATCTGTTTTCAAGCCTTTTGAAACTAGTGTTTCCTTTTTAAAATGAATATTTTATAAAAACTCCTCGGTACATAAAATTAACCTTCACACATACATTTTATTATTAACTATAATATAAAGGAGTTACAAAAGAATAATTATATATTACATAACATTAATAACATATAAATACTTGGGCACAACTATATTAGAAGACTCAGTGCTGTGGTAATATACTTCCACCTATTTATAAACAGGCTAGTATTTAAGAGAAAGTAGACCAATATTCAAATAAATAGTGAAAATATTTTTCCTTTACATTAGATATTTTGAATATTTTTTAAAAACCATTTATTTTTATTTATTTTGAGAGTGAAAGACAGCACTAGCAGGGAGGGGCAGAAAGAGAGAAGAGAGAATCCCAAGCAGGCTCTGGGCTGTCAGAGCAGAGCCTGATGGGGGTCTTGAACTCATGAGCAGGTCATTACTTGCGCCAAAAGCAAGAGTTGAGGGGTGCCTGGGTGGCTCGGTCAGGTAAGCGGCCAACTTTGGCTCAGGTCATGATCTCCCAGTTTGTGAGTTCGAGCCCCACATCAGGCTCTGTGCTGACAGCTCAGAGCCTGGAGCCTGCTTGGGATTCTGTGTCTCCTTCTCTCTCTGCCCCTCCCCCACTTGTGCTCTGTCTCTATCAAAAATAAACAAAATATTAAAACAAAAAATCAAGAGTCGGATGCTTAACTGACTGAGCCACCCAGGCACCCCTTTATTAGACATTTTGAAGAAAGATTCACTTTGGATGCAATAACTAAAAATGCAAACTGATACAGTTGGGTTGTATTGGTGATTCAAATAGCATGAGCAGCATAGCTGTCAGAAATAAAATTTTGTAAAGTTCCAAACAAAACAATATATATTTTCCTTTCAATAAATACTGTAGCTGCATTCCTGGAAAATTCAGTGTATATTAAAACCATACTATAAGTATTTGCAGTTTAAATGTAAGATGGAGTTGTTTCTAGGATGATTATAATCTGGTTTTTCATCTGCAAGAATGTCTAGAAGGATATTTGATATATATGTGGGAAGCAGAATTATTTTTCATTGTGTATTACTGCCCTCTAATTACAGGAGTTCTAATATCCCTGGCATCTATGCGCTAAATGTCAATCACTGGGACAACCAGAAAATGACTCCACAAATATCCAAAATGCCCACCAGGGGCAGTGTCACCCTGTTGAGAACCACTGGTCTATACAATCTGCTCCTGCCTTGCCGATCTTTCACAGCTACTTTAGTTTGGTTCTTCAACAACTAAACACTTGGACCTC
Source organism: Leopardus geoffroyi (assembly GCF_018350155.1). Classification (NCBI taxonomy): domain Eukaryota; kingdom Metazoa; phylum Chordata; class Mammalia; order Carnivora; family Felidae; genus Leopardus; species Leopardus geoffroyi. Next base: position 74,189,559 of record NC_059332.1, read on the forward strand.
CTACCTTCTCTCCCTACCCTCAGTCTTCTCTGCTTGTATTTCACCCTTCTGACAGATAGCAAAAGTATCTTTCTAAAATGCATGTCTGATCATGTCATTTCATAGCTGAATATGGTCAGAGGCTCCCCAGCACTATAGAATGAAGTCAAACTTTTTAGAACGGAGGGCAGCAATCTGTTCACATTATATTTCAAATTTTTACCACTCTCTTGAATGTGTGTTGTGGTCTTCCCCATGTAGTCTCTAGAACTGAACAAGTTCTCTCTTTCCACCAAGTTAGCCATCTTTGGTCTGGTGAGTTCTTCCTAATAATTCAAAATGCAACTCAAGTATTGCTTCCCCAGTGAAGCCCTCTCCAGTCAGCTCCCCACTCTACCCCTGACCCAGGCGCTTATCATGTTCTACAACTATTAGTCTGTCTCTACCACTAGACTGTGAATTTAATCTGACAGCAGCAATTTTTCTGCTATCTACCTTTGTGTCCTAAGAACATCAAGAGGGTGGAGGCCATATGGTAAGGTCTTAAAAAGTTAAACACATTTAAAATTGAATGATCTTGTAATGTTAACTATTTGGAGTTCTGCAGATTACCATGTAATCATTTTTATTTACCTTTCAATATTTTCTCACCCCTGAAGAATCACATATTTGCACCCAGTTTAATCTTTCCATCTATTACAGCTTTTTATCTTGTTCATGTTCTTTCTTTAGTATTTATTTAAACTCCAATAAATTTTGAAACATCTTAGTTATATTTTCTTTTTACTAGCTCCACCGCTCCACTATACTGACTCATGAAAAAAATATGTCCTTTTTGACCCAACCCTGGTTTATATTTTATTTAATTTAAGTAAAGTTAATTAAGTTAACTTTACTTATTTAATTTACTTTACTTAATTTAATTTGTATTTAATTTACTTCTTTATATATCTCAGACAAGAAGCCCATTTCTTTCTAAAAGAATTTGAAATCAGCTCTTGATTGCTCAAGAAACAATCAGCTCATTGTTCCTTTCATCAACAATTTTTAAAAATTGTTTTCTCCGTGAGTGGTACATAGAACCTCAGGTTGATTGTTGTGGTTTTAACTGTTGTTTCATGGTTTTATGACATAAGCGCTTGATGTTATTCACCAATACTTGATTTTGTTTTATATTTTTCAGATTTGAAAGTGTTTATCAATTTCTTTGCTAATTTAAGGCAGAGACCAAAATTTAATAGTTTTACATTATGTTGATGTTTGTCCATGTTGGACTGTTTGGCTTCCCTCTGCTGGTTTTCATGAAAGTGGCCATAATCAGTCACCCCCGCCCTTTTTTTAATATTACATTATTCTTTGCCTTCCTAGGACTTAACAGCAATATTTCAGTAATTTACTAATGACTTTCCTTTGGGTCATTAGAAGAAAAATGGTTCCTGTAGAAACAATTTAAATAAATGATAGTGCAGAGACATTTTCCTGGAGGCTACAAAGTGACCTATTGAAATACACTAAATTGTTCTTCTCCATTAGGACATTCAGATCCTCCTTTTATTTCATTTTGGAATGAAAGAATAAATGGGGAACGAATATGCTCTGAGATCCTCTGTCCTGCTCTAGAGCATATAAATAGCATCTCACACAAAAAATTTCCAAGATGTCAGGAACAAGGCAAGTATGATAATTTAAGATAATTAAAATTCTTAAGATGAGCAAAATAGAATGGATTCTAGTAAGCTTTTCTCACTCAAAGGAAACTTCTTTAAAATGTAGTTACTGATCTAAATGTCTTTCAATAAGGCAATTAAAAAATGTGGTATAACAATTCAAACCATGGAATATTTTGCAGTCTTTAAAAAAGAAGAAAGCAAACCTATGTGTATGGATATAGAATGATATACATGGTTGTCCTAAATTAGAAAAATTATGAATAATGCATATACTGTGATCCCATTCATATAAAAAATAGCAGAATCACAAGTGAAATATATACAAAGGAGAGGAGACTGGAAAGATATACGTACATCAAACTGCAGTCAATGTTGTGCATTGAAAGCTTTAGTTTCCATGTCTGTTTCTTCCACCAGGTTATGTGTCCCTTGGTTACCAGATCAAATAAATGGATGCCCAGTTAGATTTTTTTTTAATGTTTTTTTTATTTTTGAGAGAGACAGTGTGAGCAGCGAAGAGACAGAGAGAAGGGGAGATGTAGAATCTGAACCAGGCTCCAGGCTCTGAGCTGTCAGCACAGAGCCTGATGTGGGGCTCCAACCCACAAACCATGAGATTATGACCTGAGCTGAAAGGGGGTGCTCAACCAACTAAACCACCCAGGCGCCCCCCAGTTAACTTAGAATTTCAAGTGGAACGGATTTTTTTAAGTACATCTCAAATATTATACAGGACATACTTAATACTAAAATATTATTCATTATCTGAAATTGAAATTTTTATTTTTTTATTTGTGAATTCTGGCATTTCTACTTTAAGGAGACCATAAACCATTCATCCTTGTACTCCTATCATTAGCATATTTACAGATATATAGTGGTTGCACAATAAATCATGAGAGGGAGAATAATTAAGGAGAGCACAATAATAAAGGCAATTTCGCTAAGTGTGTTACATACATTATCTCAATTCTAATGGAAATGCCTTAAAGTTTTCTTAGTGGTCATATTTTACAGATTAAGGAACAGAGGTATACAAAAGTCACACAGTAAATGGAGGAGCTAGAAATGACCCCAAGTTTCTGGGTCCTGATTCAGCAGCCATAACCAAGTGCCAGCTGCAGGGAGGAAAAGAGAGAAAGGAAGGGGAAAAAGAACCAGGGGCGAGGCTTTGATTTTGCCTAAGTGTAGCTGAGCAGGCCTACACAAAGTCTTTAACCTTGCTAGAGGTGGAATGTGGGATATGTAGGAGAGGCAGATAAATCTGGGCCTTGTCCCCATATCCACCACGCATTAGAACAAGTTACATAATTTATTTTTGCCTCAATTTCTTGTCCGTACAACTGGAGTAAGAATACCTGAGTACTGACATGATGAATAAAGGAGATAATTTCTGTAAAGTGATCAGCACAGGGCTTGGCCAGTGAAAGAACACTAAGTCAATGCTAGTTATTCTTGGCCCAGAACCCCAGTTTTTTCATTAAAATAAAAAAACCCCAAACAGAATAACAACATCAATAAAAAGACAGTGATATGAATAATATCAATATTGCCAAGTTGATTTGAGGATCAGATGAGAAATATATATTATCTCTCTAAATTCTAAAGTGCTTCTCTTTCTCCTCAACAGAGTACTTCCTCTTCAGATCAGAATCAGAATCAATGTCATGCCAGAACATTATTACAATGTTTCCCCCTGAGTAATTCATTTTGTTTTAAAAATTATCATACAGTAAAATCGACTCTTTTCGGTAAAGTTTTATGAATTTTAAACCATGTACAGATTCATGTAACCACTACCACAGTCCAGATACAGAACATGACTCTAGCTTTTGAGATTCTTTTTTCAAAGCATTTCACATTCTTGTTGCAAAACAGTTTTAAAAAGAAGAAAAAAAAGAATTTAGATAACTGTGAAGATACGAATTAACAAGACTGGCTTTTTGTACAAATCACTGCAGTCTCCAACACCTCTAGGCCTTGTCTGGGCCATTTTTGCTGTTGACTCTGCAGACTGTTTCCACCAAAGTAATCAGGAATCAGGTTGAGAATCGGGGCATTTCTTCCGGCTAAAGGCACATGTCACAGGCCCAAACTTCAGCATTCCCTATTTGCTCCTTTTTATATTATCTTCCAGATCTTAATTTTCCCAACTATTTCCTCTAATTGCCATTCTATCTCTAAAATGAAGAAGCCTGGAATAGCAGCACCTTCTCATCCCTTCAGGACAATTATTGGACAGAGTTATTCAGAGAGCAACGCTGGACCCCTCAGGACCCTAAACCTCTGGGATATAACAGATTCTCCAGGTAACAATCTATCCCTTTTCCATCCTCTCCACCTCCCCAGCCTGCCAGGCACTCCCAGGGAGGACAGACATCTGGACCAAACTTCCGTCCTCCAAGGGCCGCCCACGTCCCATCCCCCATCTCGTGGGCTCTCCCATCTTAAGGGACTTGCACTGACACACCGCTGCCACATCCGCTTTCTGGGTGACTCAAGTCATTGCTATTTGCCTTTTCTTTCTAGCATGCTTTGGCTGCTGTTTTCTTCCCTCTGCTTTTAATTTGGGGAGGAGAAAAGCTAATGAACCAAGAACGAATCTCCTCTCCACGAATCCTTTCCCCCCTTAAAGTTGGCTCTCAAGTTCCGTAACTATCCTAGAAGTGCGGGGGCGGGACAGGTGGGGATGCATTAATTACACCTAAACCTTAAATTGGCATGTAACGTTATCACTCGGGTGGGAAGACTTTCTGAAGCTCCCTTGCAGTTTGCTGGGCATTTTGCTGCTGCCGCTGTACATTTTCTGCTCATTTCTTAATGCTGCTGCTTCGTGTGCTTCTGTCACCCCTAAATCTATCTCTACGGCCCAAGATGCCCAAATCAGGGTGAATTCCACGAGATTCACCAGCGGTTTTCTTCCTGTCCAAGGTAAATACATTATGCAAAATGAGGAACCACCAAAGGATGCAGGCTAAGGGGGAGAGAAAGGGATTCCCTCACCTTTCCTGGCACATCCCTCGTTAATTTCCACCGGAAGGAGGCGCGCGGCCCAGATCCCCCCAGTCTTCTTTCTTAAATCCCCCAACCGAGGGCTGCAAAGGTTGGCGGCGCGGCGGGAGAAGTCCCTCTAGCAGGCCTGGCTCTCCCCCGCCCCCAGGGTTGGTTTTTCCCAGCTGCGGAGGTTGGGCCAGGGGCAGGGGTGCGAGGAGAGTCGGCGCCCGCTGCGCGGAGCCGGGAAGTCGCCGCGACTCCGGTGAGACTCAGAGTTGTCTCCGGAGGTGACGGGCGCGGAGGTGAGCGGTGGGGAGCAAGCGGCGACGGCGAAAACGCGGAGGCTGCGCCGTGGCCCCTTACCATCTTTTGAAGGGATGGTAGCGTAGGTCCAGGGTCCCATCGCCGCTTTGTTCGCAGCCTCTCCCTAAGGTACTCTTTGGGGATGACTTGAACCCCCTCTGGGATCCGAGGGTCGGGCTGGGGCTGGGGGGGGGGGGGCGGGGAGCGACAGCTGTTAGGTCCTCCATTTCCTGCTAATCCGGGAAGGTACCAAAAGAGATGAAAAGACTCCTGTAACCTGAAACTTCCCTCCGTTCCAAACCTGGACCGGGAGGTGAGGTTCGGGCGGGGGCGGAGACCCCGGAAGGCGGGTCGCCAGCCGAGGCGGTGGGGGACGGAGCTAGGAGAGAGTGAGAAGTTTGGTCAGGAAGACGCTGGGGATTAAGAAGTTAGACTTGGGGGACGAATCTGATCGGGAAAGAGGAGGGCGGGGGGCTGGAAGAGTGTATATATAGTGTGGGCCTGGGCAGAAGGAAGACTTTACGCTCGGTGTCTCGGGACGCGCGCCCCTCTCCCGGGGAAAGATGTGCGTGGGAGTGGGGGAGGCGAAGCCTGGACGGTGTTTCGGAGGGAGGTCCTGGGGACCGAGTGGAGACGACTTGGCTTGGGGAGTCCGGCTCCCGCACTCGGGGAGCTGCGGCCGCCGCCGCTCCTCACGCTTCTCTCCCGCCTGTCCCAGGTCCTGAAGCGGATCGAGCGCGAGGCGCCAACAAAAGAGGCAAGAGGGTGCCACCCGGGGGCGGCGGCAGGAAGAGGAGCTGGAGGAAGAGCGCGGAGCTGAACGTCCCGAGGCTCCGTGCGTACTTTTTGGAGGGAAGGGGCGGGGGAATCGGCCCCGGGAGGGGGACGCCGGGTGACGAGGGGTTTAGCCAAGTTCCGGCTGCGGCGTCCCTCCTCTGCTCCCACGAGAGGAAAGTTTTCTCCAGACGCTTCCGGCCGGCCGGCGCCCTCCGGACCAGCTCCCGAGCCTTCGGAGCGGGCGCCGTCCCAGCCCAGCTCCGGGGAAAGCCGCGCCGCGATGCCTGGGGGGTGCTCCCGGGGCCCCGCCGCCGGAGACGGGCGGCTGCGGCTGGCGCGGCTGGCGCTGGTCCTTCTGGGCTGGGTCTCTTCGTCCTCTCTCACTTCCTCGGCGCCCTCCACCTCCTCCACGTCGTTCCTGGCCTCCGCGGTGTCCGCCCAGCCCCCGCTGCCGGGCCAATGCCCCCAGCTTTGCGAGTGCTCCGAGGCGGCGCGCACGGTCAAGTGCGTTAACCGCAACCTGACCGAGGTGCCCGCGGACCTGCCCCCCTACGTGCGCAACCTCTTCCTCACTGGCAATCAGCTGGCCGTGCTCCCCGCCGGCGCCTTCGCCCGCCGGCCGCCGCTGGCGGAGCTGGCCGCGCTCAACCTCAGCGGCAGCCGCCTGCAGGAGGTGCGCGCCGGCGCCTTCGAGCATCTGCCCAGCCTGCGGCAGCTCGACCTCAGCCACAACCCGCTGGCCCACCTCAGCCCCTTCACCTTCTCGGGCAGCAACGCCAGCTTCTCGGCCCCCAGCCCCCTGGTGGAACTGATGCTGAACCACATCGTGCCCCCTGAGGACCACCGGCAGAACCGGAGCTTCGAGGGTATGGTGGCGGCGTCCCTACGCGCCGGCCATGCGCTTCGCGGGCTCCAGCGCCTCGAACTGGCCAGCAACCACTTCCTCTTCTTGCCTCGGGACGTGCTGGCCCACCTACCCGGCCTCAGGCACCTGGACCTGCGCAACAACTCGCTGGTGAGCCTAACTTACGTGTCCTTCCGCAACCTGACACACCTACAAAGCCTCCACCTGGAGGACAACGCCCTCAAGGTCCTTCACAACGGCACCCTGGCGGAGTTGCAGAGCCTGCCCCACGTCAGGGTCTTCCTGGACAACAATCCCTGGGTCTGCGACTGTCACATGGTGGACATGGTGGCCTGGCTCAAGGAGACAGAGGTAGTGCAGGGCAAAGCCAGGCTCGCCTGTGCATTTCCGGAAAAAATGAGGAATCGGGCCCTTTTGGAACTCAACAGCTCCCACCTGGAGTGTGACCCTATCCTCCCTCCATCCCTGCAGACTTCTTATGTCTTTCTAGGTATTGTTTTAGCCCTGATAGGTGCCATTTTCTTACTGGTTTTGTACTTGAACCGCAAGGGGATAAAAAAGTGGATGCATAACATCAGAGATGCCTGCAGGGATCACATGGAAGGGTATCACTACAGATATGAAATCAACGCGGACCCCAGGTTAACAAACCTCAGTTCTAATTCGGATGTCTGAGAAACATTCGAGGACAGCTATGCATGAGATGTAGACTTAAGCTTTATTCTGTCCTAAGCTTGCTCCACTTCCACTCTCCACTATGGACACCACTGACCTTGACTGAAAGCAGTGAAGGGAATTTGCTCCCTTGTTATGTGAAGTTTCTTGGTGTGTCCTGTTAATGTCAGACGATGAAAAGCTGTGCGTAGTGTTTTATCCTCTTCCTTTTCTTGGAACTCAACTCGTGTGGACGGATTTTTCAAGTTTCAGCATGAACGTGGACTCCCGGCTGTCTGTTTCTCTTAGTACAGTTCGAGGGGTAGCCAGTGTACCCGTAATACGGATAGCATTCAACAAGAGCTGCCTCAACTTTTTTGAGAAAAATACTTTATTCATAAATATCAGTTTTATTCTCATGTACATAAATTGTGGAGAAAATAAATGCATTCCATAGACTGCCTGCAGATCTTAGCAAGCTCTTCAAAGTTAACTCCATAGTACACAGGAGCACCTACCTGCATCCGAGAGCATGCTTACATTTTACTGTTCTACTTATTACAGAGAATAACTTGCAACTTCAGATAACTTCTTTGACAAAGTAAATTACTTTTTTGGTTGCAGTTTATATGAAACTGAAGTTTTTTAATAAACTGCATTGAGATCCAACAGACTAAATTGTTAAGAAAAACTTCAATAAAGATTCTTAAAAGAACTACAGTTGTGTTCAAGTTTGCTATTTGAAATAAAAAGGAGTAGGAGTAATGTCTTCTATAAATAGATTTTGGGAATAGTTTTGAGATGGTGGATCCATTCAGGATTTAAACAGAGTTGAATATTCATGTGATAGACATCTCATGGTCCCAAAGTTAATGCTATTCATGAAGCAATTTTGAAAGAGTGTTATAAAGTTGGTAAGGTAAGAGGGAAGAGTTCTGCATCTTAAACAGCTCACAGTTTGGAGCTTTTTCTAGACTACGTTGTTAGAATGGAACAAAATTATTTGCTTAATAAAACTTTCTATATGAAATTGTTCTGCGGGTTTTTAGAGCAGACCAGGAAACATCTAATGCAAATAAATGTTTCCAAACGAAGTGTCTTAAAGAAACAGAATATCCTAAAATAAAAGACTTAAAAATGTAAATTAAAAAACATTTCCTAAGATCATAATGTAAATTGGAACTTAGATTTTCTTGAGAATATTTTTTCAAAAACATTTAAAATGGAATATACATGGTCAATAGTTTATCAGAGATCCTGCTTGTATGTTTAGAAAACTGTCATGATAGGCTATGAATTTGAGGCAATAACCACAGATAAATGTCTATGTCCATAAACAAGTGTCTCAACTAATCATAGGTTATGTTCAGTTCAGTATTTAAGAATTTGGGGATATTCCGATTTTGCCTAAGCTCTACATACACCTTTGTGAAGAATAAATCACATTTAAGAGTAAATAAAAGCAATTGGTTAATCAATTGACACTGTCAATAATAGACAAGATTTTCTTTTGCTCAGTTTGTTATGAGCCAATTAAACTTAAAAGTAAATTCCATTAATCTCCAAGCTATTATATACAGTGACTTAAATTTAGTTGTTATTACTTTACATACAGTGTAGGTAAACTTGTATCAGTAAGTCTCAGGGCCTTCTTTCTCTTTAAATTGATTATGTTTTACAGTGTTTTATATTTGAAATAAAATTTCCATTTCCATATTTTTATAAATGAAATTGGAATGTAGAACTTTAGGTTCTAGTGGTCTTTGCCTATTTCTTCTCTGAGTTAAACTGAGAAGTTTTCAAAATAGGGCTAAAGATTTATGAATCTGTTCCTTGTTTAGACTCTAGTTGGAATATGAAGTTTTAACTATATTAACTTTCATAAGGCTCATTTTATGAAATATTACAGTATTTATTACTTACAGGTTCTATTTCAGATCCTATAACTAATCACCTGAGAAAAGGTTAAATATACGGTACTAAATATTCCATTAAACATTTTAAGTGTTCACCAGGAATTCATAAACTGGCTGGCTGCCATTATTTCCTAGGAATGATGAAGATATTAGCCTGCCAAAAATAGTGAAACCATCCAATAAATAAGGGCACACACACCATGTTAGAAGTAGGCTACTGATGGACTTTCACTGGGAAGTCTGCTGCTACTGTGGAAAACAAATTGTAATACTTATAGTCTATTTAGAAGAATTATTTAGCCCTCATATAATAACCTAACTGTTAAAAACTGAGCTGTATCTAAGATCCAGGGAAGCAGTAAATTCATTAGTTTTTCTCATCTACTCACTGAAGCAAGATCTGGAATAAAGTGAAGCTGTTTTCACTTTAGGTGGATGGCTTTTTTGAAGTTAACCATTTCTTGCTTCTTTTTCATCCCCTTGTTTCTTCCTTTGTGTGAACTTCCCAATTTGCTCCTGCTCCCTTTTCTGTCACATCACTCCTTGCTATTCTCCAATACATGGCAATAGAACATTCTTCTGACAAAAAATATTACTCTTTGGAAACAATTGCTATTGTGCAGTCATAATACTCGAAGTCTATAACTTCTAAGGTAGTCTGAGATAAATCCAATATGTATAAGTGAATAGAAAAATGAAATAAAAGTATCATCACTTTATTTAAGCGTACTTGTTTTAAAAGCTGATCTTTAGTACCATTATGCATTACTAATCCTAGAAACCTGTAAGTGATCCATTTAAAAGAAACTATTTTGGTTGGTAATATACTTTATTACTCAGCTTGAAACAAAGCTGTTTCAGCAAAACCATCCTTCATTTATCCTTTACAAGTTTCTTTTGAAGGAAGTTAGAAAATACTTAAAAATTTAAGCACTTGATAAATTCCTCAATTTAAAAAGCTATTAAAATGTCCAATACATTTCTATTTAAAGTGCAAGATTTTAGGATAATACACTATTTGACCCTGAATTGCAGCTGCCTCCTTTCAATGTAATCATTCAGTTTGATACATTAATATGTGTATACATCATCACTTTTGCTGCCTGGTGTGATTCGATGGTGACCTGTAAGGCACATTTGTACCTTATGGCTGAAGGATTTTTCCCACAAAACCAGGAGAATTTGAAGCATAGTCAATAAAAATTTTTAAGGAAAAGGAGCTACATAAATTGATACTATCAATAATAGACCAGATTTTCTTTCTTTCTTTTTTTTCCCCAGAAGTGAGGAAAGGCTTGGTTGAAATAAATGAGCAAATCACAAGTGGTAAATCCTTTAAATTATCTTGATTGGCAGAAAATTTGGATTATGCTCAATATTTAATTAGAAATAACATACCTTTGTTTTCTGTCTTTCAACATAAATTAGATGTTAGAAAAAAAGAAAGAAGGAAGGAAGGTCCAAATGAACTGTGATTGTTTCCTTATGGATTCCGTTTTACTCTGTCCCTTTTGGCTCATGTTCCAATATGGGCTTACCTTCTTGAGGACATTCCAGCCTTTGCAGCTCTAGGTTGGAGTTTTTTCATATCATTTCTGCTTTCCATTTAAGTTTTTCTCCAAAGAGTACACTAAAAGAGACAACCATGAGGATGTGCAAGGTTAAAAACAATTTGGCACGTGCTTTCTTCTTGCTCCCAAATCCATTTAGTCATCCAGCCTTCATAGAGCAGCACCATAAAGTGAAGACTGACATTTTTTAGATGAGATTCAGGTTTCACTTTTATATTTGTGTGAGTATTTTTCACAGTAAAGGAGAGGGAAGAGAGGAAATTATATTTCTAGATAATAAATGAAAAATACCTTCACAATGCCTTTTTAAAATCTTTCAGTAATATTGCAGTGCTGCATTAGAAATAATTAAGAAAACATATTCTGTATTGTCAGGTGATCCTGTCTTTTAGCTGGAGAAAAACAGCTCCTCGAGGATGTTTTGTACAGTTCTTATCCTTACCCATTCTTATCCGTTCTTATCCTTACAAATGATTCAGAAACTCAAAAACTCAAGCTGGCTTCATTTGTTTTTTATCTTAAAACATGATCATGGTTAAAAAAAAATCTAGAGTTTAAAAAATATTTAATTTGTGTTGATGCAATTTTGACAAGAGTAAGAACTCCTAGGATTTCAAAATGGGAGGAGTTTTAGATGTGTGAAGCCCAATTTCCTATTCTATAAATGAAGAAACTAATAATTGTGATATATCATTATGTTATATATTGACAACTAGGATTAGATATCAGGGTTCCTGACTCCCCTTCTAATATTCTTTTTGTTACATGATGGCATTACTAATTACCTACCTTTAGACCTTTGGAATTCCCATGTTTAACGTAAAAAGGCAATTGCTATGAATTTGTCTCATTGTTTTTGCTTTGCACTTATTAAGTATGTTTTGGTTTGATCTAAATTTCACTTCCACTGTGTTAAAAATTACTATGTTTCAGGCCCCTGAATATGCCTTAAATACGTTTTGAGATAATTTTTTTCACAGGAATCTTATTACTTTTAAAGCTCCTTGAGTCTATGATAGGAAATATTTTGGAAATGTAATAGTGGTGTTTCTTTTGAAAAGAAAAATAAAACTGGAAAGCTGTGCTAGCTTGTGTAATTCTATCTTAAAAAATGAGTTAGCTCAGCTGGTGAGAACACTAAACAAATGAGACCAAGTTCATGACCATGGAGACAGTCCGTTTTGCATGCTCAGGTCTGTGCCTGTTCCAGGTGCATGCTGCAACCCATCCTTTGAGGGCCTGGACCTAAAGGGACTCTAAATCAATGCAAATTTGTGTCACCCAGGACAACCAGTGGACTGATGGGCCAAACCCTGGCAGCTGTACTGCTGCTGTGTTAGTTTACCGTCTTTACCTACGCAGGACCAAACATGACCGTCCCCATGCCCTTGCTGTAGTATGTATGCCACAGATCACAAAAGGTTTCTCATTTATGTGACTTTTAAGAAAAATCTCTCGTGAGTGCCTTTTACTACATCACAAGGGAAATAGGTTTGCTTTGCTATTTGAAATGAAAATGTGGTTTAAGATTCAGGATCACGATTACTATACCACAAACTTGTATGTGGATGTTTATAAAAAACAAACGTAGTTTATGTTTAGCTGACATTTTATGATGGTAGGGTTTATTTGTGATTCACAATTTAAGGTCATTAATGTAAGGGTACAGTTGTTTTTAAGGGAGTAGAGTCTTAAAATATGACTATAATACTTTGTGTGAAAAGTAAATATTTAAAATAATACGTTTTAAAAAACCTGAGGATGTTATCAACATAGGCTTTTTAAAAAAATTGAATTTGATAGATTTCCCTACTTCTCTACCCCTAGAATCCTATTTCTACTCCTGTATCTTCTCCCAAGGAAAACTATGACACACAACATTTCAAGGTGACTGTTTGTACACAGGAGAATTGGACTGACTGAAACATTAGGTGGGTCAATTTACAAATATACATTTCTCTGTATGAAACAGTTTCTCCAAATTTTATAATACAGTTAGTGAACTGTTTTCAAAGAGGACTATCTTTCACTTGGACACATTCTGCCACTATTCTTATAGACCACGGCAAACACGTAGGTATTACACATTTAAAAATGCTTCAATATTGAGATAAACTGCCTTCTGTTTATATCACATGGTATCTTGTCTTTTCACTTACAATGTTGTGAACATTCCCTGGTATCATTGAAAACAACTTTATATCTGGTTTTAAAGTACACAGTCAGTCACATATTTTCCACATATACGATGCTTCTTGCAATTTTAAGTAATGTTCTAATGAGCATTGTTGTACCTACCTGTGTTTCTACATCTTTCATTTTTCCCTTAAAATAGATCTTTGAAGGAAAATTACTGCATCAGAAGGTATAATGTCTTTTTTCTAACTTTTAAAAATATTTTTGATGTCTATTTAAATTAGGAATATTAAACATAGACCAGCATACTTCATTATATATTTTAAATCTCACATCAAACTTTTTACAGAATGTTGAATGGTCTGTGAATAGGATTTTGAACAGAAAGAAACCTTAAGTGGCTAGTTAACTTGTCACTGTTTTTAATCCACAAATGTCTACTTTTTATTAAAATAACAAAATTAGGGAATAGCTAAGCAAGCCCATTATCCAGTTAAAAGTGTGTGTGTGTGTGTATGAGTACGAGTGTGTGTGCACTACAAGGGTGGGAGAGGCTGTGTGGGATATGGAGGAACATCTGGAAAATTAACTTAGCTAGTTACATGTTAGCAAGCAGTTTCAACACAAACCTATATCTTTGCCTGAATTCTAATGTTTTTAGATAATTTGTGTGTGCGTACTTAGAATTAATTTAGATTCCATGCACGTGATTTAATTGTCCTAATCTTACTGTTAATTTGCTTTAAAATTTCAGTGAAGTCCTGTGAATCATTTATTTAGTTCATTCAATAGATATTTATTAAATGTTTTCTATCTACCAAACACTATTGATGCATTGGATTGAAAAAAATAGTTTTGGATTGATAAAATAGTTTATGATGTAAAATTGTTTCTGATCCAGAAGAGGATAAGTATGATAGCAGCTAACATTTTATTGAGTGTTGAGTATGAATCAGACAGTAGGCAAAACCTTTCACATGTAAGATTTTATTTCTTCTCATTTAGGAAGGACTTGAGGCTTAGGAGAGGTGAATTACCCATGGGAACTAAGTAGCAAGAATCAGATGTGGATATTCATTCATTCATTCATTCATTCGTGTCTGTTTCCAAGGCCCATGGCCTGAATCCTTGAACTTTAGGAGCAATAAGATGTGAATAACTATATTATAGGGTAGAACACGACAAAGCACTTCCAGAGAGTCAAACGGTATGGTACAGGGTTCAAAGCAGGAAGATAGTTTGTCTGGTTGAAAGACTCAGAAAAGGGTTTATGGAAGAACTAACTTTTAAGATGGTCTTGAAGAAGGGGCAAATAGAGATGGGGGGTGGAAAAGGAAACTCAAGACAGAGGGAACAGCATAAGCAAATAGAATGGAGGCAATTAAAGACTTAGTGTGTTCTGGCAACAATAACATTTGAAGGATTATGTTTATAACGAGTATCGTGGAGAGTGAACCTCCACAGAAGGACAAGTCTGTAGCTACGATAAATAGTTTCTATTTAGTTCAGTGGACAGTGGGAGAGTTATTGGAGGTCTATGAGCAGAAGGGTGATACCCACAACCGTGGTTTTCCTTCAGAGGATAAGAAAGCACCTTCTCCTCAAATTAGTTTGAATATCAGGAGTGATGATAACACATGCATCAAGTGAGTATGAAAAGGTTTATAACTCCCATAATGGGATTTTCTGGGAGAATAGGGCTTGGCTTTCTTTTCACTGTGATTAGGGGGTGGGGCCAGAGTGAGGGTTCTAGGTTTTTGTGGTTTTAACTACCCACCAGATGCCAAGGATGAAACTCATAGTATTTTTATGGGCTTGCCCAGATGTGGGGCAAAAAGTGGGAAGGGAGGGTATGGGGCTTGAAAGTTGTCAGTACTCAGACATCACAAATGGAGGTGGACTCAATTATAATTCATTACTGATGTTTGATGACTGAAACGTGCTATGTGTCAGTTAGTTGATTTTGAACTTATGAAGTAAGCCATTATGACTCTATGAGGCTTAGAGCATGTGGTCATTGAAGTTTCATTGAGGTTTCACTGGATATCTTGTTCAAGAGTCCATGGTGTGTATTTTGAGAAGAGAAGTACATGCTTTGGTGACCATCAGTAATGTCTAGAACTCCAAAAGGGATAAGATGAAGCCTTTTATTTTGGCTGTAGTATAGATAGACATGTATGACCTTGATTTTTATTTTGGGTATCTGAGGCAAGAAATTCCCATAGTTTTTTAACCCAAAGGAGGTAACCTTGGATAAGGGATTGTTATTGCCATTGGTCAGACTAAGTGGCCAGATAATTGGTAGTGTCCCAAGATTCTGTAAAAACAGGCACACTGGACCAGTTTTTGGTTAAGCATCTTCTATTGCTAAGATGACTGCATGACATTTGGCCAATTCTGTGGACCCTTGAGTCTTGCCCTTAATCAAGTTTGTCCTGTTTAAAGGATGGATAACAGCAGCTTACTGGAGGGCTCCATCACATGTTATGGTAATCTCACCATGGGTAAAATAAATGAAATCCCTTTTTGATTCAGTTGATCCTGAGTAATTAAACACAAACACACTTTCTCTAGGTGGCCAGTGGGTCTGGGAGAGGGGTGACTTCCTCTAAGCACCATTACATCTGGCAAGGGACTAAGGACAGGGGAAATCAATTTATCCTACAGGTGGGATATTCTAGAAAGCCAAGATTTGGCTTTATCTTGTAAGTACCATTTCCATTTTAATAAGGGGGCCTCTGTGACTGTGCCCAGTCTACTGGGTGCTGCCTCAGTGATCCAAGGCATAAGGGACAGCTGGGTGTGGAGAGTCCTGAACTGAGGGCATCTATTTCCAGAAAGGCCCCATATGCACCTACCAGTTGATGTTCAAATGGTGTGTAACATGGAGTTGAGATGGGCAGCTTCTTATGTGAGAGACTCAAGGGCAACTTTTGGCTATCATAGGTGGCTCAGAGACTCTAGAAGGCATGAGAGGAGGTTGCTAAAGCCTCTAATTAATGCTGGAGAGCATTAGTGGGAGTACCTATTATAATATACTTTTGTTGGAGGGGACCCTATTCAAGACAGGCCAATTTGCAAGTAACAGCATAAATGAACTGAAGTAAAATTTGTAAACGAGGAGCATGTTGCCTCTGGAACCCAAAAAGTTTGAAAAGGTATTGGGTCAGCGATTATTTTCTGAGTGTCAGGGATGGAGCCACCCTTGACTGACAACATAATTCCTAGGAATTTAACTGAGGCACTTTTTGTAATGCAATGATCCATCCCTCTTGGTGAGCTCCTTTGTGAGTATTTGTATGTCTTGAATGAATGTGTCACATGAATCTCAGAAGAATAGGATGTCGTCAGTGTAATATCATACCTGTGTTCCTGGAGGAAGGTAGATGTGATGAAGATCTTGCTTACAGAGACCATGGGAGAGCAGGGCTCTTGAGATACCCCATGGACAGCCAGGGAAAAGTCTTATATCCCATCAAAGGTGAAGGCAAATTGTGGCTGAGAGGCTGTTGAAACAGAAACCTAATAGAAGATATTTGCCAAATGTATAATAGCAAAGTATTTTCCAGTTGTTGATTGGACAGAGTCAGAAATTTTAATAATATTGAGTACAAGGGTCTTAATTGTTGGTACGATGGCATTAAGGTTGTAATAATCCACTGTTAGTACCATTAATTTTTTATCAGGTTTGAGCATTGTCCAAATTGGGCAAATAAGAGGAAGGCAGAAGGCATAATGGCTCCTTCCTTTTGTAGGTCTTATTTGGTGGGTCATAATTCCTATAGGTCTTGTTTTAATCTAAACTGGGCTGTATTAACTAACTATATTAGTTGTTGGGGAAAGGTCCATGAAATCCCATTGTGTTAGACAAATTGTAAGTGCCCAAAACTCACTTTCATTTCAGCTTATTACGTGTTGGGTTAAAGCATCCATGTTGACCATGGGATATTTTAGGTCAGTGGGCCCTATGACTATGGAAAATTTAGGAAAGACGGTAGTTCTGGTGGTGAAGGTGAGGCATCCCCATTTGATGGTAACTTCTCTAAGATCATAGGGAGTGCCTTGTTTAAATTTATTGGGATCTCCAAATATAAATGTAAGGTGGACACCAATATTGATTAAGGTCATGAAGGCCAATGGGAGCATCTTAGCTGATGTTAAAATTAATTTAGAATCTATGTTGTAGAGGCACAAAAGCCAATCTGTGTACTGTTTCATAAGTTATTTTAGTATATTTTAGATTTATAATTGGGTCAAATTGACAAACACTATTTCAGTTTCTAATTCCTCTTCTTGTATCCAAGTCAGCCCTACCTCCACTTGGTGGTTACTGGATATACTTTGGGGGGTTCTCTTTACTCTGTTCATATTTGTAAGTTTCTTCTTATAGAGAGTCCCTGCTCAGTATTGTCAGGGTTAGGAACCTCTACCATAGTGATTGTTGCTTTCTAGGGTTTAGGGAGTCTGGGTTTAAGTCAGTTTTGAAATAACTCTTTGGCAGGCTGATAAATCTGTGTACTCAATAGAATCCAGATTATCTGTCCGTCCATTTTAAAGTTATCCAATAGTGTGATGGAATTCTCTGTTCCTTAAGGAGGCTGCTTTTCATAATGTTCAGTGCCTTATGGGTGTGCCATGTATATTTTTCTTAATAGCCTAATGATCAAGATCTTTTTGGTGACAGGTTTATATGAACAGGTTTATAACTTACATAGTGGGACTTCCTGGAGAGAAGAGACATCCAAGCTGGTCTAGAATGGCCTAAGCAGAGAATGTCTCTGATTTTTATTGCAATGAGGGGGTGGGGCCAAGGTATGGGTTCTCAGGGTTTCTTTGGTTTGAACTCTTTCTCCACCATACCAAGGAGAGGAGCGCTGGGGCCTTCTTTTTGGTTTATCCAGATGTGGGGCAAGAAAGTAAGAGTGAGAAGTGGGGCTTGAAATTGTTAGAGGTCAAAAGTTAAGGGGTGCCTGGGTGGCTCAGTCGGTTAAGCGGCCGAATTTGGCTCAGGTCATGATCTCACGGTCCGTGAGTTCGAGCCCTGCGTCGGGCTCTGTGCTGACAGCTCAGAGCCTGGAGCCTGTTTCGGATTCTGTGTCTCCCTCTCTCTGACCCTCCCCTGTTCATGCTCTGTCTCTCTCTGTCTCAAAAATAAATAAACGTTAAAAAAAAAAAAAGTTAAAAAAAAAATGGAGTTTTTTTACTACCCTTTTGCTCCAGGAAGAATAATCTGACAGTATGAAAGGAGAGACAGGAGACAAGTGATGATTTCAGTAGTTAGGTAAAATTGTCCTTTATACTGGCTTTTCACTCAGATTTTAAAAAAGAAAATTTAAGGGGCGCCTGGGTGGCGCAGTCGGTTAAGCGTCCGACTTCAGCCAGGTCACGATCTCGCGGTCCGTGAGTTCGAGCCCCGCGTCGGGCTCTGGGCTGATGGCTCGGAGCCTGGAGCCTGTTTCCGATTCTGTGTCTCCCTCTCTCTCTGCCCCTCCCCCGTTCATGCTCTGTCTCTCTCTGTCCCAAAAATAAATAAACGTTGAAAAAAAAAATTTAAAAGTTTCCCTGGTCAAATCTAAAGATGCTGCTGCTGCTGTTGAGCAGGTCAGTTCTTAGGGCCAGTTTTTCTGACCTCTGAAAGAATAAATGGAGAGTGACTCTATGTAACAGAGCATTCCATAATCTATCCCTTCTTTTTCTGTTCCATCTTTTTTTTTAAGGACCCCCCCCCCCAACTGTTCCGTCTTTGACAGATGTTCTAATGAGAATGAATTCACCAGAGAGATTGCTTGAACAAATCTGCAATCTTAATAATTTAATGCTGGCTAATCAAATTAAACTTTGGGTGGTATTATGTTCCCTAATGGTCCTTAGAGCAAATTGGTCACATATAGCTAGGGTAGTTTTAAATTACGTTTATACTACATACTCTAGAGACATTTTGTATTATTTAAGGAAGTGATTCTTATTTAATAAGTGACATATTTCATAATTCATTATGTAATATTAATATGCCCCAGGTACCATTCTAAGTGCTATATTAATATTAAATCATTTTGTCCTTTTAATGGGACATATGGGACAATGTGATATAGATGAGGAAAGTGAGGCACATTGGAGGTTAAACAACCTGCTTAAATTCATACAACTAGTAAGTGGGACGGCTAGGATATGAACCCCAGGTCTTAAAGTTTAAATCTGGCTCTAGAGTCCACATCTCAACCACTGTGCTATATTGTTTCTCACAGGTAGCATGCTAACCACAATGCTTTATATTCTTAGAGAAATTAAGAATATAACAGGTTTCTCTATAACAAGGATGGTATATGGGATTATGGGGTAAGTGAACCAAATGATTTAATTTCAATTTCAAAATCTTTAGTTTTTTAATTTTTTGATGTTAAACCATAAACACAAAATCACTACATTACAGTGGTATTTACTGTATGTGAAAAATGGTAATAATATAAGGTCCTGAATAAGATATTGTATATGGAAAAGAGCACCAATTAATTTCATTTGAAAAACTAAAATTTAAAAAAAATCACAGCTTATAAAAGAGTAGTGTAACTATTTTACTTTCAATATCTACATGGGTTCAAGGATTTCCTTTGTGACTTAAAAAATTTTTTTTAATGTTTATTTATTTTTGAGAGAGAGAGAGAGGGAGAGAGAGAGAAAGGGGGGGGGGGACAGAGAGAGAAGGAGACACAGAATCGGAAGGAGGCTCCAGGCTCTGAGCTGTCAGCACAGAGCCTGACTCAGGGCTCGAACTCACGGACTGGACTGTGAGATCATGACCTGAGCCGGAGTCAGGTGCTCAACTGACTGAGCCACCCAGGTGCCCCTTAAAACTTGTATTTAATGTTTATTCATTTTTTTTTTTTTTTTTGAGAGAGAGAAAGAGACAGAGCGTGAGCAGGGGAGGGGCAGAGAGAGAGGGAGCCACAGAATCTGAAGCAGGCTCCAGGCTCTGAGCTTCAGCACTGAGCCAGATGCAGGGTTTGAACTCATGAGCTGCGAGATCATGACCTGAGCCTAAGTTGGACTCTTAACCAACTGAACCACCCAGGGGCCCCTCCTTCGTGACTTTAAATGATCAGTTTTATGCGATCCTTTGGCTGCCATCAATTTTTGAGAAGTGCTTTCCACAAAGTGAAACTTCGTTTTGAACAATTTTGAACCAGATATATCAGACATTTCAAGCCTTTTCTTTAATGTTTTGACCTTAGTTATCTGATCTGAGTTCTGCATTTCCATTTGAATCAGATGGTTGTGAAATTCTCCCTGCTAGAGTTCAGAATAATTTCTCATGTCTTTTAACTTAATCTTGGCTGGACAATTGCCTTCTGGGGGGGAGAAGCTGAGAACAAGTGCTCCTGCCCTTCCTGTCTGCCAGGGTGGTAATCCTAGTGTCTGTAGCAAGGCGTCGCTTTAGGGATTCCTCTGCTACCTATGTCAACTGCAATAAGGGTATTTTTCAACAACTTGCATCTTTATTTACAAGCTAACTTATTATTTTAACTGACTTCATTGGTCATATTAGCAAAATCACTGCTCAGCCTAAAGAAACAACTGTTTCAATTATCTTGACTTTTAGGATAAAATACAAAATGCATTTTTAGATTGACTTGACTTTTCTTCCCCTCCACTTGACTGTTTTGCTTGTGCAGGTCACCATAATTTTAGTCTGAGGATCTTTGGTAAAAGATGTAGCAGTATAAATAAAAAGCAAAGAACCATTAAGTCAGATTTTTCCATGGATCTCATCTACCCCTTGGTTAGAGGTTAGTTGCTTTGGCATTGGGAAGGCCTGACTTAATTCTTTCAGTTCTGAGGTAGAAAAAAATGGCATTTTACTAAACATAATCAGCAATGTTGATGTTTAGGATATCTGACAATTTATTAATGTCCTTTGTTTTGCTTGAGAAACTAGAGATACAGCCAGTTTCATCAACAGAAGTCAGTGCAGACAGTATATGGTACTACTTGACTAGATGGAACTAGTTTTGGCCAATCTTCAACTTGAGTTGAGTTCCAAGCTGGATTGAGGCTGGACTCAAGAGGACCCTCCTACTGGCAATGACTCCCTAACCAGCTTCAAAGACTCTGACAAGTAAAATAGTCTCCAGGAGAGACCAAGTGCATTAATTTGGATTAAGTTCAGCTGTGAGTGGCAGAAAACTCAGTGGAAGCAAATTTATTTCTCTTAAAAAATTGAAGATTTAAAGTTCAGAAGTGCTGGGGCACCTGAATGGCTCAGTTGGTTGAGTGTCTGACTTCAGCCCAGGTCATGATACCGTACTTTGTGGGTTTGGGTCCCTCATCGGGCTCTGTGCTGACAGCTCAGAGCCTGCAGCCTGCTTCAGATTCTGTGTCTCCTTCTATCTATGCCCCTCCCCCATTCTATCTCTCTATCTCCCCCAAATAAATAAACATTAAAAAAATTATTAAAGTTCAGAAGTGCTATGGCAGCCTTTCTCTTTGAAGTCCTCAGCAACTCAGGATGCTTCTAGCTCATTGGTCCTCCATTTCTAGTGGGCAAACCTTTTGGTCTCAGTTGGCTTGACTCTGGGACCCCATCAGGATGAGCTCTTGGGAGCCATATTTCATCCACCCAGTAGCAAGTGGACCGGTCTTGAGAAGATAGCACTTTTTCCAGGATTTTTTTTTTTTTTGGTCAATGGAGTAAATGTATTTTTGTTTCTGACTTTTCCCCATGTAGTTTGCTTACTGAAAAGCAAAGTTTATGTTAATTGCCAATATGGTGAAAGCCCTGTTTCCTTTTGGGTTCTTTTCCCCTGGAGCTAAAGTGAATCATCTGTGGTTCAAATTAGTGAGGTTTTCAGTTCAGGAAATATTTATTCAAGACCTTGAATATGCTGGAGGATATGAAGAATAAAATATGAAGAATATAGAGTCCATGTGTTCTCATAGTTGAAATTAGACAAGCACACAAATCATAATACAAAGTAAAATGTGAATATAAAAGATACGCGGTGTTGTGTGAAACCAAAGGAGAGATTACTTTTACTGGATGACTTGGAGAAGGCTTAATGGAGTAAATGTCATTAGATCTGGGCTTTGGAGAACTGGAGGCAATTGTTGGTTGCTTACATAATACCCATCACTTCCCTTGATCCTCTGCCTGGACAGTATAGTCCACTTCCCATGTTGGAGCCTGAAAATGTACATGTTAACATTTCCACCTTCTTTGAAACTAGAGAATGACATAATTCCTTTCAATTAGCAACTTAGCAGAGGTCTGCTAAGGGCATACTGGAAAGAGTTTTCCATATGAGGCATATGAGAGGAACTCCCGTCCCTATTCCTTTTTACATAGATATATGAGGATGTGACATGTGTGGAGCAGTGGCAGCTATCTTGTGACTATTTGAAAACAAACATGAAGACAATGGCCAACATGAAGATAGCGAAGTAGTTGTTGCTATGTAAGGTAATAAATGTCTGTATTATTTAAGGCACAGTTGAGTATTCTGTTACAGGAGACTATGAGCCTCCTAACTGACAGAGTAGGATTTTTCCTGGTAGTTTGGGGTGTGGTAGGGGGTTGGGGAGTGGTGAAGTGGTATTGGAGAAAGAATATGCCAATCAACAGGAACAGTGTGAAGATAAATATGAAATTTAAAAACTCAGATTATACAGGGAAATAGCAATGGTTTGGTTTAGTTGCAGAAAAGAGAGGATGGCAAATAATGAGACGCACCTGGTAAGATAGTTTGAAGACTTTGTAAGCTGAACTTAGGGTTTAGAATTTATTCAGTAGGAAATAGTGACAGTTGAAGGTCTGTGAGGGGAACTGTAATCAAAACTATGCTTTCTTGTTTGAAGAATCTATCTCCATATGTGTGTGTGTGTGTTCATTTTATATATATATATATATATATATATATATATATATACACACATATATGGCTACATGTTTTATATATATATGTGCATTTATATATATGTATATATATATAATGTGGCTACACTTTCCTCCTTTCGAATTTTCTTCATCCTATCATCAAGAATATATAATGTACAAAGTCAAAAAGAGGGGACGGACTGTTCTACATTGTATACCACTGCTGGTTAAACTTTACATAACTGCTTAACATGTTTAATTACAAGAGGCAGTTCCCTCTGATTAACTCTCATTTAAGCATCTCTAGATTTAAAATATTTGATATTATGGACAGTTGGCAGATGAGAAGAACCCTAATCAGAAATGCACATTATATTTTAATATGCAATTATCTTGTAGTTTTATCCAGAGTTGAGACAATTTTTTGTTCTTTTTAAAATAAAAGGTATTTTATTACAAAATAATAAATTCTTTATTATTAAATATTCAGGAAATTCAGAAAATAGGGAATAAAAAATAAATCAATAAACCCTCAGTCCACTATTGTCCTTTAAGCTTTTTTTCCCCCCTAAAACTTTTTTTAAAGGCTTGAAAATGATGCATTACATATTTAAATTTAGGTTGAAAATATGTAACTGCACATATAAGTGAACAAAGTAAATCTGATTTCATGATTTGACAGTAAAATGTTATGTCACAACTCTCAATTATCATTTAAATAATATGTTCTTCTGGATTCAAGCATATTATTCATCAGGAGTTTTAGTTTATTTCAGAAAGTGAAGGCAGATTATGTCAGAATAAACATAGCATTTGTTCTATCTCTGTAAAAATGAGCAAACCCTGAATTTTGTTTTGTGGACTTCCATAAGGACCATCACAATCCAGTAGAGGTTACTCTTGTTCTGAACAAAGCTTTTTGCAATTTTGCCGAAGGATTTACAGCATAATTCTGTTATGATGAATTCTGGAAATACTGCATACGAGGCACAAAGTGTTTGATAAATGAGGACAAAATAATAAACCTGGCCAGTGTAAAAAATATTATATCAGACAAAACTAGCTGTTGCTGTTATATTTGTCATCAAGAATTTTTCTTTTATTCTGTAACTTGTGATTTGTTTATTATAGGTTGTTTGGGACTATTAAAATCAACTTCCAACTGCATGGAGGGATTTCTAGAAAAAAAAATTAGAGTCACATTAAAAGTCTGTTATACTCATTAAATTGATTAAAAATTAAAAGTTTAAAATGTAGGGTTTTTAAGAACATTTTTGGTTTAGCTTTTTAAATTAGTTCTGAGAATTAAAAAAAAAACATCTTTCCTTTGTAAGAAATATGGGTAGCTGTATTTTAGATCAGTGCTTCCCAAAATGTAGTGTGCACATAAATCATCTAGAGTGCTTGTTAAAATGCAGTTTCTGATTCAGAAGCTCTGGGGTAGAGCCCGAGAGTCTGCATTTCTAACAGCCTCAGTGCAGATGCAACTGGTCCACTGATTACATTTTGAATAACAAGGTTTTAGAGGAACAGAAAAAAAGCACTGTTTCTGCTACCAAACCAGAAAATGGATTCTGCCAACTGTTTGATAGATCAACTTAATCACATGTAAATTGGTCATGAAATGCTGTGATCAAGAAAGGCAATCATTCAATAGTGAACTCTTCACAACTACAAAAATGTAGGAGACTTTAACTCATTACATTTTCTAAAATGTTTTTCTCATGTGCACTTAATAGCTCCATAGCCGTTTCTTACATAACAAGTTTCAACTAGAGTCTAGGCTGCAGACATCAAACACCAAATACAAGTTCGTATTTTGGATTCGTGTTTGTGAGGAAACTTGGAATGAGTCTTTTCCAAGTCTTTGAACATATTGAAATTCAGTCATTTTCATTAATTACTCTTAATAAGTAATTAATGCTCTGTTTGGTGTTTCACAGGAGCTCGTGTCTTTTAAATGCTGGTTGTGTTTGATACCATTTTATAGACATTCAGGCTAGTTACTGGCCTTTCACAAACACTCCTGAAGCAGGAATGGGAGAAATTTAAGCAGAACTAATTCTGTAACTAATAACAGATGAGATGTTCATTATATACAGTTTGTGGGGTTTGTTGTCATTGTTGTTTGTTTTTAATGTTGAACTCTGCTCATTTAACAGAAAATTTCTATTTCTGCAAAGCAGATTTGTTTTCCACCGCTTGAGTAAAATCATCATATACAAGTAAAGGTTAAGGGAAGTAAATATTTATCTCCCTAGTTACAAACAGAGCGTTTTAAGAAGTTAAGAGCAGACTCCTCTGGCCCATTGTGTTGGCTCCAGATAGATGGTTCAGGGTCCCCAGGCGTGGGTGCAGGGCTTATCCTGAAGGACTCCTTCTATTTGGGAACCCAGCCGCAGAGGAGGGAGAGCCAGATGCAAAATAGTTTTGTGTTTTTTTTTTTTTTTTTGTTTTTTTTGTTTGTTTGTTTTTTAACTGGCAATTTTCTCTGCCTTACCTGTGGATGTCAGCAAACTAGTCATTAAATGTATTTCTATCAAAGTTAATTTGTCATATTTGATGTTCCTTAAAGATCAAGTCTGAGGTCAGGGATGAGCACCACAAATCTTAACTAGAGGTGATACGTTTATTATAAGCTACAAGAATGCCAGACTCTGATGTTGGTTCCTGGCCTAAAGAAATTTTCATTTCACTTGAAATTCTCAAATTTTCACTGTTCCCTCATTAGCATGCAGATCTCAGTTTCTAGGGTAGGGCAAATTTCCTAATTGTGAAATAAAATGAGAAATAAACTTCCAAAAAAGAAAGAACAGAGATGCAGTTATTCCATACAACTTAGAGATCTTATGTTCTAAGAGATGTATTATCAGATATACAAAATAGACTGCTCATTAAATAATAGCACATTTAATACATTAGTACACAGCATTTAAAAAAAATTTTTTTTAACATTTATTCATTTTTTGAGAGACAGAGAGACAGAGCACAAGCAGGGAAGGAGCAGAGGGAGAGAGAGAGGGAGAGATACAGAATCTGAAGCAGGCTCCAGGCTCTGAGCTTTCAGCACAGAGCTCCATGTGGGGCTCAAACTCACAAACTGCGAGATTATGACCTGAGCAGAAGTCAGATGCTTAACTGACTGAGCTACCCAGGTGCCCCAGTAGTACACAGCTTTTTTAACTCTGGCTCTCTTTTCCTTTTCTCCTCCCCTTCTCCCTATATCAAACTGATTTAACCTAATTTGAACATTTAATGAGGGTCCACTCTGTGCCATTCATATCCAAAAAACACCTCACTGAAACTTCATTCTGGCCTCTTCTCTACAATCAAGCCCTCCTCGGACCCTCCCCTTTATATTCCATAAATTCAGGCCAACCTTTTGGTGTTCAGTGCCACAGGGATATGAAAGGACAGTATCAGCCAGAGAACTTTGTCAGCTAGATCCATTAATATGTTGCCCTGGCTACACTTCTTAACACGTATTCTTGGCATGTTGGAGGGTAGAGGGAACTGCGTTCTGTTCTACCTGTGCAGCTGGCTAAGCTGAAGACCTGCTGGGGTAACATGTTGTATTTGTTGAAAATAGTTTCCTTTATAAAACTGCCTCCAGATAAAAATACAAAACCTAAAGCATTAATTAAAATGTGTAAAACAGCAGTCATCATTAAGATAACCATCTTACCCCTAGATTAAGCCAGGGTAAAAGAAAAGCAATTAAGGATGTTGAAGTTGTGAGCATGTTTTGTCACAAATGTTCACTTCTTTCATTAAGAAGATATGAGGTTTTTCCCTAATTTTAATTTAACATCAATTTATCTTTCAATATTTATGGTGGTGATCGATAGATCAAGATTGTATTGAGTATGATACTGACCTGTTCTCTGTCCAGAGATTTTCTGAGCTTTTAATGCCACTTAATAATAGCCCATAGTTAACTGGCTCCTGCCTGGGGGACTCTCTGAAGTATTTACAAGTGGAATCCAACAGATGCTGTGTAAAACCAAAGTGAAGGCTTGGGGCTGTTATTAGCCTCATTGTGAGAAGGAGTAATGGGAAAGAGTGGCAGGAGTGGGCAAGAGAACCTTCACTGATCTGATGCTAGAACTGCAACAGGTTTCAGACACTGGACTCCTTCCAGGAAAGACACTGGCCTTTCTTTCTACTTCTTTTCTGAACACATTTGATTTAGCCGCTTTTTGGTGTGGCATGATATCTGTTAAGGAAATTCCAAATAACACTAGGGAAATCTGCTAGATGGTATATTCTGTGTATGTGTGTTTGTATGTGTGTGTAAGGGCACCTGTGCATATGAGCATATGTGTGAGTGTTTCCACCTCTAACCAGCTCGGACCCACCAAGCAGCACCGAGATCGTGAGATTTCCTGCCTAGCCAGTTCCCTCTTGTGCTTCCAGACTTTATCAACTCTTCTCTTTATCTTGGATAACTTTTTAGGAGTCACTTAAAAAGAACTGGAAAGGGGGTGCCTGGGTGGCACAGTCGGTTAAGCGTCCGACTTCAGCCAGGTCACGATCTCGCGGTCCGTGAGTTCGAGCCCCGCGTCAGGCTCTGGGCTGATGGCTCAGAGCCTGGAGCCTGTTTCCGATTCTGTGTCTCCCTCTCTCTCTGCCCCTCCCCCGTTCATACTCTGTCTCTCTCTGTCCCAAAAATAAATAAACGTTGAAAAAAAAAAATTAAAAAAAAAAAAAGAACTGGAAAATTATAAGACTAATTTAACTTTAACAAATTCATTTTAAGTAGTACTTTCTCATGGAAGCAAACAGGAGCGAATCTTCTCATTTTCCTTGGCTGTCAGTTACAGGTTGAGGCAAATGGAGTAACACAAATTCGCCTAATGGAAAAACAATCTCTGTATCTTTAAGACTAGCTTTTCAGTTAGAAGATGCCAAGTATAAATTTTATTCATTTGCCAAAAAGAAAAAATACACACACACTAAATTGGCAGCAGGAGACTTAATACATTTGTGAATTCCTCTCTATCCTTGATATATCACTGCTGTTAACTTATAATAAAAGGAGGAAAACATCTGGCAGGCTGCAAAACAGTTCTTTCTGAAGCTTAGTGTTATATAGAGTGAAACTTTATATGGTATATTTTTTCTTTTTGTTCTAATGTTTTTGCAAAATAATAAAATAAATATAAATTGAATACATCAGTTTTTATTTTTTTCTAGGAAGAACAATCCTGCGTTTTTGTGTTACTACTTAGCATTGGGAAAAGTGTACCTCCTGGGGGTAAAGTGTTAATAACAATGGTAAATGTCTACTTTAGTAAAAGGAGTTCATTTACATTACACAAAAACTCCTTATTTAGATGAAGCTTTTACAAAAGGTGTTTTTTTCTGAATAATTGAGTTTTCTTCCCTGGTGTTTAAGTAGCTCTCCATTTTGTACTCTCCTAAGACTTTCAAAAGTGAGTTGAACTCACTGTGATACTTGTTTGTAATATATATCATTAAGAAAAATAGACATATTCCAGAAAAAACTGAGCTAACCTGTTCTAGTATGCTCAAACATTTAAATGTAATATATTTTGGGGAAAAATACTATTTTTTTCCCTAGCTGAAAGCCATAGCAATTTATATCATTTGTAAGTTTTATTTATTCGTTTAATTATTTTAAGTGTTTATTTATTTATTTTTGAGAGAGAGAGAGAGAGAGCGCGCGCGCACATGAGCAGGGGAGGAGCAGAGCAAAGGGAGAATCCCAAGCAGAGTCTGTGCTGATAGCAGACGTGGAGCTCTATCCCATGAACCTGTGAGATCATGACCTGAGCTGAAACCAAGAATTGGACACTTAAATGGCTGAGCCACCCAGGAACCCCTCATTTATAAGTTCTTAAAATTCTCTTTTCTATGTTCAATGAACATAAATATACATTCTTTAAAGAAATCAGTATTAAAAATGATCACTGTATTATTCTTCTCTATATTTATAGAATATATGTTTCCTTTTTTCTAAAAATTAATCTTACATATTTCCTTGTAAAATAACTGTTACGGAAAGTTGCCACAATTAAAATATTTAGTCAAATAAAAAATGTACTACCAATGATATCAGTGAGTGGCTTATTTATTTTATTTCTTCCACAGTGATGATTCATAGTACTTATGCATCTAATATGTCATTTTCCTGAACCATCATCACAATACCATTTTCCAGGGGCGCCTGGGTGGCGCAGTCGGTTAAGCGTCCGACTTCAGCCAGGTCACGATCTCGCGGTCCGGGAGTTCGAGCCCCGCATCAGGCTCTGGGCTGATGGCTTGGAGCCTGGAGCCTGTTTCCGACTCTGTGTCTCCCTCTCTCTCTGCCCCTCCCCCGTTCATGCTCTGTCTCTCTCTGTCCCAAAAATAAATAAACGTTGAAAAAAAAAATTAAAAAAAAAAAAAAACAATACCATTTTCCACATTACCTGTGTGGAAAAGGTTAAAAAAATCTATTATAATTACAAAGGTGAAAGAAACTTTCAAATAATGCCTAGTTACACTTTGTCCTTGAGGTGGCAAATGAATATATGCCTAAATGTTCTGTATGAGGTTTTCATGAATCTCATGGGAAGCATTTGATCATCTCCAAAGAAAATGAATTTTTCTTTACCAAACCCAGACAATTAACAAAGCAGGAGACATAATGTTTTCACATCTCCCATCTATCAGCTCATATTCTACTATCTCATACAGATTCTCCTACAATAACGGATGACAAAATGGCATGCATTTCAGTGTGAAATTTGGAATGGGATAAGATCTCAGAAATTATGTGTTGACTTCAACTACTGTAGCATTCCATTTATATTTTGAGATAAACTGTTATGCAATACTGCAAAGTCTTAGATTGTGT
Organism: Leopardus geoffroyi; assembly: GCF_018350155.1. Lineage (NCBI taxonomy): Eukaryota > Metazoa > Chordata > Mammalia > Carnivora > Felidae > Leopardus > Leopardus geoffroyi. Next base: position 74,219,154 of record NC_059332.1, read on the forward strand.
GAACAGGGAATCCGAATTTGGAGAGGCAGTCACAGAGGAGTGCAATTAAGAAATTGGGCTGCAGTTGGGTGCCTGGGGGGCTCATTCCGTTAAGTGTCTGACTTCAGCTCAGGTCAGGATCTCACTGTTGGTGAGTTCAAGCCATGTGGTTCGTGGTTCATAAGTTCGAGCCCTGTGTGGGGCACTCTGCTGTCAGTGTAGAGCCCACTTTTGATCCTCTGTCTCCCTCTCTCTCTGCCCCTCCCCCACTCATGGTTTCTCTCTCTCTCTCTCTCTCTCTCTCAAAAATAAATAAACAAAACAAAATGGGGCTGTGGAATCAAATAGGACTAGGTTCAAATCTTGGTCTTTCTTACTATCCATTTGGATGAATTTAGGTAAGGTATGTAACTTCTGCTAGTCTCAATCTTCCCATTTCTAAATTAGATCTTACAGTAGTATTTACCTCAAAGTGTCATGACGGTCAAGTGAAATACTTCATATAAAGTGTTTGGCATATAGGAAGTGGTCAATAAATATCTGTTGTTAATATGAATTTCTTCCTCTGCTGATCTGATATCCTCAGTGATGATTTAGATCATATACTAACATTCACCTATTTGGAAAATTGTGTAATTTTCCTCAGTTGTAATAATTTTTTTCCTTAGCTATAATAATTTAAAATTTTAGAAGGGTATTAATACCTTTACAAATACATTCATCATATCATATAAAAATAGTATACTCATGCTCAGTTTAACTTATTTCTATATAGTATGATAAGGAAGTAGAACTATATCATGATCCTCATTTTTTAGTTGGGATGCCAAGTCAAAGAAAAATTAAGTGAATTGACCAGAGTTATAGACTCCATAGCATAATAGGAAGTAGTTCTATTAAAATTCCAAAGATTTTGGGGCACCTGGGTGGCTCAGTCGGTTGAGCGTCCGACTTCGGCTCAGGTCATGATCTCACAGTCTGTGGGTTCGCGCCCTGCGTCAGGCTCTGTGCTGACAGCTCAGAGCCTGGAGCCTGTTTCCAATCCTGTGTCTCCCTCTCTGCCCCTCCCGCAGTCTCACTTTTGTCTCACTCTGTCTCTCAAAAATAAATAAAAATATAAAAAAAAAATTATAAAATTCCAAAGATTTAGAACTTTGATTTGAACGCGAGAAAGCAAATTTATATAATGAAGAAATTGTATGTAATTGATTCTATAAAAAGAACATTTAATACATTGATTTGGAAACCATGGTTTCTTTTGTAGTTAATTTTTATGCTAATAAGAGTAGACAAATTTTTCATACCTTTAATTGCATTTGAGTTTGCTTCTAGAATACTGGCAGAGGGGAAAAAAAACTTACTTTTAAGTGATGGAAAAGTTATTCAAAATATCATTGCAGAGAAAAAGATCTTTTTTCATGACAGTGCGCAAGTTAATGCTTAACTTCTGATATACATTCAGTGCTTTTTGAGGGTTTTGACACTGCTATAGTTGTCATGCATTTTCTTAGACATTACACCCTTTTCATTTCATACAAAATTATATTCTCTGACCATATATAAATTGCCATTTTGCCATTCTCAATCTTGTTATATACAATTTCTCACTTTTGATTTCACAAAGATACACATTTATTTGCCATTTCGTTGAAATATGCCCTTTATGACAAAGTATTCTTGCCATAAGTAAGTCTCTGACAGATTAAAACAATCAGTATGGTGACCTAATTCCCTAGTTTCTAGGGAAACTACCTACCTGGTCAGCCATCCTACATCTGCAGAACTATGAGAAGAGTCTCTCTAGTATTATTCCATTTTCATTTGTGATAGAGAGATGAATGATCTTGCCAAATCGTTTTTTTAAGAGTTTAGTGATTGGCTTATAAGAGAAGCATTAATCTAGCCAACTTGATTAGTCCATTTATGCCATAGCTCTAGGGTTCCTATATTCACATATGACATTTCAGACTTCCAAGGGACAGAAGGCTCTCACAAAAGAAAAACTTTTACACTGCTTAAACAGTATAGAATCCACAAAATAAGTAATATACTGTTCTTGGTTCACCAGGCAGCTATGTTTTTTTTGCCCTCTCTGGGTCCCTAGTGAACTGCAACTCATTAAACCCAGATACATTTGGACATCAGACCCCCTCTCTAACGAGGAAAGAGGTCACCACAAGGAGAAACGCAGAACTGCCAGTCGGATTCACCTCCCACCAGAAACCTACTTTAATGAGCATGTTCTTGCTTCTCAGGGCAATCTTCATGCTCTCACTTTGCTCTCAGCAAGAACACCTGGGATTCTTCAGCCTTGCCATGTGTGGAGAACAGCCCAAAAATAGGCCTGCTAAGACTTCCAAGATGGATTGCTAGTCTTTGTGAGTCACCTCTGAAACCTAAAACTCTGTGCTTTGTGATTTTTGTTTGCATCATTAGGATGAGGAGTTTCAGCAAAGCTAACCACAATTACTTGTAGCTAATCTTAGCAGATATAAAAGCAAGCATTTTCTCTTTCAAATCCATATACATACAAAGGGCAAATAAAACCTAGGGTTGGATAATTCTTTTACAACTACCCTCCTCAACAAAGTACTCATTAACAAAAGCTTTTCAGTATAAATATGGTATTCCACTAAAAATGAGAAGTGTATTTTCCAACTTGATATGATTTTAAATGCTTACCTTTACATACAATACTAGCAAAGAATAATTAGACCTGGGATATTAAGCATACAGATTGCACAGTGGCTCTTCATACAGGGAGATAGGTCAAACTCTGGAAGGACCCATAGACCAGGCTGGCATTCTCATGAGACAGAAGCATACACTGAACTGGGCTTTACAGAATACATAGAACAAGAGGTATCATGGTAAGGCCATGTTTTATCAGAGTGAACTCCGGTACCCACAACCCATGTCCTTCCTCTTGTCTTTTTAGTAAAGAGATATATTGTATCATAGAAAGATATATATTAGGATGTATATTAGGATGCATTATATCATATAATGATATATATTAGGACTATCTTTTGGTATATGAACCCATAAGCAGAGTGGGAGGTAGTACCTAGAAATAACCTGGAAACAGAAAAAGGATGAGGTAATACAAGGGCCTGATAAATATGGATTCAAGGCTCATTAGAATCCAGGTTGCCTCCTATTTAAAGGAGAACCATACACATTGTTATGTAACTTTATGTTTCAAGCTCAAAGGTCACACCAGGCTACAATGTTTGGGTATACATGTACTTGGGCAAATAGGAAAAAAGGAAGAGTGAAACAAGAAAAGAGAATGGAAAGCATAGAGTAAGAAAGGAAGGGCACAGAAAGGAAAGAGGGAAATAGTGGTATTGGTACCATAGCTTGTCTATTCCAGATCCAAAGACAACACACAAAAAAACCCACATCTGAATAAATTGTCATCAACTCTCAATTACTTATGGGAGAGAATGCTAAAGAAAATGAAAATAAAAATTAAAAAGCTGATTTCCGTGGGTTGTTTCAATTTGCCCTAAGAATCTAGGCACATTTTTCAAAGCTTAAAGTGTTTATGTCAGCTTCATGGAATTACAATCCTTAATGTCTCACATTCACATCCAGAGGATAAACGATGACCTATGTTTCCAACACCTCATTAGCCAAAGTTATCAAGTCCCTTTAGCAATATTAGCCCTCACAAACTTTAAGAGCACCAAGCATTACTGCCGCCGTTAATTTGTAGAAAGGAGAAGGTCGAGACTTAAATAAGTAAGAGAATTCAGCTGTCTGAGATTATACTGTGTACCCTGGAGCTGAGTTAAAATACAGACCGCTGGATTCTGCTAACATACCGTATCTTATGTCCATCTTAACTTTTACCCAAAGTTATTGGTTCCCAGACTGGGCAGTGCTGTAATTTCAGAAACTTCTAAAGAGTGCATGAGCTCTCTTAGACCAAATGTGACTCAGAATCCAAACACACGAGCGATTGTTCAGTTCTCTAAGTTCCAGTAGAGTGCAGGTTTGGCCAGAAATTTAATTACCTTGAGGACAGACTGCCTAAATACCTACTGGAAGAGGAGCTTTTTTGGTTGGCTTTGTTTTGTTTTAATAAAAATTAACTTATGGATAAGTAGGATACATACCCAGAAATCAGGTTTCTGACATCTTCTGAAATAGACTACTTTTGTGAGGTTTGAAAGGGAACAAGGAATTGGACTCGTTCTCAGCTGAGAAGACTGGCACGAGACTGGAATTGAACCCCTGGGATGCTGGATCTGGCCTGCACTGGCTTGTGCAAACAATTGTTAAATTTGTAGGAATTTTGTGAGCCAGTTTTTAATTACAGCCGTTAATGAAATGAAATTATATAAACTTAAAAATAAAGAAATTATGTTAAAAACATAGGTGACTGTACTTAATAGTTATCAGTTCCTAATTATCTTACTACATTTTATTGTTTATGTCTATTTTATGTGTTCAGTGGGAAGGCTATAAATGGCATGCTTCTATGCATCTCTTTCTAACTTCACTTTCAGTAACTTCCTGTTGGTAACCTTAAGTAGACAACGGTGAGAGGATTGCCACAAGGGAAACTGGCAAGCAGCAGAGCTAATGATTTATTGTTTTGTTGATTGTCTAGACCAGGGTTCAGAAAACTAGAGCCTACCCAGTATCTGCTTTTATAAATAAAGTTTTATTGGAACATAGCCATACCCATTCACTTATGTATTATCAATGGATACTTTCACACTACAATGGCAGAGTTGAATAGTTTTGAAAGAGATAGTATGGCTCACAAAGCCTAAAATATTGACCATCTGGCCCATTATAGAAAAAGTTGGTCCATCCCTCATCTAGAATTTAAAAAGTGATGAGGCAAATGTTAATAATGCAAACTAAACGCAAAAGCATGTTGTTGTTTGTAGCTGTTCCATTGTGAATAGCACACAAAACTGAAGAAATATTCTTCTATATTGGAAAACTATTATCTGATTCAGCAGAGTAATCACTCATGTTGATGAGTGAGTGAAATTTCAACATAAGTATGCTGAACCTAAAAGTGATTTTAGTTTAATGAATATAATCTGTGTGGGAGTGAAAAGTAGTTTAACAGTAGATCACACATCAGCCTTACAACAATTTTATTGGGTAAGGAATCAGTGGATCACCTTACACCAATTAGAATGGCTACTATCATAAAAACAGAAAATACATTTTGGCAAGGATGTGGAGAAGTTGAAGCTCTCTTGCATTGTTGGTGGGGATATAAAATGGTGTAGCCACTATAGAAAACAGTATGGCAGTTCTCCAAAAAAATTAAGATAAAACTACCATATGATCTGACAGTGCCATTTCTGGGTGTATGTACATAAGAATTATGAGCAAGGTTGTAAAAGATGATTTGCACACCCATGTTCATAGCGGCAGTATTCATAATAGGCAAAAGGTGGAAGCAACACAAATCCATCAACAAATGAATGAATAAATAGAATTGTTATATACTTATAATGAAATATTATTTAGCCTTAAAAAGGAAGGAAATCTGGTCACATGCTACAGCATGGATGAATCTTGAGGACATTATGCTGAGTGAAATAAACCAGTCACAAAATGACAAATATGATATGATCCCACTTTTATGAAGTATCTTCAGTGGTCAAATTCATGGAAACAGAAAGTTGAATGGTGGTTGGCAGGAGCTGGGGGGAAGGATGAATGGAGAGTTGTTGTTTAATGGGTATAGAGTTTCAGCTGTACAAGATGAAAAAGTTCTGAAGATTGGTTGCACAACAATCTGAGTATGCTTAACAGTTTTCAATTATATTATACACTTAAAAATTGTTAAGGTGATGAATTTTATATGTGTTTACCACGATTTAAAAAGAAGAGTTAGTAGACTGAGGTACATTAGTGAAATCCTGGTTAAATTGCAGCCATAGTTTGGCTTATAGATATAATTCAGCAAAAATCAAATAAAAGTATTTGGTGAAAATCAACTAGTCCTATTGAATTTATAATGAGTATTATGTATGTTATCATCATTTGTAATCCATGTTACATATTCTTTATATGAGTAACATGCAGAATAAAATTACGTATAAATATATACACGTATTTTCCTAACCAAAGAACATTTACTAGCACAACACTGTTAGGACCAAGCTCTCAGGTGGAGTTGGGGTCCACTCTGGTAGAAGGACACTAGCCTGGCTTCAGGTGCCTGAACTCTATTCATTATTCCTCCAGTTACTAGATAGACAATGCTGGGCGACTTGCTTAGGCTCTAGAGTCTCAGTTTCCTTATCTGTTAAATGAGAAGTGGATTGGGCAATCTGGTTTTCTGCTGCAAAATTCTATGACCATATCATATTGTAAGGTCCATGAAGTTACAGTTTGTTTTTTTTTTAATCTTTGCATTTCCAAAAACATTTAGCATTGTTCTTTGCACACTCAACCAATGTCTGCAAAATTAAGTTGTACAAAATTTTTCTCAAAGTATTGGTGAATTCTCAAGGATAGATGACAATAGCTAATATTTCTCATATTACTATGCACCAGTTGCTTTATCCCATTTAGTCCTTTTAACTATATGCTGTAGATAGTTATTAACACTACTTATAAAAACAGAGTAAATGAGAGTCCTAAGATCTTACAGCTAGCAAATGGCAAACTGGGATTAGAACTCAGGTCTGTCTCATTTCACAAAAATCCTCTTAAGCACTATGCAATACTGCTTCTGATCAAGATTTAAGGTTTTCTTCCTAAATGTGAGACCTGAAACCATAAAACTCCTAGGAGAAACCATAGGTAGTAATTTCTTTGACATAAGTTGTAGAAACATTTTTCTATATATGTTTCCTCAAGCAAGGAAAACAAAAGCAAAATTAAACTATTGGGACTACACCAAAATTAAAAGCTTTTTTACGGTGAACGAAACCATCAACAAAACAACAAGGTAATGTACTGAATGGGAGAAGATATTTTCAAATACTATATTTGATATGGGGTTAATACCAAAAATATATAAAGAACTTATACAATGGCACACCAAATATAATAATAATAGTAATAATAATAATAATAATAATAATAATATATCTGATTAAAAATGGGCAGAGAACCCAGATAGATATTTTTCCAAAGAAGACATACAAATAATCAACAGACATATGGAAAGATGCTCAACATCACTAATCATCAGGGAAATGCAAATCAAAACCACAGTGAGATTGCCTAAAATCAAAAAGGCAGGAAATAACAAGTTTTGGCAAGAATGTGGAGAAAAAGGAACCCTCAGGCACTGTTGGTGGGAATGCAAATTGGTGCAACCATTATGGAAACTGTATGGAGGTTCTTCAAAAAGAATTACAAGTAGAATTATGATATGATGCATTATTCTGATACTGGGTATTTACCCAAACAAAATGAAAACACTAATTTCAAAACATATATGTGCCCCTATGTTTATTGCAGCATGGAAGGAATCCAAACGTCCACTGATAGGTGAATGGATAACAAAAGCGTGGCGTGTGTGTGTGTGTGTGTGTGTGTGTGTAAATAATCGAATGGAATATTACACAGCCATAAAAAAGAATAAGATCTTGCCCTTTGCAACAACATGCATGGACCTAGAGAGTATAATGCTAAGTGAAATAAGTCAGAGAAAGGCAAATACTAATATGATTTTTCTCATATATAGAATTTAAGAAACAAAACAAACTAAGCAAACTAAAGAGACACACACAAAAAGCAGACTCTTAACTATAGAGAACAAACTGGTGGTTACCAGAGGGGAGGTGGGTAGGGGGATGTGGGAAATAGGTGAAGGACTAACAGTACACTTATGATGAGCACTGAGTAATGTATGGAATTGTTGAATTATTATATTGGACACCCAAAACTAATATAACACTGTATGTTAATTATACTTCAATAAAAAACAAAAAAACTGCTCAGAGAAAAAAGAATTAAGGTGTTCCCCACAATTCTAATCATGAAGAAGCCCTCTGAAATGCTATAAAGTAAAATGACTAGCAATTCTTTACATCTATTCATTGTGACCCTAGAGGTGATATATATCATCTGTATCTGTAACTTTAGTGATTTGGTCAGGATCATCTGTTTCTCTAAAATGCAGATTTCTGGGCTCCACTCTAGACGTATTCAATCAGAATCTCTGGAGTGAGGTCGGGAAGCCATTTTTTTATGTGTTTTTTTTTTTTAATTTATTTTTGAGAGAGAGAGAGAGACACTGTGAGCCGGGGAGGGACAGAGAGAGAGGGAGACACAGAATCTGAAGCAGCCTCTAGGCTTTGAGCTGTCCACACAGAGTCCGACGCAGGGCTGGAACCCAAAAACTGTGAGATCATGACCTGAGCCAAAGTCGGACACTTAACCAACTGAGCCACCCAGGAACCCCAGGAAGCCATGTTTTTATCTGGATCATTATGATTTGGGCATCTGTACCACATTTGGGATAGTACTGATCTAGAGCTGAGACTTTCAAACATTTTTAACCACAACTCACTTAATACATTTTATATCATGACCCAGAACTTATGTATGTGTCCACAAAAATGTGAGAATTCTGACTCTTATTGTTTACTTTTATTTGTATTGCATGTTCAAAAGCCATTCTGTGCAAGACTATTTAGCAAAATGCCATCATGAGGTTCATAGTTGGTAATTTCATGAGGAATAACCAAAAGCTGCTGTATTTCATAAATCATGCAAGAACAGATTTTGAGTATGGTTAAGAACTAGAAGTAAACCTACATTCCAAGAAGGCAAAATATTGCTTGACATTTTTTAAATGATTCCTTCCCACCCCCAGATTTATTGAGGTATAATTGACAAATAAAATTGTATGTATTTAAAATGTACAACATGATGATTTGACATATGTATACTTTGTGAAATAATTACCATGATCAGATTAATAAACACATATTTCAATCACAGTTACCCTTTTTTTGTGGCAACAACACTTGAGATCTACTCTTTGCAAATTTCAAGTATACAATACAGTATTATTAATAATAGTCACCATGCTATCTATTGGAGCCCCAGAACTTATTCATCTTATAACAAAAGACTTGTACCCTGTGACCAGGATCTCCCCATTTTCCCAACCTCCATCCCCTGGCAACCACCATTCTACTATTTTTCTATGAGTTTGACTTTTTAAAAAAATTTCACATATAAGTGATATCATGCAGTATTGGTCTTTCTCTGACTTATTTCAGTTAACATAATATAAAGTTTTTTAGGTTCCTTTATGTTGTTGCAAATGATAGGATTTCCTTCTTTCTCATGTCTGAACAATATTAATCCAGCCATCCATCAGTGGACTTTTAGTTTTTTCCCATATCTTGGGTATTGTGTATGATGCTTCAATGAACGTGCCAGTGAAGATATCTCATTGAGATATTTATTTTGTTTGCTTTGGATATATATTTAGAAATGACATTGCTAGATTATATGGTAGTTCTATTTTTAATTTTTGGAGGAACCTCCATATAGTTTTCCATAATGGTTGTACCAATTTACTTTCCTACCAACAGTGTACAAGTGTTCCTTTTTTCTCCATGTCCTTGCCAACCTTTGTTATTTCTTGTCCTTGTGATAAAAGCCATCCTAACAGGTATGAGATGATGTTTCATTGTGCTTTTGATTTACATTTCTCTGATTATTAGTGATGCTGAGCACCTTTTTATATGCTTATTGGACATTAATATGTCTTTTTTGCAAAAATATGTATTCAGATCCATAGCCCATTTTTTAATCAAACTTTTTGCTATTGAGTTGTAGGAATTCCTTATGTGTGTGTTTGGATATTAACCCGTATCAGATATATGCTTTGCAGACTTTTTTTTTCCATTAGATAGGTTGTCTTTACATTTTTTTTATTGTTTCCCTTGCTGTGCAGAGGCCTTTAGTTGATCTAGTCCTAGTTGTTTGTTTTTGTTTTTACTTCATGAACTTTGTTTCTTAACTCCTCTTGCTAGGACTTTCAGTAATATGTTGAATAGAAGTGGTGAGCATGGGTGATATTATCTTGTTTTCACCATTGAGTGTGATGTTAGTTGTGAGTTTTATTTTATTGAGTTAGTTCCTTCTATGCCTAATTCATTGAGAGTTTTCATTGTCAATGTATTGTATTTTATCAAATGCTTTTTCTTCATTTGTTGAGATGCTCATATGAATATTCTTCATTCTATTAATGTGTTATATCACATGCATTGACTTGCATGTGTTGAACCATCCTTGCATCCCAAGGATAAATCCACTTGATCATGGTGTATGATCCTTTTAAGGTGCTGTTAAATTCTATTGGCTAGTATTTTGTTGAAGATTCATGAGGAATATTGGCCCGTAATTTTCTTTCCTTATAGTGTCTGTGTCTGGCTTTGGTATCGACCTAACACTGGCCTTGTAAAATGAATTTAGAAATATTCTCTCGTATCCATTTTTCTTTTTTGGAAAAGTTTGAGAAGTATTGGTGTTAATTTTTGAAATGTTCGGTAGAGTTCACCAGTGAAGTCATTAAGCCCTGGGTTTTTCTTTGCTAGGAGATTCCTGATTACCAATTTAATCTCCTTACTTGTTATTGATCTGTTCAGATTTTTTGCCTTTTCATGATTTGGTCCTGGTAGGTTGTATGTTTCTAGGAATTTAACTTTTTCTTCTAGGGTATCTAATTTGTTGTTGTGTTATTATATCTTATGATCTTTTCTATTTCTGTAGTATTGATTTTAATGTCTCCTCTTTCATTTAGAATTTTATGTATTTGAGTCTTTTTTTTTAGTCTAGCTAAAGGTCTGTCAATTTTTTTAAAATTTCTTTAATGTTTTATTTTATTTTTGAGAGAGAGACAGGAAGACATAGAATCTGAAGCAGCTTCAGGCTCTGAGCTGTCAGCACAAAGCCCAGTGCGGGACTCGAACCCATGAATGGTGAGATCATGACCTGTGCTGAAGTCTGACGCTTGACCGACTGAGCCACCCAGGTGCCCCAAGGTCTGTCAATTTTGTGTTTTCAAAAACAACTCTTAGCTTCACTTACCTTTTTAATTGTTTTTCTGGTCTGTATTTCATTTATTTCTGCTTTGATCTTTGTTATTTTTTACTTTTGTTAACTTTAGGCTTAGTTTATTCTTTTTGTATTTCCTTGAAGTTTAAAGTTAGATTGTTCATTTGAGATCACATTTTTCTTATTGTTGGTATTTATCACTATGAATTACCCTCAGAACTGTTTTTACTGCATCCCATAAATTTCGGTGTGTTGTTTTTCTGTTTTCATTTGTTTCAACATATATGTGCCTTCCCTTTTGATTTCTCCTTTGATCCATTGGTTGTTCAGAACTATGTTGTTCAATTCTACACGTTCATATTTTTTTTCAGGTTTTCTCCCATAACTGATATCAAATGTCCTATCATTGTTGTTTGCAAAGATACTTGATATTATTTCAAATTTCTTAAATTTGTTAAGACTTGTTTTGTGACCTAAGATGTATCCTGAAGAATATTCTGTGTGTACTTGAAAAGAATGTGTATTCGGGTGCTGGTTGGATGGTATGTTCTGTATATGTCTGTTAGGTCCATGCAGTCTAAAGCATAGTACAAGTCCAATATTTCTGTATTGATTTTCTGTCTGGATGGTCTATGCATTATTGAAAGTGGTGTACTAGTCTTCTACCATTATTGTATTATTATCTATTTCTCCCTTCAGATGTGTTAGTATTTTGCTTAATATATTTATGTGTTCAGATGTTGGGTGTATATATATATATATATATATATATATATATATATATTTACAATTTACAATTATCATATCTTCTTGCTGAATTGACCCCTTTATTATTATATAATAACCTTCTATGTCTCTGGTTACAATTTTTTACTTAAAATCTGTTTTGTCTGGTATAAGTGTTGCTATTCCTGTTCTCTGTTGGTTTCCATATGCATGGAATACCTTTTTCCATCCCTTCACTTTCAGCCTACCTGTGTCCTTAAAGCTGAAGTCTCTTGTAGGCAGCATATAGTTGGGCCTTCTTTTTCTTTTATCCATTCATCCACTCTATGTCTTGTAATTAGAGAATTTAATCCACTTACATTTAAAGTAATTATTTATAGGTAAAGACTAATGCCATCTTATTAATTGTTTTTCAGCTGTTTTGTAGTTCTTCCTCTCTTACTGCTTTCCTTTGTGAATTAATGATTTTTCTTAGTGGTATACTTTGATTCCCTTCTCTTTATCCTTTGGGTGTCTACTAGTGATGTTTTCTTTGTGTTTACCATGAAATTTACATAAATTACCTTGTAGTTATGAGTCTCTTTTAAGGTGATAACAGTTTAACTTTTTGTACAAAAACTGTCCTGTTACTCCTTGCCCACATTTAATACTTTTGATATCATTACATCTGTTTATACAGTGAGTCCATTAAAAATGATTGAAACTCTAGTTATTTTTAATACTTTTGTTTTTTAATCTTCATATTATTTAAGTGATTCACACAACACATTACAGTATTAGAGTATTCTGAATTTGACTATATACTTACCTTTATCAGTGTGTCTTATATTTTAATATATTTTCATGTTACTATTTAGCAGTCTTTTATTTCAGCTTAAAAAACTTTTAGCATCTTGTAAGGCAGGTCTAACAGTAGTGAACTTTCTCAGCTTTTGCTTATCTGGGAAAGTCTATCTTTCCATTTATAAAGGACAGTTTTGCTGTGAGTAAAGTCTTCTTGGCTGGCATTTGTTTTCTTTCAGTACTTTGAACTTATTGACCCACTCTCTGGCCTGCAGAGTTTCTGCTAATAAATCCACTCACAGCCTTATGGGGGTTCTTTTGTATGTAATATTTTTTTCTTGCTGCTTTAAAAATTCTCTTTAGAGTTTTATTATAATATATATGGGAGAAGATCTTTTTGGATTGAACCTGTTCAGAACTTAGGCTTTTCATGAACTTGGATGTCCAAATCTCGTCCCAGATTTGGGAAGTTCTCAGCCATTACGTCTTCGAATAAGGTTTTTGTCCCTTTCTGCCTTTCTTCTCCTTCTGGGACTCCTGCAATGCATAAATTGCTTTGGTTTCTGTTTTGTTTTGGTTCATTTTTTAAAATGATATTCAATAATTCAGTCTGTTCATTTTTTAAATTTGTTCTCCTACCAGATAACTTCAAGTGTGCTATCGTTGAGTCCATAGATATTCTTCTGTTTGATCAATTCTGCTATTCAAGCCCACCATTGCAATTTTTGTTTGTTTCATTCATTGTATTCTTAGCTCTAGAATTTCTGCTTGGGTTCTTTTTTATGATTTCTCTCTCTCTGTTAAACCTTTCACTTTGATCATGTACTGTTTTTCTGATTCCACTGGATTGTCTTTTCGTATTTTCTTTTAGTTTGCCAAACTTCCTTAAAACAATTATTTCGAATTCTTTATTGGGTAAAATGCAGATCTTCATTTCTTTGGGTTCAGTTACTGGAAAGTTACTGTGTTCCTTTGATGGTGTCATGCTTCATTGACTTTTCATGTTCCTTGACTTCTTGAGTTGCTGCCTTCACATTTGAAGAAGGAGTCATGTCCTGCAGTGTTACTGACTGGCTTCAGAAGAGAAACACTTTCTGTCACTCTTGCTAGAGATTCTGAGATTTTCTTAGACATTTTCTATGATTATGCCTACTCCATATTTTTTTTCCTTCTTAAGTTATTAAGATTGTATGCCTTCTCTTGGTCCTGCAAAGCTAGGTTGGTTGTTGAAAAATCTCTATCTGCTTTCCTTCGGGTGGTGCCAAATTGTCAAGTTGTTGTACTTTCTCCCAATCCTACAGTGTCAGGCTTGTTTTCTGCATGTGCTCACCTACGAAGCTTGCCATCTGCACATCTGCAGTGGCTTGCACTTGCCCCCTTTGAAGTATGTACAGGCAGCTGGCCATAGAGTAGGATGTGTGGGGGTGAGACTTGCAGAATGTTAGGGGTAAAGTGAAGGTGTTCCTCTTACCTTCTTCACTACATCCAAACTTGGCTATTTTTTTTTTTTTTTTTTTTGGCTTCAACAGCATGCTAGAACTTCTCTGCTGGATTTCTGGACCTCTGCAATGGTAATCTTATCTGTGGGTGATGGTCAAAATTAGTGTTCTTGAGAGGAAGATGGAAGAAAACTCAATTGTGTCATCCTGTTTTAACTCCCCTGATGTTTCCTACTTGAATCTATTCCATTCTGTCTTTTTAAAAGATACTGAGACAAATTTCATGTCTTATGAATTGGTCACAAACTACAGTTTATAATGTATTGATTTAGAAGGTTTACACTTACACTGCATGCCTTCTTTTTTCCTAATTTAAGAGTTTCCATGTCATATACAAAATCAGCTGTCATACTTGCATCTCTAGTTACCTTGACTATTTCAGGCAAGACTGGATTCCCATCTTCTCTTCCTTTGCCCCAAAGTAAAGGGATACACCTTTTTGAAAGTTCCATTTAACTAGTGATTTTCATCTGTCTCACCACATCACCAGTTATTAGTCATGGCAGCTTCAACTCTGCATCCCATTGGTGAAACCCTTCATCTTTTACTCTTGCTTCGTATCCTGTTTGTCTGTATATGTCCCACCTGGCACAGCACAGGGTTCATTCACTGTTGGCCTAGGATTTGATCCACAATTCCAGGGTTTGCTACCACTCCTGTTATAAATATGAATAACTTGCCAAGTGTAAGCTTGCAACTTTCTTTATTCCTGAGAATTATCTACCAAGGAGAATTACCAAATGATTTCTTTTAGGAGTTAGCTAAGAAGATAGGTCTGTTTTCCTGATATTGTTGAAAAAAATATCAGACACCTTCACTTTACCAAGTCCCTTACATTTCATTCGGGAATTAAGATATGGAAGCTTTTTATTTTTACGAAGTGAGTTTGTAAACCAAAAATAGGAAATATAGTTTGGTTATTGGGAGCTGCATTTTGAAAGGATCAGCCACAAAATATTAATCTATTTTATGTTAGCAAGAGAAATCTATCTTTATTTCCTCATCTTCCTCTTTTATCTCCTTTTATTCTTTTTAAAATTTATTTGTCACCCATTTAACACATATACATTGAGAGCTTAGCATGTACCAGGCACTGGGGTGGAAAGGCAATAGGAAAGTGTCCTAATTTATTCTTAGGGGGGCTGCAATCTGATGGTGGGAGAAAGTCTCCAGTTAATCAGAAGTGACAATATTATAATAAAAGAGACATCTAAAGCAGAGTGGAGCAGTCAGGTAAGACTTTTCTGAGAAGGTAATATTTGAGGTAAGTCTCAAAGGGAAGTAGGGAATTTGCCTCAGTTTGGGTTTCACTGAAAACAGAGCCTGTGATAAGGACTCAGGTGCAGATACTTAATTTGCAGCATGATCCGGAAGCTAGAGTGAAAGAATGCGAGGCAGAGAAAGAAGAGAAAGTCAATAAAGGTTGTTTTTGAGCTTATTACAACTGTGGACAGCTAGACTTTATTCCACTGAGGACCTTTGGAGAAACATGTAAAATGTGCCACAGAATTGTCTTCCAAGGACAAAGGGTAGTGTCTCCATCAACTACTATCCTCATTGGAATATGATGCATGCACATGTGCAGTGGAAGGAGCATGTGGCATTGTCTGCCTTGTTTTCTAACGGGTGAGGACCCTCATTTTTTGCAGCCAGTAACAAATGGGGTAGAGTTGAGGCATTCTAAATATCCTCTACCATTTTCCAAATGTTCTTCATTTCATGTGAGAGTTGAGATCTGCCTGAATTTTCCTTAATCTACCTACAACATGCCTTACAATTTGGGTAGATTCTTTACACAGTCTCATGTAGGTAATACAACCAATTTCAGTTTCTAGTGTTGTGGATGTTCATTTATTTTTAAGTTCTATGATGCAGTGAAAGGTTAAAATGATCTTAATGAGGACTGCTCTCTCGATGGCATTTTGAACTCTTGTGTGACATGGTATAGTAGTTTACCCTATTATATATACTTGAGTGTGAGAGGTCCTATATCATCTTCAATAGGAACATCTGTAGAAATCAGCTTTTGTTTGGTGAAAACATGTTTAGGACTTCTTCTTAGATCCTGTTATTTCTAGTTTTTATGAGTGCAAGAAAGTAATCAGAATAATTGTATTAATTTATTCATGATTGGTAAGCAATAGAGACCAAACTCAGTCTCATAATTGCAATGTTAAAAAGAACACTATGTTGCTTCCATATCTTGGCTATTGTGAGTAATGCTGCAATGAATGTAGGAGTGTATGTGTCTTTTCAAATCAGTGTTTTCATTTTCTTTGCAGAAAATACCCAGAAGTGGAATTACTGGATACATGGTAGTTCCATTTTTAATTTTTGAGGAATTTCCCTCCTGTTTTCCATATTTGCTGCACCATTTTGCTTTCCCACCACCAAGTGTTCCCTTTTCTCCATATCCTTGACAACACCTGTTATTTCTTGTCTTTTTGATTATAGTCCTTCTGACAAATGTGACATGATACCTTGTGGTTTGGGTTTGCATTTCCCTGATGATTCGTGATGCTGAACATCTTTTCATATGCCTATTTGGCCACCTGTGTGTCCTCTTTGGAGGAATTTCTTTTCAGATATTCTGTTCATTTTTAAATTGGGTTGTTAGGTTTTTTGATATTGCATTGTGTGGGTTTTTAAAAGTATATTTTGGATATTAACCCATGATCAGTTTTATCATTTGTAAAATCTCTCATTCAGTAGATTGCCTTTTCATTTTGTTAGTGGTTTCCTTCACTGCTCATAAGCTTTTTGGTTTGATATAGTCCCATTTGTTTATTTTTGCTATTGTTGTCCTTGCCTGAGGAGACCTATCCAAAACATATTGCTCAGCCTGATGTCTGAGAGCTTACCGCCTATGTTTTCGACAGATGAATGGATAAAAAAGATGTGGTAAATGTATACAATGGAATATTACTCAGCTATAAAAAGAATTAAATCTTGCCATTTGTGATAACATATGCTGAGTGAAATAAGTCAGACAGAAAAAGACAAATATGGTATGACTTCACTTGTATGTGGAATCTAAAACCAAAACAAAACAGAAACAGACTCATAAATACAGAGAACAATCTGGTGGTTGCCAGAAAGGATGACGGTGGGGGAATGGGGAAAGAAGGTGAAGAGAATTAAAAGGTACAAACTTATAGTTATTAAAAAAATAAGACATGGGGCTACAATGTACAGCATAGAGAAAACAGTTAGTAGTATGTAACAACTTTGTATGGTGACAGATGGTAGCTAGATTTATCTAGGTGATCGCTTCATAATACATATAAATGCTGAATCACTAGGTTGTATACCTGAAACTAATATAATACTGTATGTCAAGTATACTTCAATCAAAAAAGAACACTATGCACTAATATAAGAAAAATGTGGGTAGGAAAATAATTTTATAATTCAAAAACAAAAAATAAATTTTGGAATAAAATTTACCAATAAAATATTATTTTACATAACCAGATAGAATAAAATTACAGGATCAGATTAGAATAACTTTCTTTATAATAAAGTAATTGTAATAGAACCTAGTCTCTTGAATAAGTAAAATGAATTTTAGTATAAGAAAAATAAAATCATTGCTGGAATTATTATTCAAATATTAACTTGTTCTTAATTCTTTATATTTTCCAGATTTTATTTTCAAAATGGCTAAGTTATCGTATTTTCCCAAACATTACAATTTATCATTTTTTTTTGTTTTTTCAAAGGTGGCATACTGAGATTGCTTTTTCAGCAGAGTCAACTAGTTACTGAAAATGAAAAAGAGTTGAGGTGCAAATAGCTGCTTTAAAGTAGAGTTTTATGGGATTTAAGAGCTTTTTTTTAACAATACTAACAAGAAAAAATATTATTTCAAATAATAATTGAAATATATACAGAAATATCTCACCACTAGCATATATTTAAAAGTTTCTGTTTTTTCTTTTATGGGACGTTTTGAGTAAAACCTACCACGCCCCTCTTTTTGGTGGATATCATGGTCTCAAATAATTAAAATATATTTTCAGGGGCAAACACCCATGACTTCAGAAAAAGTTACTTAAAATGTTAACTGACCTTCTTATCAACAAAGCATCTTATAAATGTACATCATAACATTGTAAAAAATGGACATGCAAGTATTATGTCTATTTTAAAAGTGGAGCCACTGAATTAAAGATTATAGTTAGAATGAGAGACTAAATGATACTCAGGGATATTTGCAAGGTTTACTTCCTGAGATACGTGCCTACCAAATGATTATGATCATACGTTTAATATCTCTTTGAATCTAAGGATCCAATCATCTTTCATACCCAATCTTCAGGATTACTTCCTTCTAAGCTTTATAGTCAACCTACTGTTAACTGTTGATGTTTCTATGATCACTAACAGCATTTGTTGCACAATGTTTTCAACATGATAGGAATATTAGAACTTTAAACTTAGAAAGGACTCCTACAATTATCTACATGTATGGAATGTTTTTCCATTTCAAAACCAGTTAGGTATCTATGATGCTGATAAATGTTAGCAATCAGCTCTCTTAGGGGGAAAAAACTCCCTCAGATGTAAAGAGTTTGACAATTTCTATGGTGTAAATACTCCCACTATGGCCAATCTCAAGCTTCCAATATGATTACCTCACTGAATGTGGTGTTCTTTATATAAAATTTTCACCACGTAGATACAGTATACCTAAATAACTTCAAGAACATAGATAATAGTAAAATACTTACAAGGTGATAAGCTTTGAATATATACTGCCTTAGTGTTTTAATATAGTGTTTTAATATAATTTACTTAGTTGTATATAGAATTTTAGTTTATATAGTTGTTTATAGAATTTAATTTTTATTATTGGCTGTGCTTAAAAACTGGCTTGAAAACTTCCTAAAAATTTAGCAAGCAGCTCTCATGAGCTGGTAAAGCCAGCTGGAGTACACCACTGAACTATAAAGGTGTTATGACTGCTGATTTACAGATGAGGAAAATGGGACTCAAAAGAAGGAAAGTAAATGAACATGCATTGACTACCTATTTGAGGTCATGCATGGTGTTGGTCACTTAATAAATCATAGCTCATAAACAACTCAAGGAGCCAGGATATCTTACTCCAGTTTTATGGATATAAAAACAGATTTTTCTAAATGTCGCAATGCTATTAGGTGACAAACTCAGGATTAGAGCTCAGGTTCTCTGACTCAGGAGTCTTGATTTTATTTATACCAGTATCACTTGCTGTCTAGGTTTTCACATAAACTATGGAAGAACACCAAGGGCTATCAGATCAGACACTGAGATACAGCCATGAGCTGTGTGGCTTTTAAAATACTATTTTTTGGCAGTGAACATGGCTATAGATTTCAAAAATAACAATATATAAATAGTGGATAATTATGACTGCATTGATTTCATTTCAGAAATAAAGATACTTGTGGGGTGCCTGGGTGGCTCAGTGGGTTGAGTGGGCCAACTCTTGATTTCCCAAGGTTGTGGGCTCCATGGGTTGTGGGCTCCCTGTGTCAGGCTCCATGTTGAGTGTGGAGCCTGCTTAAGATATTCTCTCTCTCTCTCTCTCTCTCTCTCTCTCACCTCTCTCTCTTTGCCCCTCTCCCCTGCTTGCATTTGCTCTGTCACTCTCTCTCTAAAATAAAAAAAATAAAATAAAATAAAGACACTTGGTTTTAAATTTTTAGTAACTAAAAAGCTCAGGTAAAAATAAGACTAAGGAAGGACAGAGAGAAATATATCATAGTACAGTGGTTATAATATTGAAAAGTATGATGTAATGATAAGTAAAGTGTAACATTACAGACATTATAAATAATTACTTTTTGTAAACTCAGTACTGTGAGGACTGGTGGCTCAATATAGAAATGAGACAGAAGACACAGATGTTCAACAAAACAATGTCTAAGGTGAATCCTTTATTCAGGAAATCTATCTTACTAACTTTCTTTTACTGTATGTTGCTTTTAATCGAACATCAACAACAAAAAGAAATCAGCATACAACAAACTAACCTCCATCACCGATTGTTTGCAGTCACTTTGAAGATTAATATAATGTGATATTATCATGTAACGTTACTCAAAAAGGCTTAATGCAGTGGCTGTAAGAAAATAAAAATTAAATAACAATAAAATATTCTAATTATGATCAAGGTACCTTGTAAGTGAAAATGGGTTTAGAAGTGAAAGATCCACCTTTTACGAAGTCTCATTGTAAGCACACCATGAATTCGTTAATTTTTCTTATATATATATATTTTGAAGCAATATAGGGTGAGAAATTTCTGTATAAATATTACCATATTCAAAAATAAGTGTTGTTATGTTTTATTTTTTAAAAAGTATCAGGTACTGTGTATTTCACTTAGCATAAATAAAATCAAAAAGTCTGGAACCACTAAGCCACAAATCTCTTTGGGCAACAGGACCTATACTGCTTTCAGGAAAGAAAAGTACTTTAAATTCTGAATGTTAAAGGTAATGTTAAAGGTAATGTAAATTATTATGTGTCTTTTGTAATTCTTGTCTTCTAAGTTACTGAACATCCATCACAATTAATTTTCTTCTTTCAAAATTATATCACCAAAAGTGACATTTGGAACCAATACTAAATTTAAACAGATTTCCTTGTTTTCTGTCTGCGCCCTTCATGGCAGCCACAGCAAGAATCGCTTTTGGGGTGATCCACAGAGCTGTTTCTAAGCGGGAAGTTCCCTGCCTTTCCCCAGGGCATCAGCAACTCTTTGGCACATTGCCACTAGCATGAACAATTTCAGAAGGGTTTTGTAAGACGGGGCCTTACCTCTCTGCCTGCTGACTCGAGGCCTGACAAATAGTGACAGGTGAGAGTGACAAATGGCCATTACTACCATCCGAGATATCTCCCATAAGGGCAGAGCCTGAACATGGCTCTGAATATGCCTCCGCTACACTCCCAACTTGGAGAAAACAGACCCAGTAAAATTAAAATCATTAAATTAATCACATTATTTACAAGTAAATAAATGAGGAAAAAAAGGCACTCATGCCCAGAAGAATATGAAAACATGAGAACATAGAGTTAGATTTTATCCTGATGTGTTTCTAGTATCTTTAGACATCGCATTTTGTTTCACTAATAATTTATGCAGTCCTATCTGATATGCAAACAACTTAGATTCTTTCTCACGCAGTGCTCTGATTGTTCTATACTGTAGAATTCACTGTAAGGCAGACTCACTGTGTATCTTATCTGAAGACAGTTCTTATTGGAAGTACAAGAAAACCTAATCAAAACGCTTTAACATTTAGCCTTGTCCTCCACTGTAAATCTCTGGCAGTGCGTGGATTACATGTATATCATAGGGTTTAAACTATTGCAGGACAGTGTTACCATTACTTCTCTTTTTGGTCCGAGATTCAGAAATCTAAGCCTGGGTAGCCAAGGTCTGAGTTTTTATATGGTGATTCAGCCAAAAAACACTAAAGAAGCTTCCTCCCACAATTCCTTGCTTTACTCCATTATCTGTCCACTGCATTATTCTTCACACTATTAAAATGTAATAGAGACCATGGGGAAATTTCTCTCTCTTTTTTAAAGCATGTCTCATATATTTGTCTGAGTGCATAGGCATTATAATGATAGGTGCTTTCAAAGAACCTAGAGATAAAAAGAAGCATCTAAATCAATGTCCAGAATACCAGAACCATTATTACTTGAGATGAGACAGAGAAGCAGGTCATACTTTTGAACATTTTTCTTAGGATTAAAAAAAATGGAAGAAAACTTTTATGTTTTAGCAAGTAAAAAGAGACAGCAGCAAATTGTTTTGGGAAGGAGACTGGTATATGAGAATGTGGCATGGGGGCCAAGAACAGGTCCTTGAACCAGACTACACAGAGTCAAGCCTCCACTCCATCTCTCCTACTGTGTCTGTGTCACTGTGGGTGAGTTTCTTAGTCCTCTGTGTCTCAATTTCCTCAACTTTACAATGGGGATAATAGTATCCGATCATTGAGACTTATTAAGATTAAATAGATTTATATAAGTACTTTGTTAAGTAAGCAATTAATATTAGCTATAATTATATTATACACCATGTTTAATACCTCATTTTTGATGATGCCTGGGTTGTGATGAGCACTGGGTGTCATATGTAAGTGATGAATCATTAAATTCTATTCCTGAAGTCAATATTACACTATATGCTAACGAAATGAAATTTAAATAAAAACCTGAAACAAAAAAGTAATAAATGAAATAAAATACCTCCTTTTTTGCCATTGTGTAGAATAAAAGAGTACACAGCTTTTCCTACCAGACCATTATGAGGATTACACAAATAATTGTTAATTTAATGAAGTGGGTGCCCACTTGGATGATTGGGACATTATATAGTTGAAATTATTAATGACATATTAATCAGGTGTCACATGTAATACTATGATAGACGTGTGGGAAGTAAGGGACTTTTATTAATTGTATTTGTAATGGGTTTCTTAGGGACGAATTTGTCAATATTTAGTTTATTCCGGCTCAGGAAAGAAACACAATTATGCATATTATGAAATATGCTTTCTTCTTGGAAAAACTCCATGTGTTTATGTTTTACCTTGAATAAACTGTTTAGGACTTTTTTTCTGCTCTACTGGCCCAAAATTTGGATGTAATGCATTTAGATTTCAGCAAAGCCAAAAAAGCCACTTACTGAAACTGCTCAATAAGATCTATAATGATAATAGCATTCTTTCTAATTTTACATAAAACTAAAATTTCACATTTTCTAGCACAGAGTAGGCACCTGATCAATTAAAACATATATGTCAAAATATACACAAAGAGATCTAATTTTATTCCTGACTCCAGCATTTAATATTTATGTTACTATAAGTTAGACTTTAAAATGCCAATTTTAATTTAATACACAATGTTAAAAGATGAGCATAGACAATACCGACACCTGCTAAAATAGCACTGGAGCCCTTTTTTTAAGAACCACATTCGACTTCAAGCTCCATGAAAGCAGAGACTGCTCCAAGTGCCCTGAATGGTGCCAGGCACACAATAGGTGCACAATCAGTGTATTTGTTGCCATTAAAGTTCTTGAATTACACTAGAAGGAATAAGACCTTTGTCTTTACACCAAAAATTGAAAAAATAAAGAACACAAATAAGGAGAGACTAATGACAGTACTACATTTGAGAAATGGTTTTACTCTCTTTTCTCATCCCTTTTTGTGAGAATGTGGAATTTTGGAGGGCCTTGAATGCATTTATTTAATCTAGATAGGTTTTGGATCCCTGACATTTTCATGCTTTTTGAATAATAGGGTTTTCAAACCATTTAGGCCACTCTAAGGGGTGTGTGTTAGGGGCATAACATATATAAATATATAAGGTGAATAGAAATTTGTGGTTCAGAGATTGTTTTTTTGAGATTTTTTTAAGACCATTTTTACTTTAGGTTCAAGATGATGCATTCATTTTTTTTTTTGGATTATTATTAGATTTTTATTTCTTTTTGCTCCAAGAGAAGCCAGCATAATAACAAAGCTATAACAAAGACAGTATACCTGTTGTATACTGAGTGCCTGCTATGGGCCAGGTGCTGTCCTGAGCACTTGACATGTCCTCACAGGGTAGCTGTGAGAGTGATCGTGCACCTGGGCACAGAGGTTCTCTGTGAAATTCAGTGACTTGTTCAAGCTCACACACAGGCAAGTCCCAATGCCACGTTGTGAGCCCACTCAGTCTGTCTTCCACCCTCATTATCTGATGAAATCAAAGCCTTGAGATACTTTATAAATCATATCATAGGAATTACATACAAGTTATATATACAGTATAGGCTTCGTTTTCTAATTCGATTAAAGGGCACTTAAAAACAATTTTCCCTTGAGGAAGTAGAATCACAAATAATAAAGTTTCCAAGAATTCGGAAATGTTTCTTTACATTTTAGTACCTTATTTTCTAAAAATCTCTCCTATAAATGTTTCTTTCTACATATTCACTTCTTTAAAAATAAATAGAGACAAAGTCAAAGGCTTATCTTGATACAGTTTAGAGTCAGCCAAATTCAGCTTTTAATTAAAAACAATTTTTTTAAGTAGGTTTCACACTCAGCATGGAGCTTGAACTCGCAAACCTGAGATCAAGAGTTACACACTCTATCGGCTGAATGAGCCAGGAACCCCCAAATTTAGTTTTTGAAGAGTTAAAGTCAACCATAAGTGCCGCACTTGGCTGCTGGAAAGCACTGGCCATCCAGTAGCATTAGATGATCTTCCCAAGCCTTTTCCCAGAGACAGAATCAGTGAAGAGAGGCTGCTGAGAGAGATGGATGAAGATTATAGGCCATCACAGTGTACAGGTCTCCTAAGTGAGGCATCTCCTTGATGGTTACTTGCCAGAGAGTAATGGCAAAGGAACAAATGTCAGCTTTGGTCATTATGGTCTCTCAGGAGCTCTGGTGCTTGTTGGTTGTGTGTGTCATCTAGGTGGTAGGGAGGAGTCTGTGGAAGCACAGGAGGTATTCTAGCTTCTCAGAGCAACCAGTCACCAATTTTATAGGCATCTTGCTTACTGATCAAAATGTTTACCAGCTTCATGTACAAGTGCACAATGCTTTATGAGGAAAGAAAATCAGGCCATTCACACGGCTAGGGAATGCTTATTTCCTGAGATATGTGAAAGTGTACACTTTCCCAAATTTAATTGCTCTCTGGTGCGGGAGTGAGGGCCCCTTCCTCCTCCTCAGGGAAACTGATAGCACCATATATGACTTGGTGTAAACTGACGTTGCCACCAAACTTCATGATCATGGCGTGTGTAGACTGTTAAAGCCCACAGGCCTGTGCTGGCAGCCACAACCTACAAAATATTGCCACATCGGAGCCTTGATATATTGAGCTCAGGCCAGAAGTTCACTGGGATGCCGGTAATACGTTTTTAAATATTTTTTGGATATGTATAGGAAGAAGAGTCCAGGAAGCAGACTGAAAAAGACTGGTGAGAAAGGTAAAAGGAGGAACAAGGGAGAATGTTATTCTAGAGCCAGGAGAAAATACTTGAAAAGGTGGGATAGACCAGGAGCATCAAATACTGCAGGGAGGCCAAGTAAGAGAACAAAACCCGAGGCTTTAAGTTTAGAAACTTGGAAGCCATTGAAATGATCCTCACTAGAATAATCTCAAGGTGTGGTTGAAGTAGTAGCAAGCTGCAAAAGGTTGAGGGATGCTAAAAGGGATGTGGAGACAGAAAGTACAAACAACTTTTACAGGCAGAGTACTTGAGAAGGAAGGAGTAAGGATAGGTCAAAGGTAGGCTCTTCATTAAATGTGAGAAAGGTGAACATATTTATATGGTGCTGAGGGAGGGATCCAGTTGAGAGGAAGTTGGTGATGCAGGAAAGAGATGAGATCATTGGTGGTATAAAGACCTTAAGTAACAAAGAGCAAATAGGATCTAAGGAACAGAGGAACAGATGGAGGAGTGAGGCTTAGGGAGAAGTTTTCTTCCTTTAGGACATGAGAAAAAGATGGCACAATTATGGCTAAGCATATTTCTATGGAGAAAGGAGGGTGAGAAGGATCTTTCCTGATCGACACTTTTTTTTTTTCCTTTTTTTCCCCCTGTAAACTGTGAGGAATTACCTGCTGAAGGAGAAGGGGTTGGGGATGGGATATGCTGCCTGGAGAGACAGGCTGGACATTAGGGACAGCCACTGAAGGGGATAGGAAAGAGGGCTAACCAAAGCGTGACTCAGTGGCCTGGGGAGGTCAGCTGAGGTGACAGGCAGCATGATATTCTTTGTATCTCCAGGAGTCTGGGCACAGGAGCAGACAGCAAGTGACAGGTCTGAGAAGGGTCTTCAATTAGCAGAGCTGGCACAGAGGGAAGTAATTCTGATGAGAAAGTTTTTGAAACAATGTGCCATGAAGTCTAGGCTGGATCAGAAGGAATTCAGACAGGGAGGTGTTGGACTGGGGTGGGGGAGTAGATGATGGCCTGTGAGAAAGTAGGGGTGGCCAGAGCATCAGAAACTTCAGTGAGCTTAAAGATCACATGTATCAGAAGCAATGGAGTGAGATTTCTGGAATGAGGAGGGCTGTTATCAGAGGGATATTTAAGTTGTTTCAGGTGATGGTTGTTCAGGATGTGACCCTGGGAACAGGGTAACTGAAGAGGATCAAAGGTACAGGCTGCTAGAAATACGAAGCTTGGAGTTGGGCTGTAACGTAGAAACTAAAATTACATTTTACATGAATTTTTCATTTATCCAGAACCATGAGGGTTTGTTCCCACAACTCAGCTAAAGTGATGGTGGGATTACTTTGGTGAATATCTTTTGGTAGTTAACTTTGACTTGTGAGGTGTTTTCACTCAGTGATGTTGCTATGCAAAAATGTTCACGGTTGTTCTCAGGAGGGCAGACCAACTGGTGAGATAAATAAATCTAAAAATGCCACTTAATCATGGTGTATGCTTCTTTTAATGCATTGTCGAATGTGGTTTGCTAGTATTTTGTTGAGGTTTTTTGCATCTATGTTCATCAAGGATATTGGCCTTTCTCTACTCTCTCTTTTCTTCCCTTCTTTCTTTTCCTTCCTGCTTCCCTCTCTCCCTCTTCCTTCCTCCCTCCTTTCTTTTTTCTCTTCTTTTCCTTTCTTTTCTTTTCTTTTCTATTCTTTTCTTTTTTTCTCTTCCTTTTCTTCCTTCTCTCTTTCCTTTCTTTCTTTGTTTCTTTCTTTCCTTCTTTTTCTATCTCTTTCTCTCTTACGCTCATCCTTTCTTCCTTCCATCTTTCCTTCCTTCCTTCATTCTCTTCTTTCCTTTGTTTCCCTTCCTTCTCTTTCTTCCCTTCCTTAGTTTTTTTTTCCCACCTTTAAGAAACAGGACGGAATTAAATAAAATATGGATAAATTATACTTGGTTTCTTTCTCTTTGCTTTTTCTTTTCTTTTCTTTTTTTTTTTTAATTTCAGTTTCTGGAAAGATATCTCCAAAACATGTTAATACTTAGAAATCCATGTGATATCACTCGGTAGTGTGCTAAAACACACGTCAAAGGCAGAGATAAGGGAATTAGGTTATCTAACAGAACAGACAGGCCTACTGAGAGACAAGAGGATATTTACTAACTGAAACAGGAGTGGCTGCTGGCTGGCCTCAGGATCAACACCACCAAAGTAGAACACAGTCTTCTCAAAACAAGTTCTTCCTCCTTCTGACTGATTTCTGTTAATGGACCCTTGAATCCTCTAATCTGCTGGATTTAAACACTGATGTAATTTCCTCTGATGCTTCTCACACCCTTATAAGTTATCAAGCCTTTTAAATAATCCTTTATCACATCTCCAACAGCCTGAAGAATGACCTGTCAGGCTCATGGCACTCTGTGGCTGGCAGTTACAATGGACAGAGGGAGCAGGTCCATTCTGCCTTAGCAGTCCTACCTAAAAGGTGACCACATGTGTTTCTCTGCAGATTGTTGGCATTGTCCTAGGGCTGCATCTGCGTACTAGGTTATGAACTTTACTCTCACAAAGATCTGCTCCCTTCCAACCCTGGGAGGAGATTCTGTTAATGGAATGTGACCAAATGCCATTTGAAAAAGCAAAATATTGATACAGAGATTTGTTTTATAGATTAAAAGCTTGAAGGAACTGTAAGAGTTCTATCTCCTCAAATGTAGTTGATATACACACACAAACATGCACACTCACATACACAAACTCCTTTTGAAAATTACCATTTAAAAATGAAATCTTGCCATTTTTAACAACATGGATGGTGAACTGGAGGGTATTATGCTAAGCAAAAAAAGTCTGGCAGAGAAAGACATATATGATATCACTATATGTGGAATTTAAGAAACAAAACATATGAACACAGGGGAAGGGAAGGAAAAATAAGATAAAAACAGAGAGGGAGGCAAACCATAAGAGACTCTTAAATACAGAGAGCAAACTGAGGGTTGCTGGAGGGAAGGTTGGGGGATGGGCTAAAGTGGTGATGGGCAATGAGAGCACCTGTTGGGATGATCACTGGGTGTTATATGTAAGTGATGAATTATAAATTCTACTCCTGAAATCAATACTACACTGTATGTTAACAAACTTGAATTTGAATTAATATAATTAAAAAAAAGAAAAAAAAATGAATGTCTTTAATTCTGCTATCTAGTCAAACCACAACACTAAAGAGGTTCTCCTTAATTAGCAATTACAAAGATGTTCATGGCTGTACTTGTTAGAGTAGGCTAACTGGTGAACCATATACACCCCAAACTGTATAATGGGACAAGCAAGAAAGAAGTTCTTGTTCTTGTAAAGTCCTAAAGGGGTTTTCCTTGTTGGTCGCTGGCTCTCTTTCAGGCGATGATTCAGGAACCCAGGTTCTTTTTTCTGTAGCTCTACCATCTTCAACATGTGGCTTCAAAGGTCTGCTTCAAGCCAGTGGGGAGAAAATGAGTGTGAAGAATTGAATACACATGCAAGACTTTTCCAGGCCTGGAAGTGGCACATAGGACTTTCACTCACATTCTAATGGCCAGAACTCAGTCATATGGGAAAGGGACTCTATGTTTCCAGGAACATGACATGAGGTCGACAAACAATTAGTAGTGTTTTCCACAATGGGATAGCAACTAGATCAGTATGGGGAATTTACAGGAAGAACACCTGCTCTCCTGTACCAAGCATGGTGATATAGGCACACAAGAGACTATTGGCAGAGGAATATATCAGACCTTTAAGTGAACAAGGAAGCAGTGGTTACATTTAAGGAGAAATATATCTACTACATATTCTAATAAAGTCTCCTCATTGTCTAAAATACACCAAAGGAAGTTTTCTTAAATGAACACAATTCAGTTAAACAAAGTTGGCAGATTGACAGATTGAGACGTGGGCAGTAGTGAGTTGAAGGAACTAGGCAAGAAGCCCAGACCAAAGAAGCAAAGTCCAGGCAAAATCCAAGAGTGCCAGGGCACTGCCGGCATGAGAAATCAAATAAGTGAATAGAAATCAAGAAGTCATAGAAAACTTGAACCAAAGTAAAATTGGAGTCACAAAACGTGGACGTGAACACTGGCCTTACAACTTACTAGCTGACATGGGAGAAGACACTCAATGCCTCTGAGTTTGTTTTTTCATTTGTAAACTTGGGGTAATAATATTTATTTCACAAGAATTAACTGGAGAGTCAAATGAGATGCTGTGTGCTAAAGCTCATATGGCCTGGCAAAAGGACAAGAGAGCTAATTTTAAATCTATTTCTGTTTTTGTAAGCTTAGGGTTTTGAGATTTGGAACCTGTTGTATGCATAAGTTAAGTCTCTAGTCATGAATCAAAAGAAGGAGGTGAAGAACTACCTAGTGTAAAGGACTATCTTTTGGACTGGGGAAACTGCAGATTCAGGTTCCTTTATAAAAGTCCTTCCTTCTGGGGCTCCTTGGTGGCTCATTCAGTTGAATGTCCATCTCTTGATTTTTGGGTCAGTTCATGATCTCATGGTTTGGTTCATGAGTTCAAGCCCTGCATTGGGCTCTGGGCTATGACTGTGCAGAGCCTGCTTGGAATTATCCCTCTCTCCCTCCCCCCCGCCCTCTCTGCTCCTACCCCCTTTGTGCTCTCTCTCAAAATAAATAAATAAACTTAAAAAATAAAGATAAGTGTTGCCTTCCTGCATGCCTTTCCCCTTCATTCACTTTCAGTCTGCTTTTCTTCCTCCTTTTCTTTTTCTTTTCTTTCCTTCCTTCCTTCCTTCTTTCCCTTTTTTCCTTTTTTTAAAAAAGTTTTTTTAATGTTTATTCATTCTTTTTTAAATTTTTAAAAATGTTTTATTTATTTTTGAGACAGAGAGAGACAGAGCATGAGCAGGGGAGAGGCAGAGAGTGAGTGAGACACAGAATCCAAAGCAGGCTCCAGGCTCTGAGCTGTCAGCACAGAGCCTGAGGTGGGGCTCGAACCCATGGACCATGAGATCATGACCCAAGCTGAAGTCAGATGCTTAACCGACTGAGCCACCTGGGTGCCCCTCTTTTTTTTCTTACCCCTCCATCAGGTTGCTTTGTTAGATGAGCCTGGCCATTAAGGAGGGTATAACTAATTTATAAAGGTTCTAAACAGGAGCTTGCTAAAGGTTGGGGTTTAAGGATTGATCAATAGTAGAAACAGAAAGAATGCATCGTTGACAAATGTGTTATTTGGTGGAATTCTTTGGGGGGGGAAATGCATAGTAGGTACTCTAAAGATAATTCCCTTTGACCTGCATTAATTCTTCAGATGATCCATCTAAAGGAAATAATCATAAATATAAGGTCTTATCAGCAAAGATGTTCATCATAGTTTTACTTTAAGTGGTGAAAAATTTGAAACAGGCTAATTGCTCGACATTAGACAAATGATAAATAACTATATTATATTCACAAAGTAAAGCATTTAACTGTTAAAAATTGTGTTTATAAACAATTGTGTTTATAATTGTGTTATAACAATTGTGTTTATAATTGTGTTTCAGTAATGTGGAGTATCACGATAATAGCAAATGAAATAAATAGACTACTAAGTGATCACAACAGAGTCAAAATTACAGGCAGGAAAAGCTTACAAGGAAATATATCACAATGGCAATGGTTGTTGGCATGGTGAAAACAAGTACTTCCCGCCCCCCAACTTCTTTCTACTTTTCTGCAGTTTATCATTTATAATACATCTGTATTATTTTTACATAAGAAAATATGTCACTTTTCCTTTTTAAAGAAGTGTTGATACTAACTTGCTTCATTTAGCCTAGTGCTAACTGAACAAAAAGCTGGTGTAATTAACAGCAAAACAAGTTCACTTCATGCATCATGATGTGAATAATGCTGTTCAAAAGTAACTAGAAATACCTATATAGATATACAGGTACCCCATGTGAATATATAATATAGGTATTAACATTATTCATTTCCTCTCTTCATAAGTCATGGTTTTGCTTTACAGGATTTACTTGGTAAGAACAAAATGTAAATTTTTGGTGCAAAATTTTTACTCTTTGTCATTATGACAGCACAGATTCCATGATTTGACTTATTGCATTTGCATGAATCATAAAGACTGTTGGAGTCAGTTAGAGTGAGAGTAAACTTTGATAGGATTTGGTGAATCTTCTTAATTCTAGCCACTGATATCCATGGAAGTTGTACCTCCTTTGTAGAGAATGGTAATGGGGACTACAAGCAATGAAAATATTTGGATAATCACCTGTAGACATTGACAAACATTATCAAACATCATCATACCTCAGATGTTCTGGGGAGTGGCTGGACCTATTGCAACCCACATGAGAGATGAAAGAAATTTAATGTAGCCTTGTTCAAATGCCTATTTCCTTAGAAAATATTGATTTAAAGTGATGCTCTCCCAAGCTCTAGATTTAAATGCATTTGAGTAGTCACGGCTAGCTGAGAAGAGATGAATAGACTATCGGGCAAGCAGACCATCAAAAGCTGGCCCAGAAAGTCAAAAGAATCATATAGTATTATAAGATATTACTAAAGGGATAGGGAAAGATGACCAAAGAAAAGCAAAATATTATTTTCTTTTTCAACCCAAAATAAGATTTTGTAAACCATAAAGAGTGGATGTGGAGGGTTCCTATCTTAATATTTATAGCTTTATTTGAATTCACTGAAAGGTGTGCCACCTCCTACAACCTGGTAAGATTGCATTCAATATTAAAATTACAGTACAGTAAACCATAAAGTTTACACATGAGACTGAAAATGACAGATTTAGAATGGGTAAGGAAAATAAACCACAGCTGACAGGGGAAAAACATGACCTGAATCTGAATTTCCTGCCTATGCAAATGAAGTGTACTCCGAGACCAGGGAGCATCATGGTCTGTTTATGATAATAGGAATTTGCAGGTGCCTGGCTTCAGGTGAACCTCTCTGATATTTGGCATCAATATTAGTACAGGCACAAAGCTGTATTTTACTTCCTTGCGGAGCTTTCATGATGAAATTGAAGATATTGATTTGTGATCACCACACTATAGATCAACCTAAACACATGGATTTTGTGCTTTGTTTTATTTAAAGGACCTGGATCAGAGATTTCTATTTTACTTTATGTTCAAAACCTCAAGTCGGTGTTTCTCAAACTCTAAGGTACATAAGAATCCCTTGGGGTTCTTATTAAAATGCAGATTCAGGAATAAGCAAAAGGAATCTTTTATGAAGGAAGTCAGAATAGTGGTAGTGGTTATCTTTGCAGAGGTAATGACTAGGAGGGGCATGAGGGAAATTTCTAGGATATTTGAAATGCAGTACATGTGTAAAGTATACTTACACATACAAATACGCTTGGGAATTGTATGCCTTAATAAATTTGTGTTATTCTGCAGTTATTATTTTTATAAAACAAAAATAATAAAACTTAAAAATGAAGATTCTGGGTTATGCTGCAGGAAAAAAAGTACCTTAAGGATAGACCCATTGTAATAAGGCTGGGCCCATTGTTGGTTAGAGTCAACTTGTTAACCAAACATCAGACATAAGTAACAGAAAATGCAGACACATTTTAACTGAGAGAACACCACTGGGAGCAACCCTACCTCACACCAGTTTTTTAGCAAGCAAAATTTCAGCTGCTGCTTTCTATAGTAACTCAGAAACCATCATTTCCTACAGGCATCCAAATTAGTCGAATCTTGAAGGTTTTGTCTTTGTATAGCAAGGGGAATGATAATTGAGTCATAATTCTTAGAACTGCATAATTACTGTGCTTGGGAACTGGCTTTTTACGATTACTTTTAACTCTCTTGTCCCTTACCTTTTTAAGGCCTGCAACAAAACAGAACCAGCTTTTATTCACATGCAGACTGAAAGGATCTATCAGGTCAGACTTAATCTCAGCAGAATAGAAGTAGTTTCCCACCAACTGTCACTTTCCCCCATCTTCTCACGTGGTTTATGGGACTCTTCAGTGGGCCAGTCACTCCAGAATTCTATTCCTTGCAGACATGAGCTTATGGTCAGTCCCCAGAGGATACAGTTTGGGTAATTCTTGCTGGCAGCATTCTCTTCAAGTCTGTCACACGTCTTATTGCCCATCTGCAGAATAAACTTCTGGAGGAAACCCATGAAAATACTGCAAATGACAAATGGAACATTCTCCAAAGCTAAATGAAAAACTCGTGAATCATACTCCCATGGTGCTGAGTTATACATGGTGGAGATCATGTAATGTATCAGGTCTACCTTGATAAATTCCTCTTGTTAACTAACCATGACACGTCTAGCAATGAACAGAGAAGGTAAAGGAGAAAGAGCGACCCCAGGACTAATTCTTTCATTTCCCCCAGATATAAACTCTTTTGTCTTCAGATGTTAAACAGTTGCTAATTTCTTCCAGTCTTTAACATGGTTTGGTTTCTAGTCATTAAACAAAAAGAGAAGATGCCAGTTGATATAAAAATCCCTCTGCACACAATGAGTACACACATTTCTGAGCAAACTACAACCAGACTTCAGATGCCTGAGAAATAGCATGGGCTGAATTGAGTCTCGGAGAACTAATCAGTTTTCAGTTGTCCAGCCAAGCTCATGTTTGTCTATTTGTTTGCATATTCCTTGCCCAAACAGCAACATCAAAGTAACAAGGAGATGCTAGAAACTAGCACTACTTTAAAAGAAGACACTGGGGGCGCCTGGGTGGCGCAGTCGGTTAAGCGTCCGACTTCAGCCAGGTCATGATCTCGCGGTCCGTGAGTTCGAGCCCCGCATCGGGCTCTGGGCTGATGGCTCAGAGCCTGGAGCCTGCTTCCGATTCTGTGTCTCCCTCTCTCTCTGCCCCTCCCCCGTTCATGCTCTGTCTCTCTCTGTCCCAAAAATAAATAAACGTTGAAAAAAATTAAAAAAATAAAATAAAATAAAATGAAAGAAGACACTGTCTTTAATTCGCTCATTTATTCAACAAATATTATGGGATACCTATCATTTGCCAGATATTGTTCTAGGCGCTGGGGATACAACAATGAGCAAGAGACCTTTCTCCACAAAGGGAATTGTCCTCTCATATCACATGAAATGTCTTACGATTCAAAATGAGAAAATTATAGTAATGATGAAATGGGTGAAATAATACATAGTAAAATAAATATGTTTTAATGGGAGGGGGAATATGGCCAGAAAAATATTTTCCTCAAGCTCTAAAATAAATCTTTCTCCCAAACAAATAAAATTAAAGAAATCTTAGGTATGTCAACCTTTGTTTTAATTTTTATTGTGAAGATTGTACTCAGAATAAAATGGAAATGACTTCTAAACACATGAGAATAGATAAATATGGGTGTAGAAATATGGTATATAACTCCCTATAGGTTTCTCCAGTCCTTCACAAAGAATACTTGTTGAACTTTCTCAAAACCATTAGGTAAACCAACAAAAAATGAAAAACTAGAGGCTCTTTCCTTCCTGCCACCTACAAAATCAGCTCAGAGTCCCTTAGATGAGGCAGAATTCTTTTTTTTTTTTAACTTATTTTCCCATTAGTAAGTCTGAATCCCTCTCCTTTGGGACCAAATATATTTTTATAACATTTATTGTGTAAGCATGAATGTAACCAGTGACTTTTTGGGGCTTTTAAATTAATTAAACTGAAATAAATTTTAAAAATTCAATTTCTCAATTATCTATCTACATTTCAAATGCTCAATATCCATATATGGCAAGTGGCTACCATAGATATAGAACATTTCCACCATCACAGAAAGTTCTATTCTAGTGCTATTCTAGGGAGTTAGATCTCCCTCTACTTTGCCTATTTAGAGAGAGAAATTGGAATTAGCTACTTAAATCTCATTCATTAACATCAGTTTGATGGTTAGTATCAGGACACATGTGGGGTAGTCTTTGGGGGATTTTCAGTGCTAGTGGAAGGAAGGCGTTGAGTGAATCCTAACGAGTTATTAGTTCATGATATGTTGCTACCTAAATGTTACCTCTCAAATGTAATACCTCAGGGGTGGGCACCATAGAAAATCATCTGACTGAGTCCACCTGGAACTATTCTCTTGTTCCTAAGTGGCTTAGACAAAGAGATATATACATAGGGCCACAGAACTGTGGTAGCAACAAAAGTCATCACTTTCCTAAATTCAAGAAGCATGGACCATTACCCAAAACCTGAGTCACCCCATGCCACATGCATCTCAACATCTGCTGTGGGAAGATTTATAAGGAAGCTTGGCAAATCTGTTGAACACAAACACCACTGAATCAGAGAATAAAGTCATTTGAAGCTTAATTAAGCCAAGGGAGTATTTAAATGTACTAATAAAGAAGCTAATGAAGGATGCCTTTGGATCCTAACCAAAGTACAACAGAACATTCAAAACAGCACCATATTTACCTTGAAACTAAATGGTTGATATGAAATTTATTGCCAAATTGGTTTCCATACAACACCCAGTGCTCATCCCAACAGGTGCCCTCCTCAATGCCCATCACCCACTTTCCCCTCCCTTCCACCCCCCATCAACCCTCAGTTTATTCTCAGTTTTTAAGAGTCTCTTATGGTTTGGCTCTCTCCCTGTCTAACTTTTTTTCCTTTCCCTCCCCATTTAAAATTAATTAATTAATTAATTAATTAATGATTGAGCATAATCAATATTGTTAAGCTGAATTAAATTTGCAACATCTTAATCTACGATTCTAAAATACAAAGAAGGCATCTTTGTGAAATGCTTAGTTTCTAAGAAGCATGCAATGTCAATAATAATGATTCAATGACTTGTTCTATCTTCTTTGCCTTAAATCCTATATCACAATTGCTTGCTCCCCTAAGAAGAAGCAATAGTTTTGCTCTTAAAGTCATTTTCCCAGTTATACCTATCTGGTTAATCTAGTGTTTCTTCACACATAAATATTCATGATAACTCCTTAGTAACTATTTTTTTTATTTGATATTACTAAAATACACCCAATAGTCTTGCAAGTCATGGATATTAAGGACCTAATCATACCCTATAGAATGCCACAGTTGGAAGGGACACTGGGAAAAATCTGGTATTTCTGATCACTAGTCCATTAGTTTTTCAATCATGTCATGTTACAGAAAGTTTATAACACCAATAATAACTATCATTTATTGAACGTTTACTATGTTTCATGCACTTTACCAAGGACTTTATTTGAATTACCTTTTAAATCTTTTCCACAACTCAGGGCACGTGTATGGCTCAGTCAGTTGAGCTTTTGACTTCAGCTCAGGTAAGATCTCACGGTTTATGAGTTTGAGCCCTGTGTTCATCTTGCTGCTGTCATTGCAGAGCCTGCTCTGATCCTCTGCCTCTCCCCTGCTTACACTTTCTCCCTATCTACCTCTTTCTCCCTCTCTCTCTCAAAAATGGATAAACATTAAAAAAATGAAACTATTTTGGGGAGCTTGGGTGGCTCAGTTGGTTAAACATCCGACTTCAACTCAGGTCATGATCTTGAGGTTGGTGAGTTTGAGCTCCTTGTAGGGCTCTGTGCTGACAACATGGAGCCTAGAACCTGCTTTGGATTCTGTGTCTCCCTCTCTCTGCCCCTCCCTGGCTCATTCTCTCTCTCTCTCTCTCTCTCTCAAAAATAAATAAACATTAAAAAAATCTTTTCAGAGTGCATGGGTGGCTCAGTCGATTAAGAGTCCAACTTCATCTCAGGTCATGATCTCACAGTTCATGGGTTCAAACCCTGCATTGGGCTCTGTGCTGACAGCTCAGAGCCTGGAGCCTCCTTCAGATTCTGTGTCTCCCTCTGTCTCTGCCCCTCCCCTGTTTGCAGTGTGCCTCTCTCTCTCTCTCAAAAATAAACATTAAAAAAAAAATAAGAAGAAAAAATCTTTTCCACAACTCTTCAGTTAATGCTTTAATTAACCTCATTTTGAAGGGAGGAAACAGAAACTTAGAGGAGTAAGTAACTTGTCCGAAGCCACACACCTGGTAAGTATCTAAGCCACGATTCCAACCCAAGTTAGGTCCCAGAGCACTCAGCCACCAAACTGCATCATATCTGAGCATCCAGCTCCCAGCTCTAGCAAGATGGAGAGAAATGTACACGTGTCTAGTAAGAGCAAAATACCATTTTAATCATTAATGAAAATACTCTTCAAGGAAAGAACAGAACCAACAGGCAGAGGCTGGTTGCCACAGGCATTCTTTATATTTCAAAGGTAAGGTGAATGATGTTAGTAGAACAAATACAGACGGCAATGATAGGAATTTTAATTCATATCAAATAATGGTTGTGTACTTTATTCTATTTTCATCAAAACCAGAATGCAATGTTGACCTCAAAGGTAGGTAATAGGAATACATCTGTGACTTGTTTTCCTATCTAGGAAAAATTATTCTGTGGTTTGTTTGTTTGTATATTTATTTATTTGTTTATTTATATATTTATTTAACAAAAAGCAGTCTGAGGGGAAAATGTCACAAAAAAAAAATGCCAACAAATCTCAGAAAATTGACACGAAGTAAATGCTGCAAAGGATTTTCCATGTTTTTGAGATTTATTCCTTACAATTTCCACTTATGTAATTTTCAGTTTGAACAAGTTCACTGAATGACCAGTCTGGTGAATAGTCCTCAACAAATTCTCATACAATTAAGTATATTTTGTTTTTAATTATGTGCTATATATAACTATGTAACACATAATTCCTACTTATCAATATCTGAGTGAGAAAGTACACAGAAGAGATACGTGAAACCGTAAGAATGGAATGGTGAGCAAGGAACTGAAATTGTTTACTGAATATGTGTACTTGTCATTGATCCTTACTCTGAGTGTTATGACCAGGGACATCTAATAAATTTAAACAGAGACCTATGCTGACTTCTTAACAGAGGATTTGACATATTTTTTCTTTGATAAACTTTCAATTTGTGTTAATAACATACACATAGCTAAAAATTCAAATAGCCTCAATATCCTTGTAATAACAAAATAATAATCTTAGGTCCCATGTCTTCCTTACTTCCCATCTCAGCTTCCCAGGGGCAACTATTGTTACTCTTTTATTAGCTTCTCCTGGTAGTTTTTCCCAAACCTCCAGTTAATATGCTCTCAGGCTGCTCCTTGATCTATCCATTCTAGACATCATGTACTAACTTCTTTATTGTGTCAAATGAGGGTATGGTTCCTACACACAGATGCCTCTCTTACTACTATCCTCACAAAACAATCATATCATAGTTTTTAAATTAAGTTGATAATATATACATTATTTACTGGAAGGCTAAGAAGTATACACCAATTACATTTACTTTCTTTTACAACTTTTTTTTCCTTGGGTCTCTGTTGTTTTCCTCTCCTGCATATTTTTCCATTTTCATGTGTTCAGATTTCAAGTGAGACATTATAACAGATTGTCTTGAGTCCCTACTTTTTGTTGCCAGAGCTTCCTTTCCTCCTGCTCTAAGTTGGACTGGATATGCTGTTGGCCTGATACACAGTTGTGTTCTTGGGACTTTATATTTTGGATTTGCTTTTTCCTCTATTCTGGCTTTTTCTTTTTCTAAGTTTATGTCCTTGTTTAGTTGGACACATCTTCCAATAACTTCCTAAGAACGAGTACGTGGGAGGTTAAGTTTTGAGTCCTTGCATGACTGTGTTAAAAAAAAAAAAAGAATTCATGAGTGACTGAGTATAGAGTTTTAAGATAAAAACATTTTTTTTTTTCTCAAAAGTTTGAGCTTCTAGCAATGCTAGTGAGAAGTTCACTGCTATTTGGATTTTCACTTCTTGGAAAGTGATGTGTGTTTTTCTCTCTAGAGATATTTAGATCATCTCTTCATTCTAGAATTTATGAAATTTCTAATTTCATAAATTTCAAATTTCCTAATTCCTTGGTGCGGGTGTCTGCCCATTTGAGAACTGAAAAATCAGTGGGACCTTTAAATCTGGACACTCATGTTGTCCTTGACTCTGGAAATTTTTTGTCTGTTTATTCCTTGATTATTTCTTCCTCTTTGGACCTCCTAGATTGATATTTGATCTTTTAGCATTTCTTTCTCAGTCTGTCTCTGTTTTGTTCTCATTATGGGAGATTTTCTAGACATTATCTCTCAGGCTGTCTATTGAATTTAATATTTTGCCAATCTCATTTTTAATTCTCAAGAACTCTTTCTTGTTCCTGATTGTTCCTTTTTTACGTGTGCTGATTTTGTTCTATGGATTCAATATCTTCTCAAATATCTCAAAAGATGCTAATTAGAGTGTTTTCCTTTATTTTTTAACTTCTTTTATGTTCTACGAACTGGCTTTGTTTTCTCCTAGATCTTTTTATTTCTGTCTTTACCTACCTTGTTTGTTTGTTTTCCCTGCTGTTCACCTTGGGGGATTTTTCACTCCTCATATTTTTAGTTGACTCCTCATATTTAAGAATGAGTCACTAAAAACTGACTTGGCTTGTTGACAGCTAGGCATTGCTTTAGGTGAATCAGACAGAGAGCCCCCTTTCAATTGAGGATGCTATCATGTTCTGCCTCTGGAACCATTCAGCTCCTCCAAATAAAAGACATCCAGTTTTCTGCTTGGGAGCTCAATTTCTGCTTATAGATGATGTCTGTTTCAGAATGATTTGCTCAATTTTTCAAATACATACTTTTAATTGACCCTATTATTTCCAGTCCTAAGCTTCACTTACACTCTCACTTCACTCCACTCTCGAGCCTTTTCCAAGTCCTAGGAGGAAACTCTGCTCCTTCCTAGTCATTTTCTTCTAAATTCAGTAAGGTTTCAGCTTCCTCTGCCCTGTTTCATGAGCAACCATGACTCCTTCTCCTTTTGTTCTCCACAAACCCATTGACATCCCTGGTTCATGAATGATGGTGACTCTACCATTCTTTTTATCACCGTAGCTTTCTAGAGACTTTTTTCCTTTACTGACATTTTAATAAAGTTTCCGGAGAGAGAGGACACAATTGTGTGTGCTCAGCCCACCATCTTTAATGGTCAGTCGGGGTAATGTTTTCCAGTGATAATTATTGTACTATTTTATTTTTTGTGCTATTTTAAAGAGTCAGTCTATTTAATTTTTATCCCATATTTTAGCTAAAAGTTTTCTTTTATAAGGCTAGATTGGAAATATCCCAGGCCTTAAAGTCAAACAGACCAATATTAGATTCCTGGTTTTGCTACTTATTAGTCATATAACATTGGAAAAGTCATTTAATCTCTTTGAGCTACAGCCTTATGTTAAGTATAATAGTATTTATTTTGAAGACCTCTTGTGAGAATTAAATGAAATAAGGCATATAAAAAACAAAGAACAGTGCCTGGCACATAGTAGGAACTCACTGTCTTTGCTATGTTTACAGTGAGTTGTCTGCTACTGTGAACAAATTATTTGAACTCAAATCTCAAATAATCAGACCCCTTGGATTAGATACCACCTTTTCAGGGAAACCTCCCTGACTTGAGATTGAGTTAGAGGTGACTTCTTTGTGTTCTTGCAGCACTATGTTCATTACCTAGTATAGTACCTGCCACTCTGGAATGGACTTGCTTGTTTAATGATCTGTCTTCTCTATAAGACTGTAAATTCCACAAAAACAGGGAGGTGGTCTGGATTATTCACCTGTATTTGCAATGCCTACCACCATGCTTGTACACAGAATTGGTGCTCAATGAATACTTGTTGAATAAATGAATAATACCATCCCACTTTTAAAAAGCTAGCTATATTCAAAGATTTAAAAAAATATAAAATGTATTCTATGCTTGAATTTTCTCCTTTTTTTAAAGTCATTGATATTTTTAAAATTTATTTACTTATTTTGAGAGAGAGAAAGAGAGCACAAACAGGGGAGGGGCAGAGAAATGAGAGAGAGAGAGAGAGACAGAGAGAGACAGAGAGAGGAATATCCCAAGCAGGCTCCGCACTGTCAGTGCAGGGCCTGATACAGAGCTCGAACTCATGAACTGTGAGATGATGACCTGAGCGGAAATCAAGAGTTGGATACTTAATTGACTGAGCCACCAGGCACCCCTTGAATTTTTTTCTGTAAGGATACAAGATGACTTTTCTTATTATTTAGAAAGATAATGGATTAATTATCTATTGTTAAGCAAACAATATCCACAAACTTATAAATATTGTATAACAAACCAGGACTCCCTGTGAAAACCAAATCTAATTAAAACAATCAACCCTTTGTTTCCATCCTACCCCACACTGCCCTCCCCACAATGGAGCACTGCAGCTTTGTAGTTAAAGGAAATTCAACAACTCATTTAAAAGTTGGTGTTGGTTTTGGTTTTGTTACTGCTTCAAAGTCAAGCTTCTACTTAATTGCTCTGAAATCTAAATAATTCCTCAGTCAAAAAAAAAAAAAAAAAAAAAAAAACCAGAGGAAAAAAACAGTCTCTGGATGGTTTCAATTTGGTGGCAATGCTAGAGGCTATAAATAGAATCAACAAATGTGTTTCATTTTTCCTTCTGGAATGCTTTCTTCCTTATCCCCACCATTTGGATACAGCTTCCATCACCAGGCAAAGAGATACAGCCTTAGCAAAAGTGATCTATTAGGAATGTAACCTGCCTGTTTTACTTATTGGATTGTCCTGAATATTCCCTTCTGTTCCAGGAGTAATTAGGAGAAATGGTGTCCCTTTGCTGTTCCTCTCTCTGAGGAAGGATAGAAGACCCTGGGGTTCTGAGTTAAGTACCCAGAAGATGTACAGTCTCAGATGATCAATCTATCTTAGCCTATTAGTAATTGCAGACTTGCTGGGTGTGGTTACAGCAAGAGTGAAGATCAGTCTTTATATGTTCTGCCACTTTATTTAGTAGAATTATTGAGATGGGGACTCTGTTATTGATGCTATTATTATTTTTATTATTTTAAACTGGAAACAATCTTAGTGATTATCATTCTAAACATTTCATTTTACAGAAGAAGAAATTGAGGCCCCCAAAGTCTGAGACTTATCCAAAGTTAGTTTCAAATTTATACAATAATGAGAACCCACATAAATCTCACCAGACAGAAATACTAATTTCCTGTAAACAGATAAAACTTAACTGTATTTGGGGATATTATTTTTGAATATATGTGATTCAAGTACCCCAAACTTAATGCATTAGTTTAGACCACAGTTAAAATGTTTGTGATTAACTGCATACAGAAATTCTTGCCTAGGTTTGCAGTGTAAGATGTATTTTTCAGATAGACAATATCAAGAATAGTTCTAGCCAAACAACTTTTTTTCAGAGGATGTCTCTACTCTCATGTCTTTAATGCTTCAAGATATGGAGGCAGAAGGGGCGCCTGGGTGGCTCAGTCGGTTGGGCGGCCGACTTCGGCTCAGGTCACGATCTCACGGTCCGTGAGTTCAAGCCCCGCATCGGACTCTGGGCTGATGGCTCAGAGCCTGGAGCCTGCTTCCAATTCTGTGTCTCCCTCTCTCTCTGCCCCTCCCCCGTTCATGCTCTGTCTCTCTCT
Source organism: Leopardus geoffroyi (assembly GCF_018350155.1). Lineage (NCBI taxonomy): Eukaryota > Metazoa > Chordata > Mammalia > Carnivora > Felidae > Leopardus > Leopardus geoffroyi. Next base: position 74,261,627 of record NC_059332.1, read on the forward strand.
GTCCCAAAAATAAATAAAAAAACGTTAAAAAAAAAAATTAAAAAAAAGATATGGAGGCAGAAGTAGTACTCAGAGCAAGTCCACCTACAGACTGATAAGAGGAGACAAGGTGTGATGTTATGAATTATGTTTTTTTTTAAATTTTTTCATTTTTGTGTGAGAGAGAGAGACAGAGCATAAGTGGGGGAGGGGCAGAGAGAGAGGAGACACAGAATCCGAAGCAGGCTTCGGGCTCTGAGCTGTCAGCACAGAGTCGGATGCAGGGCTTGAACCCACAAACTGAGGGATTGTGACCTGAGCTGAAGTTAGAGGCTTAACTGACTGAGCCACGCAGGCGCCCCACACCTTTCTTGAATTTTTAATCAAGGGTCTGTCCGTTATAACAATTTTTATAAAATCATAGGTTTTAGGAAAATCATAAGTCTTATTTAACCTAATGAGTGACTCTTTTCATAAGAAAGATAAACATTGTGTGCAAGGGCATTAGTTTGTGAATAGCTATTAGAGAGTATTACCCAAAGGTGGCAGAAAATCAATCACTTCATAAGTACACCAATTTGTACAGTGATTAGGCTACTGAGATGGACCTAAAGCATTCATTTTTCAGTGGGATTGATGTACTAATGCTAAGCAGTAAAGTCACCTACTGGGTAGAACCTTATTATCTTAGACATGATCTTTTTGGTTTTTAAGGAAAACCTAGTTAGAATCCTCTTGAAATTTTCACTTTTGAATGTCCATAAATAATTTCTACATCCACATTGTCTGGGTTTTTGAAATGAATGTACAGGAATATTTAATCTGTCATTCTTCACAATTCTGTCATTCTTAATTCATAACTTGATATTCAGAATGAATTATTTCTGTGATGATACTATTAATTGTAGATAACAAAACCCAATAAAAATGGCCCCTGACTTATGATGGTTCCAGTTATGATTTTTTTAAATTTTATGATGGTGTGACAGTGATATGCACTCAGTAGAAACTGTCCTTCAGTTTTAAATTTTGATCTTTTCCTGGGACAGTGATATATGGTAGGTTCCTGTCACCATGCTGGACAGTCAGTGAGCCACAGCTCCCAGTCAGCTACGTGATCAAAGGGTAAAGAAAAGACACACTTACAACCCTTCTGTACTCATACAAACATTGTTTTTCACTTTCAGTACAGTATTCAATAAATTAAATGAGATATTTAACACATTATACAATAGTATTTGTGTTAGATGACCATGCCCAACTATAGACTAATGTAAGTATTCTGAGCATATTTAAGGGAGGTTAATATAAGCTATGGTGTTTGGCAGGATGGGTATATTAAATGCATTTTCAACTTACGATGGGTTTTTCTGGATGTAACCCCATCATAAGTCAAGGAAGATCTGTAATAGAAGCTTAAATAATTAGAGAATTTGATTGATGTAGAAACAGAAAAGTCCAGAGGTAGGGTGAGCTTCAGGCATAGTCCAGCCAGGACTCTGGGCCCCTTTTATGAAGTTTTCTCAGATGTTCCCAGCTCTATGCTGATGTCATCTTTAGGCTGGCTTCCTCCATGGTTTCAATATGGTTTCTTACACCAATGTCTCTCATGCTTCCTCATTCATACCAATGGTGGCTTGCAGGGTGAGGGGCAAGGAAACTGCAGAATTAAGAATATTTTCTCCACAAACTAAGAAATAAGAGTCCTGACCTTTCAGTTAATTGGACCATCCTTTATCAATCACACTGACCAAAGGCATGCATTTTCTGATTGGATAGGTTATCAGAGTCCATCTTTGTGGAGGTGGGGAGGGGGTGAAGAGATCAATTACATTTGAACCCATCTTAGCCACAAAATGGGAAAGGTAAGAATGGATATAGTTAAGACAACCTCAATTTTCTCTACATTGAGCAGGTAGAGAATGAATTAATTGTATATAATTTTCATTCTAAAACTTGAGAATTGTAAGGATGGAATTACCATATAATCTGATGGTTCTCAACATTTATTTGGTTTTATAGTATTCTGCTGTACTACACTGAGAGAAGATAGTATCATTCATCATACTATGTGCCTAAGTAGGTTTGTTATGAAATTTTTTCTTCTTGCTCCACTCATATCTCTTTTTTCACTACAGAGAGAATGTTGAAATAATGAGAGAAAGACAGTGAGCCATCACGTGTAGTTAAGAGCCTCTAGATTTTTGATAGAATAGTACCTACAGGGGTGCCTAGGTGGTTCATTCGGTTAAATGCCCAACTCTTGATTTCAGCTCAGATCGTGATCTCACAGTCTGTGATACTGCGTCCTGCATCCAGCTTTGTGCTGCCAGTGCAGAGCCTGCTTGGGATTCTCTCTCTCTCCCCCTCACTCTGCCCTTCCCCCACTTGCATGTACTCTCTCATGATCTTTCTCTTTCAAAATAAATAAATAAACTTAAAAAATAATAGCACCTACCAGCTATAGGTGATATGAATATCTGCTTTATTAGACATGGACCATACCAAAAGAGAAATACAAAGTTCTGTTAAAAAAAATAAAAAGCTTTGCTAGTGTATTAGGGTTCTCTAGAGAAATAGAACCAATAGAAAATACGTATCTAGAAAGAGATTCATTGAAAATCGTTGGCTCACATAGTTATGGAAGCTGAGAAATCCTATGATCTTCCATCTGCAAGCTAGAGATCCAGGAAAGCCAATGCTGCAGATGTCAGTCTGAGTCTGAAGCCTCATATTCAGGAATGGTGACAGAAAGAGGAGATCAATGTTTCAGCCCAGTCAGATTAGAGTTATTTTAACCATCCTCTGCCTTTTTGCTCTATTGAGGCCCTCAATGGATTGAATGATGCCCATCTATATTGGGGAGGGCCATCTGCTTTACTCAACCCACCAATTCAAATGATCATCCCTTCTAGAAACACTCTCATAGACACACTAGATATTTAACTACATATCCGAGCATCCTTTGACCCAGTCAACTTGATGCAAAATTAACCATAACAGCCATGTATAATGTAGTATAGTGAAAAGAACACAAGATTTGAGCCACCGTGCTCTAGCAAGGACATGGGCAAGGACTGGGTGAGTCATTTCATTTCTCTGAGACTTAGACGTATAAAAATGTCTAACCTACCTACTGTATAAGAAGTTATTGAATGCTTAAAAGGGATAGTTTATATGAATTAAGTTTTATAGACTGTGACATGACACAAAATTTCAGTATGAATTGGAAGTTAAAAATTATTAGAGATCGCAAGTTCCTCTATAGATTGTAAGCTCCTATTTCTTGATATATTGGTTCTTGATATACATTCCTCCATTCTGCTTATCTATCATCACCTCTTTATTGAATAAAAAATGACATGAAAATAAGAACAATAGAGTTGATTATGATAATTAAAAAAATATTTGTGGTATTGGAAAAAATGAGTTAAGTTGAAGGAACCAATGATAATATTAGGTAAAAGCTAGGAAGACACAAGGAAAATGTGAATTCCTGAAATGAAGCTAACAATATACCATCAGAATATGTGGAGTACCCATAATCTACCATGCCAGTGGGATATCCACTGTCTCACTAAGAGTTGGCAGATAAGATTGTTAAAGGATTTGTTCTTATGGGAAATCATGTCTAACTTTTAAAAGACATCCAAGGGAAATGTGATAAGCCCTAAAGCTGAATTTGCTGGAAGGCATCTAGACCATTTAGCAAAAATATACCTATATTTCTATATTCTGTATGTGGCTAGGGGATCTACACAATTGATAAAGTCCTTGTAAAGCTCCAAGAAAGAAAGAAAAATCTTTGCTACTTCAAGTATGCTCTGTAGTCCTATAAAAATCAATGGTACTCTTCACAGGAAACATGGAGTTTTAGGCACATGTGTTTTCACTCTAAAACTTCTTTCTACAACCAAATGCAATTAGTTGTCACATGTCCCCAATTTATTGCCATTTACCAACACTAAAAATTTTGCTAGGATGTGTATAGAATGCACAATTAGATACAATTCCTGCTGTGTTGGGGGCAGGGTGAGTTTTCGCCATAAAATAGTTAGTGAGGCATCTTCTGCAAACTGCAATAGGCAAGCCACAGATTCCAGCTACAAATCTTGCAAACTGTACTATTGGGAAACAGCACTTTAACTGATGGTCTGGTATTTCCAAAAGATAATGTCACCATGACATTTTCAGTCTTTTAATATCCTTTTATTGAGTCCCTTTCGTATCATCCTAGAGCTGAAACCACTTGAGCTAGAAGAGATGAAATGCATTTTTGTTGTTTGCCATGCTCTGTTTTGCCTAGCCAGCTGGGCCGTCACAATATAACCTCCCAAGTTCTTAGCAGGAGGCAACTTACCCTCCCACCACTAGAACAAAGATGTCACTTGTTGTGAAATAAGAAAATGTTCCTTCTGCCATGGCTCTGTTTTCAGTAAAGGAATGTCTACTATTGAAAGTCTTCCTGGGTTGATCTGCCATTCTCATTCTATGTCACCCTAGAACTAATAGAGGTCAGCAATGCTCTTTGATCTATAGACTCAGACAGATATTCTTGGCCAAGATTGTGTGTTTGTGTGTACGCGCATGCACACACACATGTCTATCTGGCAAGGTTGTATATAAAACGCATATGCAGTATATAAAGTCATTTAACTAGATTATCATACAGGGGACTACATTCAAAACTAAAAGTTATCTGCGTTTAGGAAAGAACACCATGAAAAGATAAATATTTTAATTGGTCATTTTCTTCCACACATTAGAGCAACTATTCCCATGATTGGTAACCCATAATCTCAATGTCACCATCATCTCTTCATACATCTCTCAATTATTCATTTGCTCCTCTCTTTTAATAGATAGATGATAGATAGATAGATGTTGCATTAGGATTTTTCAGAGAAACAGAACCAATAGGATGTGTGTGTATGTATATATTTTAGGCAGTAACTTATTTTTTCTTATTCCTTGCCAAAAAGTATTCTTCCCACTATTTAAAGTAAATCACTACCATTGTGAAAAATTTGGAAAAGACAGGAGAATATAAGGGGGAAATACCAATCACTTATAATTATGACTAATTAAAAATAACAAAAAAAACCCCACCCTTTTTATTTTGGAAAATTGCAAACACATACAAAAGTAAAAAGGATAATAATTTTTTTAATGTTTATTTTATTTTTGAGAGAGACAAAGACAGAATGCAAGTGGGTTAGGGGCAGAGAGAGAGGGAGACACAGAATCCGAAGCAGGCTCCAGGCTCTGAGCTGTCAGCACAGAGCCTGACGCGGGGCTCGAACTCACGAACTGCAAGATCACGACCTGAGCTGAAGTCGGACGCTTAACCGATTGAGCCACCCAGGCACCCCAAAAGGATAGTATATTAAATGTCTATGTCCCATCACCCAGATTCCTGAATACCAATCCCTGGACAATCATAGGAAAGAGATTTATTTTTAAAGACTTGGCTCATGTGACTATGGAAGCAGGCAAGTCCAAGTCTGCAGTAAGGGTCAATAGGCTTGAATCCCAGGAGAGCCATGGGATGGATGAAGTCTGAAGGCAGTCTGCTGGAGAACTCCCTTTGCTCTGGGAGGTTGATCTTTTTGCTCTGTTTAGGACTTCTTTTTTATTTTTTTATTTTATTTTATTTATTTATTTATTTTTTTAATTTTTTTTTTTTCAACGTTTATTTATTTTTGGGACAGAGAGAGACAGAGCATGAACGGGGGAGGGACAGAGAGAGAGGGAGACACAGAATCGGAAACAGGCTCCAGGCTCTGAGCCATCAGCCCAGAGCCTGACGCGGGGCTCGAACTCACGGACCGCGAGATCGTGACCCGGCTGAAGTCGGACGCTTAACCGACTGCGCCACCCAGGCGCCCCTAGGACTTCAACTGATTGAATGAGGCCCATCTACACTATGGAAGGGCAATCTTCTTCCTCAAAGTTCACCAGTTTGGATGTTAACCTCATCCAAAAGCACCCTCTTCAACTGACACATAAAGTGAACCATCACAGGTTCATATAGGCCTATATCTATTTCTGCATCTATTTTTATCTACCTATAGATATACAGACATACCTTTTGCTTTTTCTCTCTCTTAGTTTCATCAAACAGACCTGAATCCAAACCACAGCTCCCAAATTATGTGTGACTTATGGCAGATTGTTGAACCATCATAAGGGTAAATATTCTCATTTATACAATAAAGACATCACACCTATTCCTTAGGGTCAAACAGCAAGAGTGTTCAGGATGGAAATCCAGCCCTCTGAGTTCTGAAAAATGGCATCCCTTTTATTCTGTTCAACAGTGTGAAATGCTCTTGATAAGAATTTCTGACATAATGAATGTGAACTGTGTTATCTTTCTTCCTTGACGCCTGCCTAAAATGGACCATGTGAATCGGTCTATGAGAAAAAGCATGTCAGTTGGAAGCAGAGCACACAAGAGAGAACGCTGGGATACAGGTCCTATATCAAAATCAAATGTCAGCTACTTATTTTTTATTAAAAAAATTTTATGTTTATTTTTGAAAGCAAGAGAGACAGAGCATGAGTGGGAGAGGGGCAGAGAGAGGGGGAGACACAGAATCCGAAGCAGCCTCCAGGCTCTGAGCTGATGCGGGTTTTGAACCCACAGATTGCAAGATCATGACCTGAGTCAAAGTGGCTGCTTAACTGACTGAGCCACCCAGGTGCCCCTCAAATGTCAACCTTTTAAATATTAAAGGTTAATTTTGCTAATGAATCAATAGTAAAGCAGGTGGGACCCCAGGATGAGGTCTCTTCCAACAAACACTAACATTTAATGTTTAATATGAAAAGTATTTGATCCTTCCTGCACCAACCTTTGGACTCGATGAATGAAACAGGTATATGAAGGCTTAGTAACTCTAAATCTGACCTTTTAACATCTTGATGTAAAAAGACAACAGGGGTGAGTCAAATAGAGACCTTTAACTCAAATTCACAGACTCAAGAAGGCCAGAACAACGCCTTCCTGTGAGGTGTAAAGGGAAAATGTTGGCACGTTTTTCAGTAATGTGTCTTTTTTTTTTCTTTCTTAAATAATCTGTTGATTTGGGTCTTCCATCAACTTAAACTCTGAAAAAACACAAAAATTAGATTTTTGCTACTTTGTCACGATATAAACAAGCTGTTTTAATATGGCAATTAGCAGTTTTGTTTTTCCTTTCCTTTGTTTTTTTTTTCCCTGCTCTTGAAGGGTTTAAAGTTTAAGTTGTCTTTGCCCTCTATGAAAAAGGGGAACTAGCTTTGATTGATTATGGCTCTGGGTTTGTTTTTCCAGAAGACTTAAAAGAAAAGGGATTTGTACCTACAGACAAAATGTTTTTTTAAAAGCAGACAGGAAATGGAAGTTTTCTTCCAGGCAAGAAAATATTTCCTCCTGCTGGGGAGGGGTGGGGGTGGGGGGGAAGGAGAAGTGAAAAGCAGCAATGCCCTAAGGGAGAAACTGTGAGAAACTTCTAGGTGGGTGGTCCCATGGGCCACTTTGCTGGGACTCCTGCACCCCAAGTAAGGCAAATGAAGCCATGAAAGATACCCTGAGGGGTTAACAAATGGGGAGGGAGGGAGCCTTCATCCCTGGTACCACTTCATTCTTGCAAGCATGGCCCTGCAAACATGAGCAATCTATGCCCAGACACATTGTTTCCTGTCCCTTTCATTGGTGTGTCATCACCTAGCACCTCTCCAGAGGCTGCGAACCAGGGCTGATGCTTGTCTGTGCCCCTACGCTTCAAGACCACACTCTGATAGGGCAGCCGCCCTCTCAGCACCTCATGCTGCCCACACACATCAGCAGCAAAGTTTGATTGGAGCAACTCCAGAGCCTCTGAGTGAGGACAGAGATTAATGATGCCTCCTCTATACAGCTGATTTAGGAATTTATTTTGGTCCCTTGTAAATAAGCATATTTGTTTAATAAACCTTCTCGGGCAGCGCTTTGTAAAAGCTGGAAACTTCTTTGCTATATTTCCCTCACAGGAAACATTTGAACAATTATTCTCACCGATCCCCTAAATATAACACTGCAATATTGAATACCCTGAGTCCCAGAAAGAACGAATCACTGATTCTGCCTTTAGAAAAAAAAATTTTTTTAATAACAAACACAGCTTCTGCCTTCAACCTCGTAAGTTCTCTCTGTTCAATTAGCAAGAAACCCTAACTGTGGGAAGTGGATCTCCTGAACTGTTAGATTATAAATCAGTGTCACTATTTTGATGATTTCCAAGAGAGATGACTAAGGGAAACCGCATCCAGCTAAAGGAGAAGACAGAACTGACTGCCTGAGTTATTTCAGACACAACCTCTCACAGCCCTGACATAGTTTCCTCTTTGAGCAATTCCTAATGGAAAGGCAGCATTGGACCCTCCTCTTCAGGGGTTACCCAGAAACAGAGTTACACTTGTCCAACCCTCTAACTTGGATAGAGGTATCTTTCAGATATCACAGACTCTGCCATGTATTCTCATCTCCTTTAGGAATACATTTCCTGCTCCCTTGGAAATGACATATAATTAGCATCATCACTGAACTCAAAAGAGCTGGCAAGTACTCCTACTTACCCATTCCATGTCTCCACTGGCCACCTATACCATCCACTATATATCCATACACATACATAGAAACCATGATGCCTTCATAAAAACCATGACAAAAGTTAGGATTTTCTGAGTTTCTGATAAATCCAGAGTTAAAAGTTCCATAAAGGTTTCCTTGATTTGAATTATTTGAATCTTGCAAACATGTTAAAAAAATCACTGTGTATGCAAAAGGTTTGCTATGCTTTAGAGTTTGATACATATAATGCAGGTATTACAAATTTCCTTTAAATCTCAAGGTGAGTTTTTCCAAATGTCCTAAGTCTTGCCACCACAACCTTTCCATTTTCTGTAAAGAACACGATGCAGTCTTCCTGGCTCTGCCACAATGACTGGCTGACACATAAAACCGACAGATAGCTGTAGGCAATTGACTAAAGACATGTTCCTCCCCCAATTTATTGATTCCACTGCAATATAGCTGCATTTATCTTACTTTCTGGAAATTGCTTTTGCTAAGGTTACTCATGACCCAGCAGAGTTGACCCAATGAAAATATTTTGGTTCTCATTTTACTTGCTGTCTCTCTTATACTCTTTTCTTCTTCTCATTTGACATACTCTCTCCCTAACAAGATTGTGACTTCCTGATCTGATTTTCAGTTCCAATAGCTTCCTAAATGTCTCTATTTGGGGGTCCCGCAGGCATCTCCAACTCAACAAGGTCTAACCATATTTGAATATTTTTGGCCTCTTTCTTTATAAAATTGCTCTTCTTGAATTCCCTATCTTCCTTGGTGATTAATACTCTCCACATGTCCCTTAGAGGGATGAGAATGGCTGCGAAAGGGGAGAAGGAGCCCCAGGCTAAACAGGAGCCTGGAAGAGAAGTTTATTGGGCCCAAGGTAGACACCTAGGTTTGGGGTGTGTGCACAGCTAATAGCCAAGTTGAAGTGAGCTCTGGACCAAAGAGAGTATGATTGGATGCCAAAACCAGAGGGACCCAAAGCCAGAAGTCCGAGTGCCACAGAGAATGAAAGCCAGACTGGAAATCTGAGGAAACTGCTTGAAAAAGGCACAGTAGACTGAGAAAGGCCATTATGTACTAGAATAGTAAGCAGGCAGGGAAAGGACAGTCAGTGGTTTACAAAATACTTTACATTTTTATTTCTTTGAAGCAACAGCTCTGTTGCTCTGTTCCATCCAAGTTTAGGAAAGTCCAAATGGAGATGGGAACAACTGCAACCCCCAAAATGACGTTGATATTTCAACCATAGTTGTACCTCCTGTCGTAGTGTTGTTATTTTCTACTCTCTCCCACCTCTGCCTGTGACCCCGAGGCCAAAACAAACGTTTGCCTTCAGTAGGCTCTTGCTACTCACCAATAATGCTTATTTGCCAAAAAAGCAACCAAAAAGGAATAGAAAGGAGAGTTGATGTACTATTACTTGGAGTGCTGAGACCAATTCATTTTGCCCTGGGATCACTACATTTATCACTCAGGTTTTTAAAAATTCTTAATTTAAAACTGCAAGTGTCTGGCACTGAAGTCAATCACCACAGAATAAGACAGAATTTTCTTTTATCTTTCTTTTATTTTTTTAAGCATTTTATTTATTCTTGAGAGGGAGAGACAGAGCATGAGCTGGGGAGGAGCAGAGAAAGACAAGAGAGGGACACAGAATCTAAAGCAGGTTCCAGGCTCTGAACTGTCAGCACAGAGCCTGACGTGGGGCTCGAACTCACAAGCTGTGAGACCATGCCCTGAGCCGAAGTTGGATGCTCAACCGACTGAGCCACCCAGGCGCCCCTTCTTTTATCTTTCAATTGAATCTTTTTAAAAAATCAATCAATCAATCAATCAATCAACTAATCTTATTTATTTTGAGAAAGGGAGAGAAAGTAGGGGAGGGGAAGGGAGAGAGGGAGGGAGGGAGAAAGAGAGAATCCTAAACAGGCTTCTTGTTGTTAACATGGAGCCCTATGTCGGGCTCAATATCACAAACTGTGAGATCATGACCTGAGCCAAAATCAAGAGTCAGACACAAAATCACTGAGCCACCCAGGTGTCCCTTTCAATTAAGTCTTAAAATTGTCAACTTTGTTCAGAGGCAAACTTCTTGGCAATTCAGTTCATTTTAGAACATGACTGGCTATGACTACAGAATAGAGTATTTGCAAAGTGGGGGTTTTAACAAACAGGGCAAAAAACAAACATCAAATGAAGCACCAGTTTCAAAGGCCAAATAAAAATTATCTAAAAAATAATGGCCAATATTTTCTTTGATGGATGTTTAGGAAGGCACACCCAGTCTCACAGTTCTACTCCATTTCATAAACTACAATCATTTATGGTTTATAGTGTGCTTACAAGGGCAGTGATCCTTAGAAGAATTTGCCATTATGTTGCCTAGATTATTTAAATTGCAGGAGTGTGGGACAACTCTAGGTAATGGGCAATTCTGACTGGATTTTTTTCTTGTTTTTAGAGGGAAATTGGGCTGCTAAGCAAATGTTTAATGTTCAATTATATTTCCCTCATATGCCAAATACACCTTAAATTTATTTTTGCTTTTTTTTTTTAAAAAAAAATGTATATATTACAGAGCCAATGAAAAGTAAAACCAACAGCAAAATGAATCACACACAGTAACAGCACTGCCCTGATATAACAATTGTTATGTGTGTGTGCTCTCTTCCACTGTTTCTTCAAACATATATGTTTTACACAGCAATAATATACAATTCCATTGAGTAGATATATCATAGCTTATTAAGCCATTCTCTTGTTTTACATTTAGATTCTTTCTGATCTTCCATTGTAAACATTGCCTTTTTAAAATGCTTAGTGGATAGGGCTGCCTGGCTGCCTCAGTCAGGAGAGCATGCAACTCTTGATCTTGCAGTCATGAGTTCAATCAAGTCTTGCGATGGGCATAGAGATTACTTAAAAAAAAAAAAAAGAGCCTGTAAAAGGCTTGATGGATATAGAATACGATCATCATTATTTTTGCAAGGTGGAGAAAGGTGTCACCCTTACATATCCTAAATAAATATAAGCCCAAATTAACCTAAGAACCATTTTTGGATGCATATGTTGTTCTCCTCTGGCCTCCAATGTGGTCAAATACATGTTTCCACCACTGACTGTCATTAAACCTGAAATAGCTCTGCTCCAAAAGACCTAGGGTCCTTTGTGTTAAGTGTTACATGCAAAAAATGGCTAACGCCTGCAACTGTAACATAATACATCCTCATTTGTCTCTCTAATTGCTCGATAAAAGGGTAGATCATATAAACTGAATTGTTTATCTCAGTGTAGGTCTGTGGTGACAAAACTGGATTTTGAAGTCAAGCTGACCTAGGGTTTAAGCTCTAATTCTGCTCCTTAAAGCTGTGGACAGGGCAGCCACGTTGTTCAAGTCCAGAAACACAGTCACATTACAATCTATATGAATGGCACCCCCTAGAGTAGAACAGTGTAGCCACCTCCCTATACCTCAGTGGGAATGCACTCAAAGAGTTATATGAGGTAGCTGGCCAGGCTTTGGTAAATTACTTAATCTCTGAGCCTAAGCTTCTAAATTTGTAAGACTGGAGAGTGATAATGGTGTCTAATTTATCAAGCTTTGTGCAGATCACAGGGGAGAATATTGTAGGAAAGTCTTTAGCATAGTGCCTGAATGTAGTAAGATGGTAACTCAACACGGTAACTCTTATTACAATTTTCCCCACCATGTATACTTTTCAAAAAAGAACTTAGAAAAATTGAGGGTTTTTTTTAAATCCTTTCCCACTGTATGGTTAGCTTCTGCTCTTGGTTACCACATCAGTCCACTCAGAATGGAAGAATAGCATGAAAAAAGAATTGAATAGAATAACCATCTGCTTATATTCTCATTCCTGAGCCTGAAGGCTTATCTAATTTTATGTTAAACCAAAGTTTAAGAAATTATCCTGAACTAAACTGGTTGCAAACCAAAGCCTCTTGAGAAATCAGCCATAGGAATCTCTTTTTGCTTGGATGGGATTCAGTGAGGCCACAAGCTACAATGGGGACTCCTTAGCTAAGTTGAGGGAACAGGAGTAGTTAAGGACTAAGGACTGGGTAGAGCTGGAAGATATGCAGGAATGGCCAAGTTCAGAATGCTGTCAGAGGAGTCTTAAAGGCAGTCATATTCAGGAATAGTCAGAGCAAAAGAGTGTGAGTACCATGATACAAGTCTATATAAAAACCATTCATAAATCTAATAAACACTATTGAATGCCACTATGTACTAATTCTTGGAAATAAAGATGGAAATGGACATGAGAGATAATAACATTACTTATTCTCATTCTACTTTTGTTTGCATACTGGGAATAGGATGGGAATAGATTGAATCCGAGTAAAGAGAATAGAATAGACATGACACTGAGGTTTGAGTTCAATGTCAGTTCATACAGCCGCTCAGATCGTTCCTAAGGCAGTTCTAGATCTCCAAGACTGTCTACCTTAATTCCTCTAGTGGCTTGCAAATTAGAAGAAAGGAGAACCACTGAGGTCAACGGGCATGTCTTCCTGTGCTGTCTCTTACTCCAACCCTAAAGGGATTGGGAACAGACCCAACTATTTAAGGATTTGACTGAGGAACTGGGGTGATAAGGAACATGCAAAAGAGCTGTCTAATTGGATACAGCTTAACCTATGCTGGACTCCCTCAAGGAACTAGTCTATAATGAATCAATTGGACTTTTGGACTTGCAAATCCAGAGAAGAATGTTCAAGAAGGGGAAAAAGGAATCTGGAAGTGGACAACATGCTGCAAATTAAGAAATTTTTTGGACCTGAACTATTATTCATAGGATGACAGTTTAATCACGCTGATTCCTCAGCATAAAATATAGTTTTGTCAGATAGATTTTAACCATAATTTACTTTAACCACCCTACTGCAGTTCTAAGACAGACAGCCAACTCTGTCAGAGAGAACTCAATTTGTCCTTTACAGTGTCACAATGTTCTTGTCTCAGGTGAGAAGTCCCGATAACTATGCACAAATTTCTTCATAAATTACTTCTCTGTTAGATGCTGTGTATTTACCACTTCATGTGTTTCCTTTTAGGTTTAAGTTTGTAAGACATGACTCATATTATATTTCTAGAAGGCCAAAGCAAAGTAAATGTGCTTCAATATAGTAACATTCAAGGATGCAATTAATCTTGCAAGCTTCATTTAAAGAAGGTAAAAAGTAGGACAATAATTCACTCTAAAGTCACTTGTGTAGGCCCCGGAAGTCATTTTTTTAGCTATAAAAAGGGCTGTTTCCTGGAAGAAATAAAAGTATACACATGATACCTATAATAATAATGCAATATGTTCAATTCTCCTATGGAGACCTTTATCTATCTGTGACATTCTTGCTTCTGAGCCAGGCTGAATGTTCTCCCAAGTGAGTTAACATTTCTACACAATGGGAGAGAAGAGATGTGGTGTGAACAAGAAAGCATAATAGGCAGCTGCAGAGGAGGGTCTACATTCCATAAGAGGAGGAAGAAAACAGGGGGATGGTTGAAGATTTCAGGTTTTAGGGGCCATTCAGAGCTAGTTCTAGATATAGGTAGTTAAGGAGGTTAAGGATTGTTTAGTTAGGGATTGTTTGGTTATAAGAGGCAGAAACTCACTCTAGTGAGCTTAAGAAAAAGGTGCATGTGTGTGTGTGTGTGCGCATGTGTGTGTGTTGTGTGTGTATTTAAATACTTAAGAGCAAGAAGTATGGTCCGGTCTCACAAGAAAGAACCACCTCTGGAAAAGATCTTTGTCTCTCCAGGACCACATGGTCTCTTATCTTTGCTGTCAATGTTTCTACTTAGTTTTACTCTCTACAGACTGGCTTTCCATGTTTTGAGATCCACAGGCCAAACATGGCCACAGGCCTCAGCTTTGCATCACTGCTTGTTCTAAGGTTGTCACAGACTCACAAGAGCCCCTGAGTCCCAAATCCAAATTCTTAGGAGAGAGATTCTAATTGACTCAGCTTGGTTCAGGCATCCATTGGGCTGGTTGCCCACTTAGTGAAGGTTATGGGGGTAGATTCTTTAAGGAGTATTGGGGTGGGAGAAATAATTGGCAGAGGAAATTATTTAAGAAACACAATAGCAGGGCACCTGGACAGCTCAGTCAGTTGAGTGTCTGATCCTTGATTTCGGTTCAGGTCATGTACTCATGGTTGGTGAGACTGAGCCCTACATCGAGCTCTATGCTAGAAACACAAAGCCTTCTTGGGATTCCCTCTCTCTCTTTCTCTCTCTTTCTCTGCCCTTGCCTCATGAGCGCGTGCTCTCTCTCTCTCTCTCAAAATAAATAAACATGTTTTTAAAAAAGAAACATAATGGCAATTCTTTAGCAAAATTTCTTTTCCCTATTATTTAATTATAATCCCTCTTTTAGCTCCCTGAAACAGACTAGAAAGTATTATTAAAACATACATGCATCACTTCACAGGGGTAAATATATTAATCCACTAGCATCCATTTTAAGATCCTATCACAAAAGAATCAGGTTAATCAGTCAATAACCCAATCAGCCTACAAAGTCTCTAAAGGGAAAATGTTAAGGACAAATAAAATGTGATTGCAGTTAAGGAGAAAGAGAAAACGGTTAGGGTGGAGGGGTTACCTAGATAACATGTAACAGATGGAGTTTACTGAGTGCCCACAAGCCTAACCAGTTTCAACTCTTTACAGAGCCAAACTCCTTCTCACCCCAGTGCCTTTGCACATGGACACATTCATCTCTTCTTTACCTTCCTAACTCCTACTCTCTCTATAGCATTGTTGGGGGTTGAATTATATCCCCCCCCCCCAACGATATGTTGAAGTCTTAACCCCAGGTGCTTGTGACGGTGTTATTTGGAAATAGGGTATTTGCAGATGTAATCAAATTAAGATGAGGTCATATGGGATTAGGGTGGGTCCTAAACCAAACAAATGGTTTCTTTACAAGGAGACAGAGATTTGGAGACACATACAGGGAAGAAAGCTGTGTGACAATAAAGGGCATGTGACAATGGAAGCAGTGATGTGGCTATACATCCTGCTATCCACCAAGGATTGCCAGTAGTCACCACAGGTAAGATGACGCAAAGGATTCCTTTCTAGAGACTTCAGTGAGAAAAGATCACTTGCCAACACCTTGATTTTGAACTTCTAACTTCCAGCAATCTAAAAAAACTATATTTTTGTGATTTTAAGCCATCTAGTTTGTGGTACTTTGTTATTGCAGTCACAAAAAAAAAACAAAAAAAAAAAAACAAAACAAATACAAATGCTATACTCAGGGATTGCCACCCCTGGTTTTGCTTCCCAGATAATATTTGTACAGTTTGAATGTCTGTGTCCCCCTACAATCCATATGTTGAAATATTGACTGCTTAGGTAATGAATGGTATTAGCAGGTGGGGACTTGGGGAGGTGATTAGATCATTCATGACAATGAGCCCTCATGGCTGGAATTGGTGCCCTTAAGAGACCCCAGAAAGATCTCTTGCCCCTTCTACCACGTGAGGACACAGAGAAAAGACTGCTGTCTAGGAACCAGGAAGCAGGCTCTCACCAGACGCTGAATCTGCCAGCACTTTGATCTTAGACTTCTCAGCCTCCAGAACTGTGAGAAAGAGATTTCTGTTGTTTATAAGCCACCCAGTTTATGGTATTTTGTTATAGCTGTGCAGACTAAGGCAACATTCAAGGACTGTGCTAACGACCTTTCTCTGTACCAGCATACAGAGCTTCCCACTGCTGTATAGCCACCTCTCGCTCTCATAGTACAGGTGACACTGTTCTATAACTGTACTTGTCTGTCTCTGGATTGTAAATATTTTGAGGTACCAGAAACTGTCCGTATTTTTTATACCTCCCATGAAATAAAGATTATTTCCATTTTTATTAAATCTACAATGTTCTTGTGTGAAAATATTTACATTTCAAATGTTTAAGACAAGCAAGTATGGAACAAAATAAACTCACATTCTTTAGTTTTACCCCATACGTTAAAATATGCTACAGAAGGGGGTGCCTGGGTGGCTCAGCTGGTTAAGGTTCCAGCTTCGGCTCAGGTCATGCTCTCACAGTTGGTGGGTTTAAGCCTGGCATCAGGCTCTGTGCTGACAGCTCAGAGCCAAGAGCCTGCTTTGGATTCTGTGTCTCCTTCTCTCTCTCTGCCCCTCCACCACTCACGCTTTGTCTCTTTCTGTCTCTCAAAAATAAATAAATGTTAAAAAACTTTTTTTAAAATATGCTACAGAAGAAATTGGGAAGCCAAATAATTAAATAACTGAATGTACCAACTTCTATTTGGTTGCCCCCCAGCCTCAGTAAAATAAGAAAAAGTTCTTTGAATTTAAAAACTACACCTTTTTGAGTAAAAAAGAGGCCTCCGGTTGGTTTTTTGAATTTAACTCTCCACAGAATCCCTTTCCATTCAAATAAAGTAATTGTAATTCATGAATTCTGAAATGTGGTACAAATGCAGATGAAGATAAATAGCACATGAGCCATTCGAGGCAGACAGATTCACGGGGGAAATTAGAAACTGTCGTCAGGAGAGTTAATGGAAAGTCCACTAATCCTAATTTCAGACAGGATAAATGGGAGTGTGTGTTTCCCATCAAACTCACTTTCACCTGAGGTCTGCTCCTCTAGAGAGGATGGGACGGTGGTTCCATTTACCACCCCACCTCAAGTATGCATGAGCAGCCACAATGTCATTTTTGCAATGTCTGCTATAAATTTGGACCTGTTTTTATTTTTTTTTTAACGAAGAAATAGCTATGAGACACTCCGTATTGTGTAGGGATTTAGTTCTCTCTAGTGTGAGTAATCACTACTTAATGTTAGACTGTTCTTCAGATAAGTGGCACAAATGGTCTGCTGAGTGGCACATAGTTCAGGGGGTGCTGAGCAAACAGTTTCATCAGCACATTAAATGACATCATTACACATTCTATCATGCATGTCACTATGGTAGTTGGGTCGACAGAGTCTATTTTTATCTACTTTTTTCTTTTATTCAAAAGAGCTTTTTGAATAAAAAAGCTCTTTTTTTTTTTTATTCAAAAGAGCTTCAATTTCTAGATCAAGATTCTAAGCATAGTCACTGAGAATCATTCTTCCATTATATTTGTTACACTCACTTAACTAAGCTTCTGAAACTTCTTTCTCATATCCAGTTCCTTGTGTAGTAGACATTGAGGGTCCTTTCCCAATTGCCATTCCATTTTGATGAGTATCCTAATCCAGGTCAAAGACTGGTTTAGGAATGGTTGTGTAACAAAATTCTGTCCAATGAGATGTGAGAGAAGTTTAGTGGGGGTGTGTGTGCATAGTCTAGGAAATATGTGCTTGCTCCTCACAGAGAGACAGAAGACATAGTTCCTCTGTTGCATCTGGTTTGGTCTGAATGTAAAGCCTGGGATTTTTGCAGCCATCTTGCCATTTGAGGAAGAAAGCCTCACCAAGATGGCAGAGTAGAGAAATGAAGGAATTTGGGCCTTTAACGACATGTTTAAGCCAATAAGCCAAAGAACTTTGAGGTCTCCTCCACTTGGAAACTTTCCATTAATATTAAGTAACAAATCTCCTCATTATTTAAGCCAGGTTTTATGTGAATTGCATCTGAAGGCATTCAAACTTCCATACTCTGCTTAAATTCCATTGAAGAGATGACAGGCCAATGACTAAGCTGCAAATCAATAGCTGAGTCACTACCTATAGTGGGCATGTCTTTTTCTGCCTAAACCTTCTTTGATACACCTTCCTTTCCAATTCCTATTCCATGTAGCTTCAGGGGCTAATCCAAATCTCCACCTACACAGGGGTTTGTGAACCGGGATCTGGCCATTGGAGTTACCCCAGCAACCTGGCTATAGTGACAGCTTCCAGGATGCGCTCATGACCAGTGAGCAGCATCACTAACAATCTGACTTCAGCTTTTGGAAAAGGGGGATCTTTTTCTGCCAGAATTGCCAATATGTGAGGTTATAATCTTAGAGCCACCACTACCATTTTTGTCTTCTCATGGGAGGAGCATGAATGAGAATGGAGCATGGAGGGGAAAGTAACTAAGAAAGATGAAGAAAGAGAAGGAGTGCACATACCATAACGTACTTGCTTTGGTCCGGGCAGGCTGCTATCCCAAATATCGTAGATACAGTGGCTTAAGAAACCAAAATTTACTTCTCACAGTTCTGGAGGTTGGGAAGTCAAAGACCAATACATTAGAAATTCAGCAGCTAATGAGGTCCACTTCCTGGTGCACAGTCACTGTCTTGAATGGTAGCAGGAGCAAGAGAGCTTTCTGGGGTACTAATCTTTTATAAAGCACTAATGCCATTTATGGGGGCCCTGTCCTCATGACCTCATCGCCCTCAAATGGCCCTACCTTATAACACCATCACACCAGTACAGGATTTCAACATATGAATTTTAGGAGACACAAACATCAAACCATAGCAACGCTGACCCAAACTGTGCCAGAAGCTCAGCTCTACACTTGGATTTTTCAGCAATGTAAACCCAAAAGGTCGCTTTGGCTTAAATCGGCTTGGGTTTGTTTCTTCACTTGTAATCAAAACTGATCCCAATGAATACAAAATTATATCATTAGCTACCATTTTCTGAACACCAATTATGTTCCAGGCATATTATATCATTATCTCTAGGCTCACAGTGACTTTGCAATGTATTACTTTACAAATGAAACAGCTGAATCTGAGAGGGTTTGAGTGATACGCCCACTTCACACACTATTGACAAGCGGAGCAGAGAAACAGACTCTGAAAAGACAGGGTGCTTTCCCTTATATCACCTCTCTTCAGTAGCATTAGTAACATCCACACTGCATTTCAGACAGCCATACTTCTTTTTAAAATTTGTTTTTCAAATACTAATTTATCCTTTTAATATAAGACAGAAATGGATTCAAATGTCTATTACTACTTCTTCCTTTATTTCCCACAGGGAAATTACACAGAGAAAGCTACCTGGTGGAACACTTGCAATTTCTTAGCTCCTTTGTTCTTGTTTCCTTCTCCTGGAATTTTCTGCTGTTTCTACATGATCGAATCCCTTGCATCCTTGATGATACAGCCCAAATGTTACCCCTTTCACACAGTCTTCTCCAACACCTTGAGATCAAACCCATCTCTTCTTTGAACTCTCCTTCCACTGCATTTGTACCTTTCCGAAGACAATCTCCTTTTAACTCTTAATAAAGTTATTTGGATGGGAGCCTTTTATCCCTTAATAGCATGTAAGCTCCTTAAGTAATAGGTATTTGGTCCAACTTGGCATCCTTATAATACTTAGCGTGGGAGGATTCTATAAATGCTGATTGAGTCAATGGATGAATGAAAGGAATTTACAGAGCCACCTGTGTCTAAACTGTTTTGGCAGAAAGGATGATTTGCTGTTACTTTTCTAACATCTGTTCCTCTGTAATTACACAATTCGAACTCATAATATATGTGCCCATTTTTAATGCACTCTTATAGATTAGTCCGGTCATGTATTTTCAATTCTAAGTTACCTTTAAAAATTCATGTTAAATAAATGCAGCTAGATTCTAAAGGGTGGGAGTGTGAACTTCATTTGTCCAAATATAATCCCTAGAAGACAATTTTCATATCAAATGTGTCATGTGATGAAGTAAACTTAAAATTCCATGCAATACTGTATTTAAATATTTTAATATCAAAGTTACTTATGATTAGTGTGTTGAGAGATTTAAAAAAATTATTGCAAAGTCTCAAGTAAGCCATGGTGCACATTATCTCATGTATATTACAGATATATATTTTAGGGAGCCATATTTGACTTACTTTTCTTAAAACTTTTAAGGGAGAGTTATTTTGTAAAATTGTGTAAAAATAGGTAAATCCTGGTATTGGCTTCTCAGTTTAGCTCAATTTCAGATCCTTTAAGAGGAAAAAAAAATCTCTAGTTCCTGAAAAGGAGAAATAATATCCTAATTCACAACAGTCATAGGCCAGAACTCAAAGTTCTAGTTTCTCTTTCCCACACTTAACTAGCTATGCAGAAACGGTCTAGTTGTTTCAGGCCCCCAGGTCTCACATGCCTCCGAAATCCTCAACTCCATTGTCCCACAGTCTACTCAAGCTTCCTTTAAGGGCAGCAGTGACAATAGCAGTCTTTGCTTTTGGAGCTCATTATCTCATTGGGCACTACCATTTCCTAAAGAAAAGTAGTTACCACATTTTATAGTCTTATTTGATGTACAATGTTCAGCTCTCATTGCCTCTGAATACTTGAGTATCTGAACATCTCCAGAAGCAGAGTGATTTTTCATATATTTTCTTTACCAATATTATTATTGCAGAGAATTTAACATTTATAATTGAATATTTTAAAAGTCACATTTTGTACCATGATTATTCGCACACCCACAGATTGTGCAATATTACAGTGTTTTATAAGTTGACTGTTATGTCATTAAATCTTATGATCTAGTAGCCTTGATGTCAATGGTTCACAACTTACTCTTTCCTTTATAGCTGTAGCTGATGGTTCTATTCTCTATCAATTTAGCTATAGAACTAAAGTTTCTGACACAAATCCCTAGTTACTGACTGCAACTCACATAGATACAGATAGACAGAGACACACGTCTACACCAACACAGTCACATCTACCAAATATGTGCGAACACTGAAAATGCTTTGCATGACAGAAGAGTCTCACCACCTGCAATAAATGGGGACACCATTACCTACGAAGAAAAAGGAGAAATGCACAACAATGTTCTAAAGA
Source organism: Leopardus geoffroyi (assembly GCF_018350155.1). NCBI lineage: Eukaryota > Metazoa > Chordata > Mammalia > Carnivora > Felidae > Leopardus > Leopardus geoffroyi. The sequence goes on from NC_059332.1 coordinate 74,282,989, forward strand.
AGCCGCATTTTAAAAATAATGCTTGAAATGCTTAAGGACAAAAAGTTTCTTGGCATTCGTAGAAGATATTGAAGGGTAAAGCATTATGATAAACTTGATCTTAGGTGATCTGCCCTTCAAAACTGTTCAATCCTCATACTGTCAAAGAAGCATTTTTCTCTCTCTAAGTGTCCTTTGCTCTTTTATTTTGTGTATAATAATCATGAAATCATTGCATTACACTAAAATAATTTTAAATCATCATGGTCATTTATACTTTTCTGCCTTATATATAAGTAATGTACTAAAGCTTATTTCATATTTATCTATGAAGCACAGCTTCTCTCCTTTGGAAAAGATACAGATGCAATTATGATTTGATGTTAATATGTTTCAGTAGACTATGCAAATTTACAATATAATTATCTCATTATGTTTATATATAATCAAGACAAAAAATTATACTAAGACTATTCAAAGAACTTAATTTTTATAATTAAGTGATTGCTATTATTTTTATGCTCTTATGTATTACCAAAGCACTTTTTTTTTATTAAAAAAATTTTTTTTAATGTTTATTTCTGAGAGAGAGGGAGGGAGAGACAGAGGACAAGCAGGGGAGGGGCAGAGAGAGAGAGGGAGGGAGACACAGAATTTGAAACAGGTTCCAGGCTCTGAGCTGTCAACACAGAGTCCAACGTGGGCTTGAACTCACAGCTATGAGGTCATGACCTGAGCTGAAGTGGGATACTCAACCAACTGAGCCACCCAGGCACCCCCCAAAGCACTTGTAATATTTATTCTTATTATGACACTTATCAAGCAGTATTTTTTTAATGTCTCCTCACTGGACTAGAACTAGTTCCTAGGCAAAGACTTCATAGTATTTATTCATTCTAATCTCTGTGTATTATCTGAGAAAGATAGATAGGGGATAGATACATACATACATAGATATGGATTCTGCCCTGTGGCTTTAATCCTCCAAAATCAAACAAATGATAATCAAGCTTGCTATCTTTTGATAATCACAGTTAAGTAATGTCTTAAATAGATAAAGCAAAAAACAGAAAATATTTAGGGATAAGGTTAACAAAAATTTTTAAATACTAAAATTGATTCTTCAAGGATTGATTTAAATTCACATAATGTGTTTACAGTAAGTGTTTACAGAGCAGCTAAACTGAGGAGGTAAACAAGCAAAAAGGATAAAGGAGGAGAAAAGTATTCTTTCATCACTGTTGAAATTCATTAATCTAAATTGAAGACTATGGAAAGCAAATGTGAAGACACTATCACCATTCTGAGTTGGGCTCAAAATCATTGAAAGCCAGATAATGTAACTAGAAGTTACCATCAACACTATAAAATATGAAAATGTGAATGGTAAACTTGGGACACTAGAACTGAAAGACAATCTCAGAAAACCTTAATAATCTGCCATAAATATAGATGTTGTCCCTTTCTGTGTCAATTGTGACCATATTGTCAATATCTTAGTAGTGGAGAGATGAAATTTTGGTATTTGAGGGCATGGAAAGAAACAGACTCCATATAAAGGGTAGAGACCATTTCTTTTTCCCTATAAATTCACTGTCCTTACAATAACTGGGTATGTCTAGACCTCCTTTCAAGCCCTCTGCCTACATGTGGTACTCTTGTTAGTGTTTAGGAGTGGACCACAAAGGGATACCAACACCTTATACCTGAAGCTCTGCAGACTGGATTCTTCCTACCAGCATATTACTCTCTTTCTAGGTAGAAACTATGGGTCCAAAGTGAAATGCAACTAGTTTCTAACTACCGCTTGTCTTGAGTGTGGTTGTGTTATTCATCTGAAATATATAGTAAGATCATTTGTTTCTGTTTCTATTCTAGTTGGGGTCACTCTCATCTATGGATTTTCTTCTTTCTTACTTTTAGTATGTGAAATATTAACATGGTTCTAAATGTTTGATTTATATAAAAAGGTCTTTTTAAAGCCTTATCCTTACCCCCATTCCCTCTACCCTATTCCCATCCCTCTATCCCCCTGTATCTTTTTTGCACAACATGTAGCATATTTTATCACACAAAAAGTAGCACATTATACTCTTTGGTACTTTGATTCTTTCATTCAACAATATGTTCTAGAAATCGCTCCATACCATTTCATAGATATTTCCCTTTTTCTTTTTTTATATAGCTGTATAGCTACATAGTACTCAACTTTGGGGGTGCATCAAGGTTATTTAAACATTCTCCTATTCATGAACATTTTGGTTGTTTCAAATATTTTGCAATTACAATGTTGCAATGTGTTTTGTGTATTGTGGGAGGCTTATTCTAAGAGTAAAGTCCTAGAAATGGGATTGCTGGGTCAAAAGGTAAATTTATGTGTATTTCTGTTATATATTTCCACATTTTCTTCCAAAAGGATTGTATCATTTGTATTTCTACCAGAAATATATGCACAGACCCTTTTTTTTCACAATCACACCAACCAAATGTGTTACCATACTTTTTAGTTTTCTAATAGGTCATAGATGATATCTTTGTATGATTTTTTTAATTTACTTTTTTTCTAAGTATGAGTAAGACTGAATATCTTTTCCTATGTTTAAGAGCCATATATATTGCTAACTAACTACATTTTTATGCATTTTTCTACCAAGTTTCAAGTGTCTATTCAGACAAAATTCATAGAAATGAGATTTCTGACTCAAAAGATGCATGAATATGTAGTTTTGTTAGATATTGCCAAAATCTCTTCTAAATGGCTATAGTAGTTTGCATTCCCATCAGCCATGGGTGAGAGCACCTGTGTTTCTATAGCCTTGCCAACAGAATGGGCTGCCATATACATTTTAGTATTTGCCAGTGCTATGGTCTGAATAATTGTGTCTCCCGGCCACCAGTAAATCCATATATCAGAATCCTAATGTCCAATGTGATGGTATTAGGAGGTGAAGCCTTTGGGGTGATTAGATCACAAGGGCCAAGCTTCATGAATGGGATTAGTGCCCTTATAAAGGAGGCCTGAGAGGGGCACTTGGCTGGCTCAGGTGATAGAGACTTTTGATTTCAAGTTCATGAGTTCAAGCCCCAAGTTTTGCATGGAGCTTACTTAAAAAACAATCTTAAGGAGGCCTAAGAGAACCCCTTTGCCCTTTCTACCATATGAGGTTGCAGGAAGAAGACGGCCATCAAAAAGGAAGCTCGGTCTCACCAGACACCGAGCCTGCTGGCATCATGATCTTAGATTTCCTAGCCTCCAGAACTGTTAGAAATAAATTTCTATTGTTTATAAGCTACCCAGTCTATGGTATTTTGTTTTGGAGCCCTAATGTACTAAGACAGTCAGTCTGACAGGTGAGAAGGGTATTGTGCCCTCTGCAGATGGGCAAATTGATGGCCAGCTTCCACTCTAGAACATAGTGAAAGTGCATTATGCTAAACTCCCTTCACTGCCTGAAGTATCTCCCCAAGAGGCTTTTGTGTTCTCTCCTGCCAGCAAACCTCAGGCAGGAATATTCCAGCCCAACAGACAGGATCTTATCATCCTGAACCTCAAAGGGTAGGTGGTCATAGTCTCCCTATTTCTCCCAAGGAGTTGCCATCTTTGCAAAATTCCTTAACCCCTACTCACCTCTAAGTTCATAAATCAAGAAGTACCAAAAGGGGAAGATTTTATGAACTATGCAAGTTCCTGATATACCCTTGTGCCAAGGAAATGAGTTGTCTTTCACTGACAAAAATCAGAGGTGCAATCTCCTGACTCTCTTGAGCAAAGATATATGTCCACCAGGACAGAGAAACAGCAACCAACATTAAATTGATAGCTTCTCAAAGTTCCAATTTACTGATGATCCCACTGGCCCAAAAGGTGCCATATCTAGGAATGCTTTTCCATTATCAAGTGCCTCCTGGTTAAGTCTTACCCTCCAAGAAGCTTGATGGACAGCTCTGGGGAATAGGATGTCTAATTATGAAACCACTAGCTAATGTCATAGGAAGTGACAGACCTTCTGAGGAAGTTCTAATAGCCACTGCCAACATCCTTAACACAAGGACTCTTCTAATGTAGAAATTTGCCAATTGGCACAGACACTGAACTTTCCCCCAACACCACACCAGGGTTCTCAGGCCTCAGATGTTAACTGTCTTCAATGAAGGAGCAGGGCAGTCTCTTTGTTCCCTACCAGGAGTGGCATCTGCCCTTGGTTCTCCCTTATCCTACTCAGCCAGCTCTGGATACCTGGCAGCTCTGTGGGATCTGACCTATTTTAACCCCCTATGCCCTGATGTAGCATTCACCACACTCAAAAGATGCTGAGGGATCAAAATAGTGCTAAGCTACTTCTATAAATAGACAACCCCAAAGCGGACTCCCCCTACCTAGCAAGTGAATAGCTTTCCAGGAGACTTTTTAATAGATAAAATAGTGCATGAAAGAGCCAGGAAGGATGACAAGGAGAGAAGTTTACAGAAGTGCTATGATATAACACCTTCTAAATCTATCGGTGGCCAGGCAGAGTGGCAACCTGCCTGCATATTTCAATTTTGTTCTTTTTTTCATTATTTTGTTTTATTATTTATTTATTTTTAAATGTTTTTATTTATTTTTGAGAGAGAGAGAAAGACAGCAGGTAGGGGAGGGTCAGAGAGAGAGAGAGACACCGAATCTGAAGCAGGCTCCAGGTTCTGAGCTGTCAGCACAGAGCCTGATGCGGGGCTCAAACTCACAAGCTGTGAGATCATGACCTGAGCCAAAGTTGGACGCTTAACCACTGAGTCACCCAGGCACCCCTGTCTATTTCAATTTTGATCAGTTGTTTATTACTTAGCGAATATACAGTTAATAAAGAGCTATAATTTTTAAATTATCCAATATTCTTGCCACCTATTAAGTTTTTGTAGTTTGACAAAAGGCATAAAACCAAAAGCAAAACTGAGAAATTTGAATTAGATATTTTGATTATTCCCATGCCTACTCTCAAATAGTTGTGTCCCATGTATATTAAATAACTATGCAAATGTAAAGTATAGCACTAACCAGCTACTTTTTTTGTATACAATCTGAATCCCACAGATAATAGGTCAACTTCTCAAATAATGAAAAATCAACATTCATAAGCTAAGTATCTGGCATACAGTAAATGCTCAAATGGTTTTTGAGGAAGCTAGAATTTTATTTAAAAAATTAAGTATAGGGGCGCCTGGGTGGCGCAGTCGGTTAAGCGTCCGACTTCAGCCAGGTCAGGATCTCACGGTCCCTGAGTTCGAGCCCCGCGTCGGGCTCTGGGCTGATGGCTCAGAGCCTGGAGCCTGTTTCCGATTCTGTGTCTCCCTCTCTCTCTGCCCCTCCCCCGTTCATGCTCTGTCTCTCTCTGTCCCAAAAATAAATAAACGTTGAAAAAAAAAATAAAAAATTAAGTATAATTTCATATATACCTTTTCTGTAGAGAGAATCTATTTTCATTTTCAATGGACTTTTTTCCCCAAAAAGGTTAGCAACAACCAGAGTTGGGTATGGCATGTCTTTTAATCTGTGTTAAATATTACACACATATTAAAGCACTAGTCATTTCATTATGCAATCTTTTACTTTTCCTAAATAAGTAACATGGCCTTTGCCATAATTTTAATGACTATTTAAAGCAATAAAAATGAGATATGCAGACATTAATTTAGTACACTATATCCTTGAGCATTATTATCTATTTTGCTTGACAAAAAAATTCTCATCCATTTTTAACAATGAACAGGTTGGGTTTCCACCACCTACCCACCCACCCCCGCCCCCCTTCTTAATGGTATTTCCTTCTAAGGATATTCACTTTGGGAAAAATATAAATGCTCACAAATACAAACAAAAGAGATATTCACCTTGTTAAAAATTTCTATCAATCATTGTACTGTTTCAGGAGTATAATCCTATTTGCCAGAAAATTCAGATCTTTTATATATCACGTCTTTATTTTAAAAAACAGGCCATTAAAGTAATGAATGAGTATGGAGATGAATTATGAGAAACTTACAGAGGTTTTTTTTTTTTTTAAGGAACTATGGTGGCTGCCAAGATAAAAAGAAGAAGCAAGATAAAAATCTAAAAGATGAGTAAATATTTGGCACTTGAACAGCACAAAGTCATATAAATCACTTCCACCCAGAATTATTCATTTAAATTCTAGTCCCTCCAGCAAAAAGTCATAAAGGAAGAGAAGCCATGAAGTAGCTCTTAGAACTTAATTTCAATCAACAAAGGGACTTGGTAGCAACATTGGAATGACAGAAATAGGAAAAAAAAGACCACGTTATCTGGGAATTCACAAAAAAAAAGGGAATGAAGTGCTGGACATTCTGGATATGCAGACTGACTTAAAAGCTGACTTCAAAAAGTTCCAGGAATAATTAGCATATACCCACAGTCAGAGACACAAGGGAAAAAACGACTCATGAAGATCACAGATCCTGAGCAATGAAATTCTGACTAAACATTCAAACAATTCAAATAAGAGCTGGAGGTGAGGAGGTGGACATCAGGACAAACTAGGATAGCTGTATAAGGAGCCCTCTGACAAGCTCAGGCTTTTAAAGGACATGAGTCAAGTATGAAGGAAATCAAGAAAAACAAAGGCAAGTATAAACAATAGCATGAATGTCAGGGAAGTCAAAGAATGTAGTGAGGAGACACTTGAGGAAAAAAAGCACTGAGGAAAATGCGCTGTTGTTTAAATCATTTGATATATGCCGAGTGGTGCAGACCATGAATCACATGTTGTTATTTCCTCCATTTTATAGAGGAGAAAACTAAGATGCAAAGAAGTAAAGTAGCTTCTGTGATATCATGTGCCTTTTAAACAGTGGAACAGAGATTTCCAACCAGGGACCAACCCTTATTCTTTACTCATGTCTGCTTCCATGTGGAGGGACACCCTTTAATCCTGACCTTTCTCCATCCCTCTTGCCTCTCCACTGTGGATATATGATTAGTAAGCTTAGAAGGAGAAATTGTTGTAGTCAGCCTCTTCCCCACACTCTCTTCTTCCTCTTCTTCTTCTCTCCAGCTCTCAGGAAAGAGATGCCTCTCTGAGCAATACTCTCACTCACTCTAGCCTTGATGCAACTTAGAGATGAGGGCTTGCCCCCTTGGAGAAGGTCCACAGTGGTCTAGAGCTTCCTGTGACTAACTGGGAAGGTCAGTCAAATCCTGGGGCAGTAAAACTCCAGCTCATTAGCTACCAAATATGTTTAATCCTCCCATATCAGCTCTATCAATTATATAGATGGTATTTTTATTCCCAAAGACCTCATTTTGGGGAAGTTCTGTTTCTTCGCTTGTTCAGCATATGGACTTCTCAAAGACCTTAACAAAACCTTGCTTTGTATGATCTCAGTCCCAAGCTCCTAACCACTTAGCAATATCATTTTGCATATATTTTGTGTAAGATGGAATAAAGCTTACAGATGATGGAGAGAACTACTAGGTTATTTTGTGATACTTTTTCCAGAAAATGTAATATTTTACTAAATTAGAAATGGCAAAGTATAATTAAGAGAACATTGAAAATCAAGACAAAAAAGTGGGGTGCCTGGGTGGCTCAGTCAGTTAAGTGTTCAACTCTTGATTTTGGCTCAGGTCATGATCTCACAGTTTGTTGGTGAATTTGAATGCTGCTTCGTGCTCTATGCTGACAGTATAGAACCTGTTTGGGTTTCTATCCCGCCCCCCCCCCGCCCCTTCCCCTCCCTCTCTCTCTCAAAAAAGAGGGATAGTAAAAGACCCTGCAAAATAATTGAATAAAGTCAATTCTTTAGACCCAGAAAACTGAAACTGTAGCCTAACTAAATAGCATAGGTTACACCTCAGAGCCACTTTTGGCATTGCTGAGAAGTCATGGAGTCTGGGGAAATGTCTCCAGAAAAACTGGAGGTGAGCAAATGTCCCTACTTTTCAAAAGGCTAAAAAATGGCAAATTCTCAGTAGGCTTGACATCAATCCCCAGGAAACTCATAGAACAAGTTTGTGAGAGAATGATATAATGAAAGACCATAAGCAAGTTGGGTCTGCTAAAAAATGTAAGTTACTCCAAATTCATTTCATTAACATTTTTGATAAGTTTACTAATGTGTTTATCAAGAAATGTTAAAAAAAAACCCATAGTGTATCTTTATTTCAGCAAAGCACTGAACAGACTTTCATAATATACTTGATGCAATGGTAGAACAGGAAATGCATGGTTACCCTGTTAAATAGCTTGGTATCTGGAAGATCAATCATTGTGAATGTGAATGCCATTTGGGAGGTGAATGGGGTACTGGCTTCCTCATCTTGTTGTACCCTATTTATATACAATTTTTGCTTGTCAATTATGTCTCCATGATGCTGGGGAAAAAATAAAAAGCAAATACAACCTTTAAGTAGCATTAAAAGAAGAAAAAGCCCCAACTCATGGAAAGAAACACTCTCAACGAACTCTTCAATAATAAAACCAACCATATTTTGAGTTTTCTGTGAGATTCTAGGTACCATCTATTAGGAGAGATGATGACAAAGAGGAGCATGTTCAGAAAGCAGTGAAGAAAGGGGGAAGATCCTGGCAATCAGGTCCATTAGAAGAAGCCTGAGGTAGTTTGGAATTTCAGTTGGGAGACTAAACGGCGGTGGTAAACATGGAGAGTGGCTTGGAGTCATTTAACTGTGTTGGGCCTTAGATTTTTCTTGTGTAAAATGAAAGGGCTTTATGATCCCAATCTTTTTTAAAAATTAGTTTAATGAGTTTTATTTTTGAGAGAGAGAGAGAGAGAGAGAGAGAGAGAGAGATAGTTCAATAGTACAAGTGGGGGAGGGGCAGAAAGAGAAGGAGACACAGAATCCAAAGCAGGCTCTGTCAGCACAGAAACTGACGCAGGGTTAGAACTCATGAGTCATGAGATCGTGACCTGAGCTGAAGTTGTATGCTTAACCAATTGAGCCACCCAGGTGCCCCTATGATCCAAATCTCTTAAATTGCATGCTTCATCATCTACCCAAACATTTGAAAATTTATAGTAAAGGACAAAAACATCTGATCCCTCTTACTGAAGAAGGCAGAATCAAAGGCAATGGGTAACTGCTACAAAGAGGTAAAATTTTTAAGAAAGCATAATAGAACTTCCTAACAATGAGATATATCCTAAAGGAACGGGGTGTTGATGGCTCATACCTAGACTGATAATGGGAATATTATGCAAGCAGTGGGTGGATGATGAGAGGAGAAGATGATGTTTATTAATATTTAATTATAATTCTTGTCATTACAATATATTAAATGTCTACTATATGTCATGCTCTGATGGGGCACTTTACATATGTTATCACATGTATGGGTGAGCTTCTGTCAGAATTGCATGGTAGAGAATTCTTTAGTGGCTGGAAAGATGGTCTACATGGGTTGTTCTCAAACTCTAGTATAGAGGAATTGGTAAAACGCAGATTGCTAGGTCCTTCTGTCAGAGTTTCTAATTCAGTAGGTCCAGAGAAGATCCTCAGAATTTGCATTTTTAACAAGTTCTCAGGTAATCCTGATGCTGCTGGTTCAGGAACCACAACTGGAAAATGACTGATCTTGAATATTTTCAACTTCACATCAATGCTAAAGACTCAAAGTTTTAATAACTACCTTAACTTTTCTCCATGAGAAACAGAGATCCTCATTCCCTCAGAACAAGACCTGAAAACAGCAAAATAATTTTTAAAAAATCAGATCAGTTAGAAATATCAATTGATTTAACCACTTAGGCTACTATGCCCACCTTTCCCTCACTCCTTTCTTAAAATGCTGTTTTCTTATTTTTTTTTAAGTAGTTAAAACGCTATAGTTTTGAAATGGGCAGACAAAAAAGCAAATTTCCTTTTCTTTGCCTCAGCTCTTCATTATTACACAATTTCTGACACTCTCATTGTTATCTCCCAGGATCTGGGATTAATGAAATCTAATTTGAAAAAAAAATCTAATGCTGTAAAAGAAATTATTACCAGTATGATGTAATGAGAATATTGTTAAAGGGTTTCAAAATTCTGGACAGATAAACTTTTTGGCTGAGAGTGAGCATGAGAGTATTTGAAAATGGTGTGTGTGTGTGTGTGTGTGTGTGTGCGCGCACATATTCCATAAAAAAGTAACATTTCATCCCTCATTGCTTCAGGTGACTTCTCTCTGCTATTTTTTCATGCTTTCATTATTTGCATTTGCAGCACCCCAGGGGTCTTTAGCTATTTCAAGAGGTGTCATGAAATCCTGAAAAGTTTCTCAAAATAACATTTTAAGTCACTTCAATGGAAAAAAAAACCCACATATTTTCTGCATAGAAATTTTCCAGAGTGGTGAAAGGGACAAAGGGGGAGGTTTAGAATTGAAATAAACAAACAAACAAAACAGGAAATTTTCTGATATGCTATTTACTCTTCCATTCTGTGCTGGCTCCCGAATGAATTGCAAAGTTGTATTCTGTGCCCACAGAGACTGGGCATCTAAATCAAATGTAAAATGCCCCACATATTTTGAAATGAAAAAACACCTCATATTTTCAGGCAATTCTTAATTATTTCATTAACAGACTGCTTGTAATGGCTGAAAGCCCTAAATGATGGTTTCTCTTTAATCTGAGACTATTTTTATATTTAGAGGTGAAAAGCTGTTTTCCTAATGTTCTAAGAATTAATGTTAAAGGTGTCACTAAGAGGATCTGGAAGGTGGTTCACGGCCCTTTTGCAAAAGAAAGTTTTCTCAAATCATGCAAAGCCTCTTTTCTCTTAATGCCATTCCTAGAGCTGGGGAAGGGAGAAAGCCAGTATCTGGATTAGAAAGAGCTTCCGGACCTCTAAGTAAAAAGAGGGAGTTGAGATATTAACGTTCTAATCACATCAATTAGGTCTGAACACAAAATTATTTGATTTTTAAAACTAATAAGCTGCTATGTCTGTATATGATAAAGGAATGAGTGCCACGTTCTTTATTTAAACACCAAGCAGTCATTTTGTTCTCTCTAAATGAGCAGCAGATGGGCCAGGGAGGATCTGGGATATCTGCAGATTGTGCTGGCTGCATATACCCATGAAACAGAGCAGTGGGAAAGGCCTGAATTCCCAGGTTAACCCTGTCACTGCAGTGGTCTCTGTTCCACAGGTGCACCTCCTGGACCTTCCACTCTCCCTGGACTCATCGTGAGTGCCCACTTCTCCCATTCCAGTTTTCAACCCTTTCAACCAATGCCAACTTTTTATAAATATAAACATCTCATTCACGCCGCCCCCAGAAACTCAAACATGTCCCTCAGGATTAGGGGAGGGGAAATTCTAGTCTGCAATCTCTTATTTTCTTTGTAACCTAGCAGCAAAACGGGTGTGGTTGTGTTTTGTTTTCTGAAGCTGGCATTATAAAAATAATAGTTTCGTTATACTTTTCTTTTTTTTTTTTTTAATTTTTTTTTTAACGTTTATTTATTTTTGGGACAGAGAGAGACAGAGCATGAACGGGGGAGGCACAGAGAGAGAGTGGGAGACACAGAATCGGAAACAGGCTCCAGGCTCTGAGCCATCAGCCCAGAGCCTGACGCGGGGCTTGAACTCACGGACCGCGAGATCGTGACCTGGCTGAAGTCGGACACTTAACCGACTGCGCCACCCAGGCGCCCCCGTTATACTTTTCTAAAATAAAAACAAATGACAAGATCGCTTAGGTCTTCAAAAAATTTTCAATCGCCTCCTCCAACCCCCCTCCTTCCATCCCCCAGAGATTCTGGTATTTCTCTTAGAACCCATTCCTCCAAGTGAGAATTGTTGCTCGAATTTCTATGTCATGACCGGGACTGGCTACATAACTTGTGGGGCTCAGTGCAACATGAATATACAGGTTCCCTTGTTCAAAAATTATTAGAAATTTCAAGACAGCAACAGCAGCGCCTTAAACCAAAGGTAGGATCTTTCTAAGCTTGGGATCCTACGCACAGATCATACGCTATGAAGCTGGTCGTGACTTCCACTTCTGCTACTCCTATGACTCTTTCTCTCTGTGTTTCCTAACTCTGATTTCCAAGAGAGATAGCATTTATTCAGGATATTTCAATGGTTGCTGGCAAGCCTATTCACTGGAGATCCCTTGGTCAGTTAAGTAAGTTGGGACCAAGCAGTTGCTGCGTGTGACCAAGGATGAAGGGGTTGGAAAGGGAGTAAAGAATGGATCTCCAGGCACAGGACATGATCACCAATGCAAAAGAAACAGTGGATGAGGCAGTTTTCCCTAGGAAGGGATGTAGGTAGGCCGACAATCATTGACATTGTTAGTATAAAATATAGCAACATGTATTTCCGATTTGAGCTTGGTGTCTGTGTGCGTAAAATGGAGTCATAATATTTTGGATGATAGTTTAGGGACTACAAATGAGATAGTGGCCTAAACAAGTGGGATGTAAAGCCCTAAAAAGTAATTGTTATTGCTACTGCAACTAAGGGATCTCATACATAGTGAAAACCAATTTAATATTTCAAACAACCCAATACTTAAAAAAGTACGTGTATAATACTAGGCTATTAGGACATTGCTCTTGTGGTATGTGCTCAGGATGACTATTATCGTGAACTAAACAACACAAATTCCATGTTCTGAGGACAGGCACACAGCAGGGATTGCATCTTTGTTCAGATATACAGAGCAATTGATACTAGAACTGAATAAGAACCAAGAGACAATCTATTTAATAGACTGTAGCTTGTAATATTTGTAATCTGTTGATGAAATAACATATTTCCTTAGAAAAAAAAGAATTTTCTAACATTCTCCCAAGAAAGGTTTAAGCTGCCCTTGATTCTGTCAGTAACTAGGAGTGACTGTCTCTGGGTCATTATCACTGTGATCACACCGGTTCCTCCTCTAGGTTTAAAGAACTCATTCCCATATTTTTCCCTGGTGAGGATTTTTGTCTAATCGATGATCTCCTTTCAATTTAACTACTGGATCTAGTCATGGGTTGTTAACACCAGACCCCACTTTTTACCCTTCCCTTTCCTTTGTCCTATTTAAGTCAAATTTTATAATCTGTACAAGAATTTAAGTTGGTCACATGAAGGATTTTGAAACGTTAAGGATTTCTGAATCCCAAAAATGAGATCAGTCGCTTTTAATGTTCAGGATTCCACCCCTCCCCCTCCCCCCCATATGTGAGACTGGGTGTGTGTATATTTAAAGACTATTTAGATTTACAACAGTATAAGAAAGAATTCAAATTGCAAAAGCCAGGAGTTCACCATGTAGAAATTTTGACACATTCCTATGGGATAAATGCTACTCGCCAAATGAATTGTGACAAAGAAACTTTCACATTATTCTATTACTAACAAGAATCAGGAAAATGAAAGTCTACAAAGTTCTTTGGGAAAAAAAAAAAAGAAGAAGCAACCCACGATGGAGCATTTTGTGAGTAGATGAGGATCATTAACCAATGGTTAAGCCGGGAATGCCTGTTCTCTTTGCTCAAGCAGTCACAGGCAGAGCAGGCATTCATCTGCATAACCCTGTTACTTGCAGGGTGTTGCCTTTGCCTTCCTGGTGACTTACATTTGTTAAAACACTACACTTAGGATGCACACACCATATTAGCAGTTCCAACATGTTTCCCAAGATCAGTTTTAGCCCTGTGTGAGATTCTACTAACCACCCTACAAATACTTATTTGAAGAATATGTGTTGTATGTGCATGCAACTATGGGTTCGTGTACTTAGCCAGCATGCTGTAGAAAACTGGTTTTTTAACACTTGTGTCTAGGCAGAAGTAATTTCAAAACCCCTTAGTTTCTTTGAATATTGATTACTGCACCAATAGAAAAAAAAATCACATGCTTAGAGAAAACGGAATTATAAACAGCCTTAGGATATTACCCTTTTCCTTCCACCATTCAAAAGTCAATTAACTTTCCATTTTGGTACCACACACTAGGACAAGTAAAGAGTGCATATGAAAAGTAAGATTTCAAAAATGTGGTAAGGAGTGTATCAAAATGCCTTAAATAGTTCTCAATATGGGGGCAGGAGAATTTTCAGCTAGCAGATATTCCAGTGCTCTGAAGGGTTCTTTGCAAGAACATATCATCATAGGTTTTAAAAACCATCAATCTTGGGGCACCTCAGTGGCTGTCAGTTAAGTGCCTGACTCTTGATTTCGGCTCAGGTCATAGCTCAGCGCTGGGCATGGTGCCTGCTTGGGATTCCTCACTCTCTGCCCCTCCTTGGCTCTCTCTCTCTCTCTCTCAAAATAAATAAATAAACATTAACAAAATCAGTCTCATGAAGAACAAAATCTAAATACTTTTACTATTAAGAAAATATCTTACTTTTCTCACCACGTAGGTGAAATCTTACAGACTAACACAAACTGTTAGTTTGTTAAGGAAGCATAAGAAAACAACTTCCTGTGTGCCCAGATTGGGACCAATAGAATTTTGAGCACTTTTAAGATCTTTCTATTTAGACTTTCCATAGAATTGATAGAACCCTGATTCTTTGACGATCAGAAATTCACTTTGGACTATGGTTAATATGACCAGATGTGCCATTTTCCCAGGGCAGTCATGGTTTGTGCCTGGTATCTTGGTATCTCATTTGCTTTAGTATTAGTTCTGAATGCATTAAAGCATTTTTCAATAATAAGTTATTAATAGTGGCATTAAAATGAGCCAGAGTGAGTTTTATAGGCCTTCATTTTATACTTTCAGTTTCTGATACAATCTCATCTAGTAGCATTTAAAACACACACGTAGTGATCACAGTTCACACTTAACATGTAGTTAAATGTGAAGGATGACCAGTGACAGACAATTCATCTTTCCTTGGCTGACCCTTTCCAGACAGAATTTAATTAACACCTTCTGTATCAGCTATCTATTGCTACATATTAAACCACTCCAAATATAGTGGCTAAACATAAGAATGGTTTATTATTTTTCGCAATTCTGTGGAATGACTGAGTGGCTCTTCTACTAACCTCATCGGGGTACTTGTGTGGCTATATTTATTTAGTTGGTAACTGGGATATGTTGGAAGACCCCAAATGGCTTCACTCATATGTCTGGGGTCTTGGTGCTGGCTCTCAGCTGGCATGCTGTGATACTCTTCCATGTGGCCTCTGAGCTGGACTTCATAGCATAATGGTCTCAGGGTTCCAAGGTAGAACTTGGAAGACTTCCTATTAAGGTTTAGGCTCCAGAATTCATTCAACATTATTTCTAACATATTCTATTTGTCAAAGCAAGACATAAGGTCAACTTATATTAAGAGAATAGAAAAACATATTCCATCTCTTGACGGAAGAGTGACAACATTCCATTGCAGAAGGCCTTTACACTGAAAGGCAGGATTCATGGGAGGCCATTGTTTTACTGATCTACCACACCTTACTTTAAAGGATAACACGTACAGCTCTTGCTGTAGAATTGAAGTATGCTTAGATACAAGTAGTTGGGACACCTACCTCATTCTGTTCTCTAATAGTGGAGAGAAAAGTATTTAATAGTTAAAAAAAATTTTTTAATGTTTATTTATCTTTGGAGGAGAGAGAGACAGAGCATGAGTTGGGGAGGGGCAAAAACAGACGGAGACACAGAATCTGAAGCAGGCTCTAGGCTCTGAGCTATCAGCACAGAGCTCGAAGCGGGGCTCAAACTCACAAGTTGTGAGATCATGACCTGAGCTGAAGTCAGATGCTTAACCAGTGGAGCCACCCAGGCATCCTAAGAGAAGCATTTGATATTGTTAATTCTACTGGCCACTTGATGAACCAGCTGGTTGTACCTTGTTCTGCATTGAGGAGTCTAAGAAGCACAAAGCTCCTGGACTTCTACCCAGCAAGGTTGCTGAGAGACATGGACAAAAGCAGATTAGGCAAGTATGAAATATGTGTAGAAATTAGAAGCTAAGCAGTTCTACAAATATTGATTTAATTTTTTGCTAACACTTTTCTCTTTTGCAATAAGTCATCTAAGAAGCAATGGACTTTTAAAATGTTTGTGACTTAGGGGGTACCTAAGGTGGCTCAGTCAGTTAAGCATCTGACTTAGTCATGATCTCACGGTTCTTGAGTTTGAGCCTTGCGTCTGGTTCTGTGCTGACAGCTCAGAGCCTGGAGCCTGCTTCAGATTCTGTGTCTTCCTCTCTCTCTCTGCCTACCCCCCACTCATACTCTGTCTCTCTTTCTCTCAAAAATAAATAAACATTAAAAACAAAAGTAAAAATTTCATGACTATGATGAATATGGAACTTAGACAAGACACTTGCTAACATTTAACCCCACTGAAGCCACAATGCCATCACTATTTCAGAACTAGAAGATACAGGGGCGCCTGGGTGGCGCAGTCGGTTAAGCGTCCGACTTCAGCCAGGTCACGATCTCGCGGTCCGTGAGTTCGAGCCCCGCGTCGGGCTCTGGGCTGATGGCTCAGAGCCTGGAGCCTGTTTCCGATTCTGTGTCTCCCTCTCTCTGCCCCTCCCCCGTTCATGCTCTGTCTCTCTCTGTCCCAAAAATAAATAAACGTTGAAAAAAAAAAAATTAAAAAAAAAAAAAAAAGAACTAGAAGATACATATATGATGAAAAAGATTCAGTATCTACCTAAAAATTAGTAGGATTTTAGAAATACTGTGCCCAAAGATAATGATTTAACACACAAAGCTGCAGATGTTAAGTTTACATAAAACTTCATAAAGCATGACTTACCATTTAGATCCAATAACTGCTTCACTCATAAAGCCAAGTTTTTGTGCACATGTGAAAAATGAATTATTATTATTACTTTTGGTTTTTGAGAGAGAGAGAGAGAGAGAGAGAGAGAGAGAGAGAAAGAGCGCGTGCACAAGCAGGGGAGGGGCAGAGAGAGAGGGAGACAAGGAATCTGAAGCAGGCTCCATGCTGTCAGTGCAAAGCCAAAGTGGGGCTCAGACTCATGAACTGTGAGATCATGACCTGAGCCAAAATCAAGAGTTGGAAACTTAATTGACTGAGGCCCCCAGGCATCCTAGAAATGAATTATTACTAACATGTTGGTTCCAGTACTAGAAAAAGAAGTACAAATAGTGGAATGACATTAGTATCATCAAAGGCTTCAATAGAAAATCAATTAAATCAGTAATAACTTTGTTTTTTAATCTAATTCATGAAATTATAGTATTTTATAATTTCATTCTGTCAAAAATAATATATATCTCATTACTATGAATGTGAAATCATTTTAAAAGTTCATCATTGAAGGAAAATTAATTGCTTTTCTGATAAAAATACAAATTCAAACTTTGGCGAATAAGGCATCATGGAGAAAACAATATTTTTACTAAATTAAGAAAACTATAGATCAGAAATATACTTGGAATTGGTGTGGGTGTGGTTCAGAGCTAATGTTGAAAAAAAATAGCAGGGTAGTATGAAATTTCTCTTTTGGTTTCCCATCAAAAATTGGAATTTTAAAATGTTTGATACTTTAAAGGACTGATTTTTAGGTAAACCTAATGTACCAATCTGATATTCTACCATGATAACAAAATCTTCTATATTAATTGGGGTTGTATTTTGTTTCAGATTAATTGGACATCTTTAGTCAAATAATCAGCAAATGGAGTAAATAAAGTTTAACTTTGAAGTTTTTAGCAAATTCCAGTAAATAAACAAAATTTATAAATAACGTATCCTACAAAAGCAAAACAGAAAATAAATGAGGTAAGCCAAGAGAGTTCTCACAGTGTACAGGATATAATTTTGAAATTACATAATTGTACTTTGGAATATCTTAAAAAAGAAACTTTTGATGTAGCTTATATTTCAATCATATAAATTTATATTTTGCCTTGGAATGAAGTAAAATTAATAAAGCTTAAACATATTATAGTATTTAAATTTGGCAAAACATCTACATGAATAATGAGTACAGGCAGCTTACTGGTGAGTTTTGTCTTACAAAAATATTTGCTGAGGGAAGCTAATCTAAATGGAAGCAAAAAGTTCTTGAGGAAATATTTTGACACGTAATGTAAAAATATATCATTAGCAATATCCTCCATTTGTCAGAATTTTCTCTGAATTTATCAGTTACATCAGTACCTAAAGAAAGAGCATTTTCTCTATTGAAAAGATCATGATCTATAGAAATGAACCAAATGAAAATACAACTAACCATAATTTGAACCTCTGAAGATTTCAGGCATTTTTATGAAAAAAAGAAAAGAATACTATATTGAAAAAATGGTTTTTCAGGAAATAATATTAATGCAGTGGAGAAATTATATAAATACATTATAAGTACTATTACCTGTTTTTGTAGTTTTAATGTTGAAGTAATTGATATAAAGAAGGGTTTTGAAATCTTTATTAAATGCATATGGATGTAATATATGCTAATATTTTTATTTTATTTATAAACAGATTTTTAAATTTATAAAAATTAACCAACTTAATAATAAATATAACAGCTATTATAACAAATAAGTTGATAATGAAATACTAATTTAGTATTAATTATATTAAAATTTTATTATAAGCATAAAACTTACTTCATATATGTTTATATAATGAAATAAATATACTTATTTCAAAAATGTTTCAAACATAACTATTTTTGGATCCACTATATAATCAATTTTTTCCACTATATAAACATTATGAAAATGATATATTTTCAGTTATTTTTACTGAGCCCTTTTAATGTAAAACACATTCTTGATTTAGATCATTAATCACATTATCTATGGTTCTTTCTCCCCTTTGGCCCATAGTCATCTTCAAGTTCAGCTCTTTCCCTCTAAGCCTCTAAAAATCTCCACTTCAGGAAACTACTAATAGATTGTTTCTTTTGGAACTCCGTCAGTCTTCATGTTTATAATGTGACAAATCCAAACTTCCACTGCATCAAGCGTTAGTGTTAGTAGCTTCAAGTGTTAGTAAGCATGAAATTGCCTCCAAGGTCAACATAATGTGAAGTGTTAGAGTTCTGTGGTAATGCATTAACAATTATGCTTAGAAATAACAATTATGAGAACCAATAACCGTTATTTGTAATTCTATTCATTGCTTTTTTAAAAAAAGCTTTCTGGGATGAAAGAAATTGTATTTTTGTAACTTAGGCATCAATGTAACACTGCTAACAATCTTGCATATTGCAAATATGGATCATTAGTATTTACAATGTATTTGATTCATATAGAAGTTTCCAAAGAGCTCAAAGTGGTTTCACATATATTAGATTATTTATCATTTCTAGTGAAGTAGATTTTAAAGCACACTCTTTTGAGGTCAAATCTCAGGTTTCTTACACATCTCCTGGAAAATATAACTAGTTATTAAAACACTTTTACACACTTTGATCAATTACACTGAAAAAACTTTTCTATACCAAAATTATCCAGATGGTTCAGGCTATAAAATGGTACATATACATATAACCTTTTCTCAAACATCTCTAATAGCTTACTCTCTAATATTGCCTAAATAGCACATTTATTTTTGACATCTGGGCAGTGTACCTTTTAAGTGCCTTACTTAGAGTTGTTGAATGTATTCATTAATTACTTAAAGACCTACTTATTCAGGACTTCCATTATATAAGCAACGGTATGTGTGCTGCAAAGATACAACATGAAGAAGGGTTTACAATCTCAAGGAGGACACAGGACATCTACTCGGATGGTTATAGTATTGGTTAGAAAGGGAAAAGAAACGAATGAGATGTATAGATGAAATTCTATGGAAGGTTAAATGATGAAGGGCTTACTTCAGCTTGAGATATTAATCCGGGGTCACATTATGATTTCCCACCGATCTAACCTATCCCTGCACTTATCTTTGTATCACTTAAGAGAATTTTGGAAATATAACTAATAGAAGACACAATTGAAAATGTTCCAAACAGGGGATTTGTCACCTCATCTCACAAGAAGTCCTGAGGCAGAGAGACTCCAGAAGTGATTAATTCAGTGGTCAGTAGCATCACCGCCCCCCTTTATGTTACCACTCTGCCCATCTCAGCATATCACCAGACATACACTTCAGATCCCAAGATGATTACAGCAGCTTCAGCAGCTATTTTTTTTTTCATACCAATGTCTGAAGGTAGCAATACAGACCCTATTTTTCCTTGGGGTTTTTTATAAGAACTAATAAATCTTTTCCAGATGTGTTACTTCCTATTAACCTCCCCTCAGCATCTCATTGGCCAGAAGTAGGTCACATGACCCTTCCTAAGCCAATCACGGCAGTGATTAGTTACAATGATTAGCTTAGACTAACCTGGATTCCTTTACCATAAGAATACGGTTATATAGCAAAAAGTAAATAGTCAAATTTGGATCTCTTCTAACAAGAAAGAAGTGGAGGTGAGGGAAAGCGTGGGATAGACCACCAAAAATATCTCTTACATTACCTGTAAATTTGCTCCTACCGCTAACTATCCTGGTTTATATCTTGGTACCACAAATCTCCCTCTCGCTTAATGGACTCAATATCTGAAACTGGTTCTCTTCTGTTGCCTTCATATCTCATTACCAAGCATCATAAATATTAATTCACATGTCTTGAAAATGTTTCCCAAGTTCCAGTTCCAACTTTTATGTGCTTGGAATATTGTAAAATTCTCCTAACTGGGGGAATGTATTAATTTATCTTCCAGGCCAAAATATTTTTTGAGACTGAAATAATGTGCTATTAATGATTATATAAGGAAACCAGGTATAAACTATAATCAACCCGGTATATGCTTCTCCTCCTTAACTCATCTTTTTTGAGTCCAGTTTTCACATTCTCCAATTCGAGTTTACATTGTCACTAAATTACTCATCCTGACAGCCCGCCCTGATCATGCCATGTGCCGGTGCAAAAACTTTCAACAGTTTCACTATACATGTGGATTTAAACACAAATTGCTTACCTCAGGATCTGGGGATTTCCCATAGGCTGCCTCCAAATTAAACTTTCCTGGCCTCCAATTCAATATTTCCCAAAATATAAACAAAATCTCAGCTACATATGACCCTTCAACCAAAACAGGCTACCTGTAATTCCTCAAGTGTGCCATACTCTCCTACCTCTCTGTGTTTGCTAATGTGGTTTCTTCTCTTTGTAATGTCTTTCTCTCAATGTTGATATCATACTCATCATTTGAGGTTATGGCAAATGTGTCTTTTAACAAGTCACATGTAATTCTGTATTCTTTTATTCATACAATTCTTATGGTTATGGTTTATATGACCATGTTTCCAGAATAAAGATCAGAACTTGTGATCTGTTGTGGACTATAGCAATGGGATGAATCCCAAACTGGGGCTTTTCTTACAAACGAATTTGATGGAGCACCTGGGTGGCTCTGTCCGTTAAGCATCCGACTTCGGCTCAGGTCATGATCTCACAGTGCCTAAGTTGGAGCCCCGGAGTTGGGCTCCATGCTGGAGCCTGCTTAGGATTCTGTGTCTCCCTCTCTCTCTACCCCTCCCCCACTCACACTCTGCCTCTATCTCTCTCAAAAATAAACATTAAAAAAATAAAAAAGATAAAAAACAAATGAATTTGCTAGTTTTTCTTCCTAGATGATAGGCTCTGCAGTGGGAAAAATGGGTCTTACTTATCTTGCACTGGCATATTGATTTATGCATACCAGTTCTCTATAAATATGTTTGTATAAATTTCCTTTTTTTTTTTTTCAACGTTTATTTATTTTTGGGACAGAGAGAGACAGAGCATGAACGGGGGAGGGGCAGAGAGAGAGGGAGACACAGAATCGGAAACAGGCTCCAGGCTCTGAGCCATCAGCCCAGAGCCTGACGCGGGGCTCAAACTCACGGACCGCGAGATCGTGACCTGGCTGAAGTCGGACGCTTAACCGACTGCGCCACCCAGGCGCCCCTGTTTGTATAAATTTCCTAATAAACAAATCACATGGACTACATAGCTATCACACATCTCTTCGATTGGCTTAAAAATCTTTTACAACATGAAAATAATAACAGTTTTCACCTGTTGGAGGGGTGAAAATTGAGTAGACAGAAAACAGGGTATGGCAAACATTTCCTATATACCCTTTTATACTTTTTTGATGTTTGAGTTATTTACATGTATTGCTTATTAAAAACTAATTTAAAAGCATAAGTTTTCATTGGAAAATATGCTTTATAATAAAGGGTTTACATTTAAGTTTTCTTTCTAAGAGTCTAAATGTCCATCAACTGATGAATGGATAAAGAACTGGTGATCTATATATACAATGGAATACTACTTGGCAATGAGAATGAATGAAATTTGGCCATTTGCAGCAACGTGGATGGAACTGGAAGGTATTATGCTGAGTAGAATAAGTCAGTCAGAGAAGGACAGATATCATTTGTTTTCACTCATATGTGGATCTTGAGAAACTTAACAGAAGACCATGGGGGAGAGGAAGGGAAAAAAATAGTTTCTAACAGAGAGGGAGGGAGGCAAACCACAAAAGACTCTTAAATACAGAGAACAAACTGAGGGTGGATGGGGGGTGAGAGAGAGGGGAAAAATGGGTGATGGGCATTGAGGAGGGCACTTGTTGGGATGAGTGCTGGGTGTTGTATATAAGCGATGAACCACGGGAATCTACCCCCCAAAACAAGAGCATACTTCACACGCTGTATGTTAGCCCATTTGACAATAAATTATGTATAAAAAAAATAAGTTTTCTTTCTAAACATATATAAGGTATGTGGTCCAGTACTACATCTTCATGGGAATTCTGCACATAGAATTTATCAGAACTGGAAGTATTATTAATAGACACAGTAGAAAAGAAACCAATTACTCTAAAAATATAGGTTATAGATTATTTTACTATAGAAGGATATGTTAGAAAATATAAAATCAAAGACTTTGATGATGCAGATTTTCTCAGAATATCTTTATCTTGCTTCGATTATGAATGCACAACCAAAAGGGAGTGACATAGATGGTCAAAAGGTACCAGCAACTTCCATGTCATTTTATTTCTTTCTACATTATGCTTTTAAGACTTAATAATTCTTGTAGATCGAATTCATTTACTTTACCTTAAAGTTTCCCATTAATGAATAAAGTCACAATCTGTCCACAACCCTACTGGTGGACAGAAAGCTTGTTTCCTTTTCCCCTGTTACAACAATATTACATTGAATAACTTTGTATATTGTGGCCTTGTGCATGTGTGAATCTACATGCCTGATCATGATCAAACGGACAGCAAGAAGTAGAGAATGTGTCAGTACCAACTATCTTCTCTTTGCAGATCCTTCAGTGACCTTCAGAAACACATATTTTCACTTACACTGGGTTGTCCTGGGAAGGCAGGGAGGCTCTTCCCCCTACTGTGCCTTGAGAGATTATAGACTTGAATATAATGTCAGATGAATGCTCCATTGCCTTCTATTGACCTTGCAAGAGTCAGGGCTGTTCACACATAGTCTGCCATCTGCCCACATCTGGCTTCGCTGCCCAACCTTAACACATTGAGTGTTTTCACACCTTTTTGAAAAAGAAAAAAACTTATGTGAGCAAATCCCAGAGTTTGCTATGCTTCAGCTGGTTAAATGAAGCATAGACTAGCAAGAAGGGACAGATCAAATATATTGGAAATGTGCCACTGTCTTCCTTTGTGACTACAGGAAAGTCACTTTGCCTTGCTGTGTCTCCATTTCCTTATTCATGAAATTAAAAGACTCTTATTCACTTTATTAATTTAATTAATGAAATACCTAATAAATAAAACACCCAGGGGTGCTTGGGTGGCTCAGTCAGTTAAGCTTCCGACTTCAGCTCAGGTCATGATCTTGTGGTTCGTGGGTTCAAGCCCTGCACCAGGGTCTGTGCTAACAGCTCAGAGCCTGGAGCCTGCTTCAGATTCTGTGTCTCCCTCTCTCTCTGCCCCTCTCTTGCTCATGCTGTGTGTGTGTGTGTGTGTGTGTCTCAAAAAAAAAAATTAAAAAATAAATAAAATACCTAAAAGTGTTAACTAAAATACCTTAGCCTTTTAACCTTTATTTAGAACTGAGAAAATAGTCATGTGCATATGTATTAACTTTGACCATCAAAGGTCACTTTTGGCAACTGAAAAGTCTGGAGGCAACAGTATGATTTGGTGTGAGAGTAAATCCATTGCCATCACTAACTTGAGCACTCTTGCAAAGACTTGCTATTTTATTCACTTATGCTAAACTTCAAATCTTTCTTAGGACAATATTTTTGTCATATTTGTATATTCTTCATGTTCTTGGTAAAGATTCAAGTCATGATAATTTTACATATCAGATTAGGGATTTTATGGACTAAGATTATATAACCCCCCAAATGCTTATTTTAAATAAGAAAAGTAAATCATTACACATTTCTGGTTCATAAAACCATTGAGATGGGTTCTTTAAACTTCATTAGATTTTTTTTCAGTCACTCTTGATTGTGGCAAACAGGACATTTACAAGCCTCAATTTTGAAAAGATTCTGTATCCATAAAGCATCTAAAAATATGAAGTTGGGGGCGCTTGGGTGGCTCAATCGGTTAAGCGTCTGACAATTTCAACTCAGGTCAGGATCTCACGGTCCTGATATTAAGCCCATGTTGGGCTCCGTGATGACCTGAGCATGGAACCTGCTAAGATTGTCCCCTCACCCTCTGCCCCTCCCCCGACTCGTGTGTGCACTTTCTCTCTAAAAAAAAAAATAAATAATAAAAAGATGAAATTGGGTCATTTAACACTATATTTTTCAAGATCCAAATAAAACTTTACATATGTTCAGACCAACCTCATTTCCCTAGAAGTTGAGTAACTGCCAGCCTCAAGGAAGTAACACCTAAATCGTTTTGGTTATTAGCTTTTTAAACAAATTAGCTTATCACAACAGCTAGCTGAGATTAGGATCCTTCTAGAAATTGGACTATCGAAAGAGGTTCAGAACCCCCAAAATTATTTGAGTACAGCAGTTCAGACTAGGGTATTGGAAAAAGAAGGTATTTAACAGGTGGAGGCAGCATCTTGGAGGCTGGGCCTCCCTGTGGAGGACAGATGGAGACTTTAAGGAAGAGAGACGGTCCTGGAGGCAAATCTTGCCCATTTACAAATTTTACCACTTCTGAGAACAGAAGACTGGGAGCCGGAGCCCCACCGTTCCAGGACTTCTAAGGGAGTCAGAGAGCCTCTTTTGAAAAGCAGCTGATAAAATCTGGGAGAATGGCCCAGTCATACTGGCTATTCTACTTTCAAATCTTGGAAGTCCCTAGAATAAGAAGAATCTAAGTAAGGGGATAAGAGATATTAGGGACCATAGAAGTATAAATAATTACCACCTAGGCTTTATTTTTTTTTTTTTATTGTAAGTATGTCTATTTAAACCATAACCTTTTCATAAAGTTGGTAAGTAAAGTCACAATTTTATAATTGGTCTTTGTTTGAAGCGACATGAACTGTTAAGCCATAGAGCTCTTTATTTTTTTCTTACCAAGCTTTTATTTGAATTCCAGTTAGTTAACATACAGTGTAATTTTAGTTTCAGGTGTAGAATTTAGTGATTCATTGCTTCCATACAATACCCAGTGCCCATCACCTATTTAATCCATCCCCCCATCCACACCCCTCCAGTAACCCTCAGTTTATTCTCTATAGTTAGTCTGTTTCTTGGTTTTCTTCTGTCCACCCCCCCACCCCCACAGTTTGTTTTGTTTCTTCAATTCCACATATGAGTGAAATCATATGTATTTTCCTTTCTTTGGCTGACTTACTTTGCTTAGCATAATACCCTCTAGCTCCATCCATGTCATTGCAAATGGCAACATTTCATTTTTTTTTTTTTTTGGCTGAGTAGTATTCCATTGTATATGTGTGTGTATGTGTATGTTTGTGTGAATACATTATATACACCACATCTTCTTTATCCATTCATCAGTTGATAGACATTTAGGATGTCTAAACATTTAGCATGGAGGAACCTCCATACTGTTTTCTAGAGTGGCTGCACCAGTTTGCATTCCCACCAGCAGTGTAAGAAGATTCCCTTTTCTCCACATCGTCACCAACACTTGTTTCCTGTGTTGTTAATTTTAGCCATTCTGGCAGGTGTGAGGTGATAACTCATTGTAGTTTTGATTGGTATTTCCCTGATGATAAGTGATATTGAGCATCTTTTCATGTGTTTGTTAAGCCATAGAGTCTAAAAATATATAGATTCTGTGCCCCATCTTGGACTCAGAAATCTGTTTTCTTCACAAGATTTACCAGAGGCTTATAATTTATATTAGCATTTTTAAGAACCATCCTTTGGCTTTGTCTATCATACGTTTATTTCATATTTTATTTATTTATGTTTTCATATTTTTTCCTTCTTTCTACTTTCTTTGGCTTTATTTTCCTCTATTCTAACTTCTTGGGATGTATGCTTGGCTCATTAATTTTGAGTCTTTATTTTTTGGAATTATTTATATTTTAAGAATATAAATTTCCTCCAGATTTGACTTACAATATACCTGACACGTTTTAGTTGTTTACTTGTTTCATTTGAAAACAATATCATCCTGTTAAAAATATTTTCTAATGTCCATATTTTTTCTATTAATTTACAAATGTGTTTCTTAAAAATCAAATATATAGGGACATTATTGTCTTTCTAATTTTTATTTCAAATTTATAATTGTGTTGTAATTACAAATTACATTATAATGTAACTTATAATGTAATTATAAATCACAGTGCAAGAACATCACTGTATGGATTCAGTCTTTTGAACTTTGTTGAAATTTGCTTTCTGATGTTTATGAGCCTGCCTTTTTTTGCTTAACCATGTTACACATTTTAAAAAATAAACCTTGTCTACTAATTCTAACATCTAATGTCTTTAGTTTTGTTTCTCTTGCTTATTATTTGGAAGTTTCACTCATGTTGCTTTGTTTCCTTCTGGGCTTTGTTATTTTTTACTGTGAGATCCACATGTTTTTACCGGAAAATCATTTATGAAAAGTCTTTGATGCCTACAATAAAGTAATTCTTTAGTGAGGCTTTTCTTTTGCTTTTATCATACAACTTTACCAGCCCAGAACCACTTCAAACTAAATTTGGTCTCAAGGTTTTTTGGGCTGATTAAGTGATATGATTTGGGGCTGCAAAACTGCAGGAAAGCTAGCTTGTAGTTATACATTTCCAGGGACTTCCCCCATCCTGTTCTGCACTGTTCCTAGGGAACCTCCTTTTGCAGTCTCTTCTGGTGGTAGTGATAGTGAGATGCGGAGTCAGATTTACTTCAAGATCCTGTTACTCTAAGGTCTTTGCCCTTAGCGGCTGTAGCTTTATGAGAACCAGTCTGCTATTAAACATTCCAACTTGGATGGATTTTTAGGATTGGATTTATGTCCTCCACACAGCTGACTTAATCAAAACAGAAGTTCAGTTTTGAGATCCTCTATGGGTTTAAGCAGTTTCCCCTCATTCCCATTCTTAGGTTGTAACCTTACTATCTTTTTAGCTCCTCGATGATTTTAAGGTAACAAAATAAAAAACAGTTTACAACATTTTAAGTGTAAGAATTGATCTAAATATCCTAACCAGCCATATTACTCCAAACTGGTCTTCAGCTTGATTTGTTCAAACTGGTCTTTCCACGGAGCAGGTCTGGATCAGCAGGTCTGGATCATGACAAGAGCATAAAAGGGTTATCCTCTCCTTAGGTCCAGGATTAAACATAACCCTGGGATAGACTCAGATGGACTCACTGCTGCTGGGATATAGGGCATTGAACCAGAGACAGACTCTGTCACCAGAAGAAAAAAAAAGAAGGGGTGCTGGTGAGATCAAAACAATTGTGTCCACTGTGCAGACACTATTTTATTTAATTTCTCACCCCCATGAAGAGGTAGGCATTCACTTTCTTTCACCTGAAGAAAATAATGGCTAAGTGAAAAGCTAAGAAGCTTTTCTAATTTAGTATAACTAGGAAGAGCCAGAACTAATTCAAACCTGGGTCTCTTTGATTCCATGCTTCATGTTCTTAACCACTACATTCTCCTACCAGTTACTCACCCTTTAACTGGCCATTCACTTACTGTGTCTCTAATGGAGGACTCAGGACATGGTACTTCTGGTGGATGGAATGGAAGATGTGACCACATGGGCCAGTACAAGTGGGCAGCTCAGGGGTCAGGGGCACCTCCGTGGATCTGCTGATATAGAGTGAGGGGGAGGCCTTTGGACAAAACAAGCCCACTGTGCATACTTTGCATTTTAGCCAAGATGGGCCTGCTCTTCCATCGAGTCTTGGGAAGGTAAGTAAATGTGAGTCAAATAAAGCTAGGCGTTTTTACGCTGATTTTCATTCACCCTGTGGCCAATCTCAGTATCCTATCACACACACCCCTCCAAAAAGTTACAAGCTTAACTTCAAAAAGCACTGAAAAGATTACACACTTTCAGTAAAGTTTCAAGAGGCAGAGCGGCATACAGGTGAGTGTGTAGCACATACAACATAGCAAAGCATCCCCCTTCCTTTAGTGCTATCCCCCTCCCCAAAGGTCCACTTCTCATGGAAGCTGCTTAAACCTTCTCTCAGGCACCAGCTGTCAAATTCCAACTCATTTCTTCTTTCTCTGTGAGCCTTCAGTTTCCTCCCCGATCTTGGATGTCCCTTTCCAGTTAGTTTAAGCCCATTCTTACATAGAACCTTATACTCCACTTGTTTTGAAACTTTTCCTTCCCACATTGGACTGATAAGTCCAATAAAGACCTAGTAAAGAGTCCAACAAAAGATTCAAGAGGTAGAAGAGAAGGGAAATTGACACATACTGTTTACTTTAAAGTTTCTTTCGTGCTTTCTCCCAAGTTTTCAGTGTATGTAATTTAGGGCTTTCGGGGTGGAAATAAATCTAAAAATATTAAATGTGAGGTTAGAGTTATGCATGAACAAATCACTATGGAAAATGATCTGCCTTATGAGAAAAGATGTTCTTCTTAGTCATTGAAAGCACTTCTTATTGGGTAGGAATCCAATGTGTAGCTTAGGATGGAATTGTTCTTTGTCCTTCAATGTTGTTGTTTGTTCTCAGTGATAATGTCCCTGTAAAACACTACTGCTAATCTAATATTGCATGGTGTCTTAAGCCCTGGATCCTTTACGACCAGCTGCCATGTAAAGTGATTCAGTATCTATGTACAAGTAATTTCAAGAGAAGCTCTACTGATGATACAATGACTTGCAGACATGCAGAGTTGAGTCAACTGCCTCTCAGCAATTTTAAATCAAACGCTCTGATAACTGAGCTGGCAGTTTTTCACCTGGGATTTCCATTTTATTCACCAGAAACATCCTTTTGGGAAAGCTTAAATGCTTTTGAAATGAAAGCAAATGAAATTGGTACTTTTGCAAAAGATATCACCAGACTTTGTTTATTTGTTTAAAAATAAATTTGTTGGATTAATTTGGAAATTATTTGTCTTGGTCTTTGTGTTTTGTGCTATTTTTATCACTTATGCCTATCCCTTAAAAAGTAGACGTTTCTCAATAGCCACAAAATGAGATTGAAAAAAAAAAGCACAAAATAAGAAACTTGTTAAGATAAAATCAGTTTTCACTCTGTCTTCCAGTATACCAAGCACACACAACAAAATAATCTCTATGGCTACCCTCCTCCTTTCTTTAATACACTCACCATGGCCCACATTATTAGAACACACACACACACACACACACACACACACACACACACACACCTGTTTCTCCTCTTACTAGCCTCTATAACTCTTGATATACAGAGGGGTAATATCTGCCACATGATAAATGCTTAATTTCATATTTCACTAATTCTAAGAGACATTTACTTCTTAAATTTTAATAAATCATAAAGATGTTTCTTACAATAAGTTCATGTTATATAGGCAGCAGCAATTTTTTTTCTTAGTGGCATATAAAATAATCATGTATCTTATAATTGATAAGGTCTTATATTCAGTGAAATATGGTGCTGAAATGTACCTATTAAGAGATACACAGAGTTTTGGGAAATCTATTAATGTAATTTGGTTAAAAATACAAAGAGTAAGTGATCAAATAATAGAAATTCAGAACATGGGATGGGAAAGAAATTTTTCTAGAAATTAAAGAAATCAGAGTTACAATTCAAACAGTATATATTTACTGAACACTTACCATTTGCCATGCATTGTTCTTGGTGCTATGGATGAAGCAGTGAACAAAAGAGCCTTGTGGAGCTTACAATATAGTGGGGGGAACAGACAAAAAATGTTTAAAAAAATGTTTAATGTCGGCTGATAATAAGCGCTCGGGAGAAAAAGCAAAGTGGTCAAGAATATGATAAGGGAGGGAAGTAGAAAAATATTGCTATTTTACACAAGGTGGTCAGAGTGGTCTTCTCTGGAGGTGACACTTGCAGAAAAGGAAGCAAGGATGTAAGTTATGTGGCTCTTAGAAATACAGCATTCTGCAAAAGGAAAGAGCACGGAAGCAGAACATTCCAGAAAGAAGGACACATGCTAGGGGTGTTTGGGAACAGAAAGGAGGCTAGTGTGCTGTGACCAGTGAGCATGCATGACCGTTCTAAGAGAAGAGGCCAAGGAGGTGGTAGGGCCCAGCCATGTGGGGCCTTGGAGGTCACTGTGAGGATTTGCTCTTTATCCTGAACCATGTGGGAGGCTTGCCAGGGTTTTGAACAAGGAATGATACACCTGGCTTACGTGTGGAGTTGTGCGCTGCTGTGTGCAGTAGGGGTGAGAGGACTGGAGGAGAGGCACTGGCAAGAACGGGAACATAAAGAACAGCAAGCAATCTACAGATGAGAGGTGATGGTAATCAGGGATGGGGTGGTAGCAATGGAGGAGGTGGCATTCTGGATAACTTCAAAGGTAGAGCTGTCAGGATTAGCTAATAAGTTGGATATGGAGTATAGAAGAAAGAAATCAAGGATGGAGGCAAGATTTTTGACCAAGCAACTGGTAGGATGAAGTTACCATTTACTAAGATTGGGAGGATTGTGGGAGGAATAGACTGGAGGAGAAAAATCCAAGAGTTCATTTTGTATGTATTAAACTAGGGATGATTATTAATGTCCAAGAGGACATGTTGACAAAGGAGTCTATGCTTGAGGAAAAAGACAGAAGATGGAAATATAAATGGGTAGACATTAACATATGTGTGGAATTTTAGGAGATAGGAAATCTCCTAGGCTCTAGAGGAAGAGGATAGAGAGGGCAGGGGAAGGAACCCTGGGGCAATCTGATACGAATGTTGAAGGAGATGAGGAGGAACCAGCACAGGACACAGAGGAGCATTCAGGGAGATGGGAAGGGAATCAAGAGAAAGTGGCATCCCAGATGCCAAGCAAAGGATCAAGGGAGTAACAACCTTGTTACATTCCACTGATGAGATGAGTAAGATATGGACTGAGATGTAACCGTTGTTTTTGAAAGCAAGGAAGTTATTAGTGGCCTTTCCAAAAGATACTTTAGTGGAATGTAAGAATAAAACCTGGCTCAAAAAAGTTAAAGTGAGAACAGGTACAGAAAATATGAAAATGAAAAACAGCTATTATAAACTACTCTTTCTAAAGGGATACAGATACAGGATGTTACCTGGAAAGGATATAGGATTGATGAGAAGTTTTGTTTTTGTTTTTTTTTAAAGATGGGAGATACAGCATGTTTGTACCCATGAAAGAAGAGTATTCAGCCTTCCTTCTGAGTCCCTTCTCTCCAGTCTCTCTAAATTAATTACTTAATACAACCGGGGAGAAGCATGTAATTGAGATCAAAATCTGACATCTTTTCTAAGTTAAACTCTGAAAGTAATATTTATTTACACTCTTATTACTGACTGTCTTACCTTTCGGGAAGGGTTCTAGAGAATCAGTTTTTAGAAATATCCTGATCAGCTTTGTGTTTTAGTAAGATATAGTGTGGGGGATTTTCACGTAGTTTTGATTAGCAATATAAAATAAAAGGGTGCCTCATGCCTGCAAATTCATTCATTTCAATATTAAACCATATTAACAACAGAATATTAAGGTCTCATTCTAGAAAAGAAATAATCCCACCACTATACTCCTCTTTTTCAATATCAGAGCTGACAGATAAGCCAGTCTCATTAGAAACAGATAAGAGTCTCCTGACATCTGTTACAGTAGATGGCTGACAGTAACACTAAACACGTTGACTCAATTTATTGTAGAAGAGCTAGACCGAATAAATGAGGATCCCAGCCCAGGGGGGCATGACCCTGGCTGCACATCTGATTTACCAGTACCCATGAGCCACCCCCAGAGACTCTGATTCATTTGGTCTAAGTTGGCACGCACACCTGGGTATGTTTTAAAACATCCCAGGTGATTTTCATGTGCAGCGATTGTAGAGAATCACTGCCTGGCATTTAAGCTTTCTACCTCACGGTGGAAAAATATCATAGCTGACTTTAATTAAAAGGCTCGGAATTTGATCTACTCTCAAAAACAGAACGTAGGAAACAGCCCCCTCCTCGTGAAGTGACCTCCTACCCTGGATTGTCTCCACCACAGAGAGCACACTCCGGAAATTTGGCTGTGGTGGCAGCTCCATACACTGCCCAGGGAACATGGGGGTGGAGCGACTTGGCATCTGTGGGCAGGCTTTCTCTTCTCCCCTAGTGACTGAGATGACTATTGAAGGTCTCAGAGCAGTCAGAGTCAAATTGGTTTTTCTTTGTTCTCTTTACTACATTTGACAGCAGGGTACGAGGAGAAGGGACGAAGCTTACTTTAGGTGTTTGTTGGAGAAAGAGTGGGAAAGAGGGAGATGGAACTGAGGAGAAAAAACACAAGGGGAACAGAATGAAAAAGATGAAGCAAATTCAGTTTGGGTTTCAATTGTGCACATCATTTAGGTAACAGGTAAGTTTGTGCTTGAATTTTTGGAAAATTGTATCTATTTTGTTTTGTTGATGACAACAGCCAGGTTATTCTGTTTTGTTTTGTTTTGTTTTGTTTTGTTTTGTTTTGTTTCTCTCCCCTCTGGAAAGAACAGAATACCACAGTGAAGATCTCGGACTAAAAAGGCAACTTTCCATTCTTTTATTTTGCCTCAGAAACTTGATTTATAGGACCAAAAAACAAAGAAAAAAATCTCCCATCAAAACAAAAATAAAGAATTAAGTTTAAAAATATACTCTCAACTTAGGGGCGCTTGGGTGGCTCATGCAGTTAAGTGTCCAACTCTTGGTTTCATCTCAAATCATGATCTCACGGTTTTATGGGTTCTAGCCCCACATCAGGCTCTGTGCTGATGGTGCAGAGCCTGCTTGGGATTCTCTCTCTCCCTCTCTCCCTGTCCCTCCCCTGCTCATGCTGTCTCTGTGTCTCTCAAAAATAAACTTTAAAAAGTTAAAAAAAAATATATATATACTCCTAATTTTACCACCATCAACTTACCTACTTTTCTGTTATTCAATTTCTTGTTCAGTCATATAAATTCTCTTATAGATGTCTAACCGTAGAATAGATAGATTTTCTTGTATTCTGAACTTTCATCCAGCATCTCTTTGTTTCTAGTTGCACTTCAGAGGCTCAGTTGGATTGGTGCAATCAAACCTCCTTGGCTGCCTCTGCCTCTGGGCACATTACCTTCATCAGTTCCTCCATGCTTCTCAGGATACTTAGTTTCTTAGCCAGTTCCCTTCCTTGCAGATCCCCAGTCCCTGACTCTACTCACAGTCACCTATGCTCATACACTTACGGTGTTTTCTCCCAATACACATCATCTAACCTTTATCTAAGTGCATACCTATTCATGAACAATGTATATTGTTCATTGTGGATGTGCTTTTACATTTGTATTAACAGTATCAAGCTATAAATCACATTGTTGTTGTTGTTTTAATCACTCAGTGTTACATTTTGGAGAATTCTGCATGTGAATGTACATAGTTTTTGTTTTATTTCTTCTGACTGAATAGTGTTCTGTTGCTTGCTTATAGCCTATTGTAATTTCTTTTGCAATAAAGTCATCATAATTTTCATTTTAATGACTATATTGTAGGCCAACGTATTGATACATCAACTTAAACCTACTATCGGGGGCACCTGGGTGACTTGGTCAGTTGAGTTCTGACTCTTGATTTTTGGCTCAGGTCATAATCTCATGGTGGAAAGACAGAGCCCCACATCAAGCTCTGAGCTGGAAATAAATAATCTTGCTGCTATTTAGATTTTATTTAATTTTATAATTATAATAATTGCTTATTTTATAATTATAATAGTTATAATTATTTATAATTATAATAATTGCTTATTTATTTAATTTTATAATTATGTATTATATGTTAGTATTAGTTTGTTAGCACTGCCATAACAAAGTACCACAGACCGTGTTGGCAGAATTGATTTCTTCTTTTTTTTTTTAATTTTTTTTAAGGTTTTTATTTATTTTTGAGATAGAGAGAAACAGAGCATGAGCAGGGGAGGGGCAGAGAGAGAGGGAGACACAGAATCTGAAGCAGGCTCTAGGCTCTGAGCTGTCAGCACAGAGCCTGACGTGGGGCTTGAACTCACGGATTGTGATATCATGACCTCAGCTGAAGTCGGCGCTTAATCGACTGAGCCACCCAGGCACCCTTGAGTTGATTTCTTCTAAGGCCCCTCTCCTAGACATGTAGATGGATGTCTTCTCCCTCTGTCTTCACATGGTCTTTCTTCTGTGTGTGTGCATGTTTGTGTCCAAATTTCCATTTCTTATAAGGACAAGAGTCATACTGGATTAGAGCCCAGCCTGAAGACCTCATTTTAACTTAATTACTTGTTTAAAGAATTTGTCTACAATAAGAATTTATCTAAATACAAATTTATCTGAATAAGAATTTATCTACCAACATGGTTACATTCTGAGCTATAGGGAGTTAGGACTTCAACGCATGAATTTGGCAGTGGTGGGCGGGGCGGGGGGGGGGAGGACATGATTTAGCCCACAACTAAAAAACTATAATAGATATGACTATATAATGTAACTAATGTAACTACACCTTTTTACTAATTACAGATCTATATATAGATTTCTATATATGTACTATATATACATATATATGTACATAGTGTTTTTCTGATTCTCTAGATAAGTTTTGAAGATGAATACCTAAAACTTGGTGAGTCAAAAGATAGAAACATTTTTATAAATCTTCATGTTTATTGCTTTCCAATTATTGTACTCACATATACTGCCAATACCTGTAGGTGTGTGCCAGTTTGACCAAGTACTGCAAGCACTGGGAGCGGAATTTAAATAAACATTTCCTTTTTCAACAAGTTTAAAATTAACACTTTTTTCTTCTGAGTTGTCGTAAGACTCTGCAGGAGTAACTTCTGATCCCTGTTAGTAAGTACCAAGTCAAGACTACCCTTTAGACACCAATGGCACAACAGTAGATAACAGTAGCAAAATGAAAGTGTGTTGTTATAGCTGTATATATATGTCATTATAAAGAATTAGATTTTAATAGATTTATAGATAATAGACTTAATAGATAATAATTATATTATTTATACACACACACACACACACACACACACACACACACACACACATACATGGACCAGGGAGAGAGATATTGATGAATTGATTGATTGATTTTAAGGAATTGGTTTATGTGATTGTAGGTATTGGCAAGTCCAGAATCTGTGGGCAAGGGCAGTAGGCTAGGGACTCAGGGAAGAATTTGATGTGGCACCTTGAGTCTAAAGGTAGTCTGCTGGCCCTCTCCCTTAGGAAACATCAGTCTTTTTTCTCTTGTTGTTTTCTCAGTTGTGTGGGTGAGGCCTACCCACATTATGGAAGGTAATCTGATTTACTCAGAGTCTACTTATTTAAATGTCAGTATCATATAAAAATATCTTCAACAGCAACTAGTTTGCTAGTGTTTGACCAAATATCTGGGTACAATGGCCTACGCAAGTGACACATAAAGTTAACCATCACACTGGGTTTTGGGGGATTTTATAACAGCTTTATTGAGATATAATTCAATATAATCACCATTTAAAGCACATAATTCAATGGTGTTCAGAATATTCAAAGAGTTGTGTAATCATCACCACAATGAATCTTAGAAAATTCTTATCACTTGGGAAAGAAATTCCATATCCTTTAGATATTATCCTCCAATTTCCCTATTACCCCCAGGCCTAAGCAACTACTAATATGCTGTATGTCTCTATAATTTACCTATTCTGGAAATTTCATATAAATTGCCTTTTTTTGTGGTCTTTGTGACCAGCTTCTTTTACTATGTTTTCAAAGTCCGTTAATGTTGTAGTATGTATTAGTACTTCATTCTATTTAAGGCCAAATAATATTTCATTGTGTAGAAATACCACATTTTGTTTATCTATTCATCAATTAATGGGACATTTGGGTTGGTGTCACCTTTCGGCTATTACATTATGCTGCTATGCCCATTTGTGTACAAATTTTTGTGTGGACATGTGTTTTAAATTCTCTGGGTTACATACCTAGCAGAATTGCTGGGTCCTATGGTAACTTTTAGAAGATTTGCCTGTGTTTAACTTTTTGAAGAATTGTCAAACTGTTTTCCAAAATTGCCGTACCCATTTTACATTGCATGAGAGTTCCAATTTCTCTTCATTCTTGCCAACACTTATTTTCTAACTTTTAGATTATAGTCATCCTAACAGATGTGAAGTAGCATCTCATTTTGGTTTTAATTTACATTTCCACGATGACTAATGATGTTGAGCACCTTTCCCTGTGTGTATTGGCCAGTTGGATATCTACAACGGTCATTTGACCATTTTTAAGCTGGTTTATTTGTCCTTTTATTATTGAGTAGAAAGAGTCCTTTATATATTCCAGACACACATCCTTATCAGATATATGTTTTGTAAGTATTTTCTTCCATTGTTAAGGCTGTCTTTTCAGTTTTTTGGTAGTGTCAGTTGAAGCACAAGTTTTCAATTTTGATAAAGTCCAGTTTATCTATGTTTCTCTTTTGTCATTTGCAGTTTTGGTATCATAAGTAAGATCCATGAACAAATCTAAGGTCTCAAAATTTTACCCCATGTTTTCGTTTAAGAGATTTACAGTTTCAGCTCTTACATTTAGGTCTTTGATCCATTTTGAATTAATTTCTGCATATAGTGTGATATGGGGATTCAACTCCTTTCTTTTTCATGTGGTTATCCACTTGTCCCAAGACCACTGTTCAAAAGACTATTCTTTTCCCATTTCATGTCTTTTCCCCCAAAAGACCAAAACCTTTATGTTAACAAAGTACACTGAAAAGTTTACATTTATGATGCCACTGGCTGACTCACTCAGTAGAGCATGCAACTCTTGATCTCAAGGTCATGAGTTTGAGCCCTATATTGGGCATGGAGCCTACTTAATAAAATGGTTTACATTTATTTCCATATATTTTGTGAGGAAAGTCTCAACTCCTATTCATATATAGGAAATCTAAAGAAAACTTATAATTTTGTTAGGTAAAGATGTTTTTAACTCTGAGTCATATGATGGTATTAGGTATTTAGAGAAAAAATAAATATAGGTAACCTGAAAAATGACCTTGGTGAAAGTCATGGATCCATTACTTCAATGTGAAACCCTCTTCCACTGTCATTCACACACTACTTACAAAGATGAGTTAAAAATTCATAGCAACTTAATTCCTCCTTTCCACCCCCTAGTCACAACTTTTGAAATTACTGTGGAAAATTAACCTTTAAAAAAAAGTAAATAAATAAAGTAAAATAAAATAGTAAATAAACCTCAACAGCACCTCTTTTTCTCTTCTCTTTGAAAGTGTCAAGAAATGTCATGCCATTATAGACCAAACTCTACTGCGGGCAGTGGAGGCCAGAGAAGTCACCAAAACAGCAATGCAGAGATTTAAGATATTCTCGGGAAAAGTGATTACTTCTTTCCTTTCAGGTCTTCTTTTATCTTCCAGAAGACCAGTTCCATGCAGGAGGTTGCATTTCAGGTTCCTAACAGAGTTAGTATTGATTCGATAGAATCTAAATTGAACAAGAGATTCTACACGGCTCTCCTTTACAAGAAAACAAAACCCCACAAATACCCAACACCCCTTCGCCCAAAATAATAAAATGGGAAGATTTAGCCTATCAATACTTATTATTCATCTGTATCAGTTAACACAGAAACAAATAGACCAATGAAACAATGAATAGACCAGTGAAAATAGAAAACCCAATAAGATGGATACTTGATATATGATGTGCTGGAACCAGCTTCTACTAGCTCCCAAGAGCACATTTTGAAATTACTAGAAGCTTAAAAGTGACATTCCACAGGGCCTATTACATCGATTCAATACAAAGCTAATAGCTGATTTCTTATCTGAAATATTTATTTTTATCATTCAATAATTTTTGAGAAGGCAGAAGGCTTACTTCACATTTGCTTTATTTCATGTAACACATAATTAATGGATTAAAGAATGAGTGAATATATTAACTGTCTTTACACTTATAGGCCTTAGAAATAATTTTTGCCTTTTTGAAATGTATTTGCTTGGATATGGCTCTCAAGTAGTTTCACCACATAAAGCTTGCCTTAAAACATCAGCCTGAAGCAAATTTTTAAAAGTATCTGGGTAAGGGTGTGTGAAGTGAGACCGGATAACTATGAAATACAGTAACTTTACTTTCTGCTTACATTCTCTGCTCAATCTGTCATTGCCTATTAAGCATAATGAGTTATGGGGGCACCCTAAATGCTTCAGTCAGTGGTTGGGGGAGAGGGACGGGAGGTGTAATGGCTTACATGTTTCTACCCTATTTGGGGCAAGAGATCTGCTTGTAGCTCAAACCTCAATTACAAAGACCTTTTTTTGTGTTTCAAAACTTCTTCCAACCCCTAAGGATAGCAAGGAGCATAGAACAAAGAGTGATGGAATACACTCAAGACAAAGATAGGTCATAAACTGCAGCTTCCTGCAAACAGAGAGAAAAGTCCTTTGGGAACTTACTGATAGCAGGCATTTTTTAAGAGAGAAAAAGAACTCCTTAGTAATACAGTTGAGAGAGTTTGTACTTAAAAAAAGAAATTTGCACAAGCGTATAAATAAAGAGTGAGTTACATCCCTAATATAAACATGTACATCCCAGTATGGCTCTAAAGAGCAGCAGGTGCTGTTATAGCTCGAGGAACCATGGAATCCAAGCTACCCCAGGGTAGAGACTATATCCCCTAGACTCCCCAGTGAGAAGGAAATGGGAAGTTTGTGACAAAACCACTGCCATTCATCTGAGTTTCACTGTTAGGTTAATAATTTAGTGAAATATACAGCTTTTTTTCATAATATGAATGGGTTCAGCCATTCTCAATTAATTCTTTATAAAGTCTAGAGTAAGCAAAATCCCTTGCCATAGGTCAAGACTCTTAAATGGACTCACATGCATAAACTTTCAGGGGATCTTTGAATCAAGACTAAAGATCTATGCAAAATTGCATGTAAGTATGTGAATTTTCCTTGGTAAAGGGCCCATCATTTTCTTTAGATCCTCAAAGAGACTTGCAACCCTAAAAAGGTAAAGAACCTGTATTTTGAATAAAAATCAGAACTGGGCAGGTTATACCTGATTCATCTAATCAAGATTCTGGTGTTCAGAACAAGAAAACTGGGTAAGCAGCCCACATATAAAAATATGCATTTACAGACTATTTTCTGAGTTTCCTATATGTTATAGTATTTTCATGGAGAAGAAAACACATAACAGAGGCAGCATAAACATTTTCCTCCAAAATAGTTAGCTCAAAAAGTGTCCAACAATTTTAAATCTTTTCTTTGCAAACATTTCCATCCATTTCCTGTTCAAAAGCAAAATCACTTGGTCTGCATGTTCAGGTTCCATCTGTAAATATAGGTCTGAGAAGAAACTAGCCAGAAGAGAAGGAAGCAGGAGGGACAAGGCACATTAAGTGACTTGTGGGTCTACTGCCTTTTTCATTTAGGTTCTGGGCACCAACCCCAGTGTTCATTTTCAAAGCTACACAAGCATCATGACCACCACATGCTCAGATGTGATGCTGGAGCCTGTGAGTTTGAACAGTGCAAGAGGCAAAAGAACATCTGAGAGTCCTCGCTGAAAACAAGAGAATCTCACATAAAGCTCTTCAAATCTTAGAACTAACATTTTTCCTATTCCATACTTGGGGGAAATACTAAGATCCAGAAATATTTGGCATAATATATAAGGAAGGAGGATGTGCATGTGTGTATGCAAAAGACAGGTGACAAGGGAGGGGAGCAAGAAGGAGAAAGCTACCAAAAAGCTTCAGTGTGCTAATGGAAATAGAGTCTCTTTTATCAAGTAACAAACAGTCCCTACCCCTGTGAGAATGTAAGGTAATATTATTTGGCCAACATCATGAATAGAAATCTATTCATTATATATCATTTATTTAGGATGATCCATTTCAATATATGCCTTTATGGCCTCCAAGTGAGGCATCTGATATATACTGTGCACAAAGTAAGATCCTTTATAACAGTTATGCACAATATATGCACTATTAAATTTATACATTGGATCTCAGCAAGTGATTGATAGGAGAAAAAAAAGGTTGGACGAGGCATGTTGGGTGAAGAGACCAGGTTTCTTTAACACACAGTAGATACACATCTGGTTTGACTAGCAACTGCAGCCTATGCAACATTGGCAGTGGTGCTGCTGAGGTGATGGAGCTATTTACAT
Organism: Leopardus geoffroyi; assembly: GCF_018350155.1. Taxonomy (NCBI): domain Eukaryota; kingdom Metazoa; phylum Chordata; class Mammalia; order Carnivora; family Felidae; genus Leopardus; species Leopardus geoffroyi. The sequence continues at coordinate 74,323,686 of NC_059332.1, forward strand.
TAACTACTTTAGGACGACACAAGACAGGTATCATCCAACATTAGGATACAGCTGGAGGGATGTGTGAACCATTCCTGTTTGTAACTTTAGGAAATGGATGTTGATCCTAGGCCATTTTAATATTAGTACTTGAGGAGCAGGTCAAATAATAAGGCAATAAACACAACCTCCAACTAAAATCCTGTTGCAGTCTAGACAGTGAAATGGTAAAACATTAGCAAACTTCAGAACTGGGGCACCTGGGTGGCTCACTTGGTTAAGCCTCTGACTCTTGATTTCAACTCAGGTCATGATATCATGGTTCCTGAGTTGCAGTCCCACATTGGGCTCTGTGCTGGCAGAGCCTACTTGGAATTCTCACTCTCCTTCTCTCTGCCCCACCCCCCACTCATTTGTTTCCTTGCTCTCGCCCTCAAAATAAATAAATAAACATTGAAAAAATAAATAAAACGTTAGAACTGCAGCTTTTGTTGGATCCCCCACAGCGTATCTGCTCTCTCCTTCAAATGGACATAGAGACCCTCAATCATGGTGGAAATTGAATGCACCCGCCTAAGATGCTTCATTATATTTTCTGCCAAATCTGCCACAGTCCCGTGGCCCAGGAGGTGCAGCCTTTCAGCTTGATCATCTCATAGGCACAGTCAACCACTTGTTTGTGAACCTCTTTCTGCTGTTCCTTATCTGCATCAGTGCCTAAGTCAGGTGCAGATTCTTCAGAGAGACCAACAACCTTTACTCTACTCCCTACGGGCACCCCTGAGTCTCCATGCTCCCCTAGGGTCCACCCATGACAATTAATGGGTGAACTCCCAGCCTTTTTCCCATTAGGTAGCAGAACCAGACTGAATCCAGATTGCAACCACTTCCTATAACGCAGTTTTAGGGGAAGCCACTTATCTTCCAAGGCACAGAGGTCAAGATATCCACTGGATTGGAAATAACAAGCAACCTGCATTTTGGACTGTATTTTATAGTATAAGGAATGATGAATTTACAGATGTTCACATTAGGATGGACCACATTAAGATGGCTTTCTCCCTCTTGCTGATGTGCCCCAGCTGTGACAATAATGAGCTTGGAGTTTTCACTCATGTTACACCTTTTGCCTGTGACAATTTTTGGTGTTCATCCATCTATGGAACTGGTATCGTGGATCCAGTGATGAATAAGATGCAGGGGGTCCCTGACTTTGGCAGGTAAGTCACATTAAGCTTAGGGAGTGTTGGGGCACCTGAGGTCAAAAGAAAATAATAAACTAAATGTAATGGAAAATTTTATGTGTCAATGTAGCTGGGCCACGGTGCCCAGATATTTGGTCAAACATTATTCTAGATGTTTCTGAGAGAGTGATTCGGATGAAATTTCCATTTAAATTGGTGGATTTTGAATAAAGTAAACTGTCCACCATAATGGGTGGGCCTCATGCACTCATTTCAAAGCCTGACCTTCAGAACAAAAGACTTACCTCCTCTAAGCAAGAGAAGAACTCTGTGGCATATGGAAATTTTGAACTGCATCATAGGCTCTTCTCTGGGTCCCAACCTGCCAGCCCACCCTGTAGATTTTGGATTTGCCAACCTCTAATATTACATGAGCCAATTCCTTAGAAGAATCTCATATTAAATATATATATACACGGATGTGCGCGCGCACACGCGCGCACACACACACACACACACACACACCCTATTGATTCTGTTTCTCTGAAGAACCCTGACTAGTATAATAAACTAAACCAAAATAAAATAAAGCAGGTATTCAGTTGTACTTCAGATGTTATGAGGAAGACTTTACAGACTTTCAATTAAATCTTCTAGAAGGAGCCAGCTTGTTGGGGTCCAGCAGGGAGACTGCCAAAAAGCAACTTTCTGCTAAAGGTGCTGAAACAGTAACAGTAGATGATCCACCTGCCAAGGAACTGATGAGTTATTTCAGGAGGATGGGGCATTTCTTAGGGGAACTACCCCTCCAGCTCTAGCAGATAGCCTCGAAAACACGGAGTTTATCTACCATGGATTGTTTTATTATTTTTAAAAAGATTATATATTTCATTAGAGAGAGAATAACAGTCTTCCAGATTTGGAAGCCTAGAAATTGTGGAAGCCCAGAAATTCTGAGAAAGAGGGTTCCAGCTAGAAATTCAGTGAACTAGCAGGGTCCAGGTATGCTTGATTAATGAGGCCTACTCTGTGGCAGACACTGTATGTGGAGCTGAGGAAGAGGTATATAAAGGATACAGTGTTTAGTGAGCATAAAACTTTCTTAGAGAAAAAAATGTGCAAATATCCAAATGTTCAAGAGTTTAAATATAAGACAGCAGTATATGACAATATACCTACCAATATATGAATCTCAGGTGAGTGATTTAGAAAAGAAGGTCAAAGAAGGTCAGGAACAGCTCTCTTGGGGCTATTGTGCTCTGGAGAAAGTGGAGCTTAGCCATAGCCTTAACCTTTAATGGAACTTGTGGTATCATGGGCTGATGTTTACATCGAGATGGACATACAGGATAGCCTTTCAACACAATATGACTTGACACGTATGTGCACATATAAAAGTATGTTGTTATATTTTAAAGTAAGTTTATATTCACACTTAATTTTATATAAATATATATGATTTCGTTATGTGGTGGTTGCCAAAATGTGGTAGAAGTAAAACAAAACACTATGCCAGTAGCAAAAGGCTATCTTAGTTCCTGGTTGAATTAAAACCATATTGTAAATTAAAATAATATTTTGATATAGTATTTGTATTTGTTTCCTACTTCCTCCTGACATCCTTATGATTGAGGATGAATGGATGATTAGGAACATTTTATGTTTTGTAAATTGCCATGGAATATTAACTAAGTTTTGTCTGAAGACATAAATTATTACTTTACCTAGAAATATTCTTAAGTTATTATTGCAGATGGTGGGCAGCTTATAGGGAGTCTAAATATTGCAAAAGAGATACCAGAGCTGCAGCCGCAAAGTCCAGACCCTATATCTTGTACCCCCGATGCCAGCTCCCCCACCCACCCACATGCACTCCCAGTTCTTTTTGGTTCTAAGTCCAATGGGATAATTCTCAAGGATCCGTTAATTCAGAATCTTTTTTTTGAGTTTTTATTTAAATTCAAGTTAATTAACATACAGTATAACATTAGTTTCAGGTGTAGAATTTAGTGAATCATCACCTAAATACAATACCAAGTGCTCTTTTTAAAAAATTTTTTTTTAATGTTTATTCATTTTTGAAAGACAGAGAGAGACAGAGTACAGCAGGGGTGGGGCGGAGAGAGAGGGGGAGCACAGAATCAGAAGCAGGCTCCAGGCTCTGAGCTGTCAGCACAGAGACTGACGCGGGGCTCGAACTCATGGACCGCGAGATCATGACCTGAGCCGAAGTCGGATGCTCAACTGACTGAGCCACCCAGGCGCCCCACCAAGTGCTCTGCACAACAAATGCCCTCCTAGTACCCATCATCCATTTAACACTTCCCCCACCCACCTCCTCTCCAGCAACCCTCAGCTTGTTCTCTATAGTGAAGAGCCTGTTTTCTGGTTTGCTTCTCTTTTGTTTCCCTTGTGTTCATCTGTTTTGTTTCTTAAATTCCACATGTGAGTGAAATCATATGGTATTCATCTTTTCTGACAGGCGTATCTCACTTAGCATAATACTCTGTAGCTCCATCCACATCATTGCAAATGGCAAGATTTCGTTCCTTTTTTTGACTCTATAGTATTCCATCGTATATATACACCATGTCTTCTTCATCCATTCATCAGTTTGATGGACATTTGGTCTCTTTCCATGATTTGGCTATTGTTGAAAGCACTGCTATAAACATTGGGGTGCATGTGCCCCTATGAATCAGCACTCCTGTATCCTTTGGGTAAATTCCTAGCAGTGCTATTGCTGGGTCATAGGGTAGGTCTATTTTTAATTTTTTGAGGAACCTCCACACTGTTTTCCAGAGCATCTGCACCAGTTTGCATTCTCACCAACAGTGTAAGACAGTTCCCTTTTCTCCACTTCCTCTCCATCTGTTGTTTCCTGAGTTGTTACTTTTAGCCACTCTGGCAGGTGTAAGGTGATATCTCAATGTGGTTTTGATTTGTATTTCCCTGATGATGAGTGATGTTGAACATCTTTTCATGTGTCTGTTGGCCATCTGGATGTCTCCTTTGGAAAAGTGTCTATTTGTGTATTCTGTCCATTTTTTCACTGGTTCTTTATAGATTTTGGGTACTAACCCTTTATCCAAGATGTCATTTGCAAATATCTTCTCCCATTCTGTCAGCTGCCTTTTAGTTTTGTTGACTGTTTCCTTTGCAGTGCAGGAGCTTTTTATCTTGAGGTCCCAATAGTTTGTTTTTGCGTTTATTTCCCTTGCCTTCAGAGACATGCTGAGTAAGAAGTTGCTGTGGCTGAGGTCAAAGAGGTTGTTGCCTGTTTTCTCCTCTAGGGTTTTGATGGCTTCCTGTCTTACGTTTAGGTCTTTCATCCATTTTGAGTTTATTTCTGTGTATGGTATAAGAAAGTGGTCCAGTTTCATTCTTCTGCATGCTGCTGTCCAGTTCTCTCAGTACCATTTGCTAAAGAGATTGTCTTTTTTCCACCGGATGTTCTTTCTTGCTTTGTCGAAGATTAGTTGGCCATACATTTGTGGGTGCAATTCTGGGTTCTCTGTTCTATTCCATTGGTCTATGTGTCTGTTTTTGTGCCAATACCATACTGCCTTGATGATTACAGCTCTGTAATAGAAGCTAAAGTCTGGGATTTTGGTGCCTCCTGCTTCAGTTTTCTTTTTCAACCCTACTTTGGCTATTTGGGATCTTTTGTGGTTCCATACAAAATTTAGGATTGTTTTTTCTAGCTTTGAGAAGAATGTTGGTGCAATTTTGATTGGGATTGCATTGAATGTGTAGATTGCTTTGGGAAGTATTGACATTTTAATAATATTTGTTCTTCCAATCCATGAGCATGTAATGTTTTTCCATTTCTTTGTGTCTTCTTCAATTTCTTTCATAAGCTTTCTATACTTTTCAGCATACAGATCTTTAACATCTTTGGTTAGGTTTATTCCTAGGTATTTTATGGTTTTCAGTGCAATTGTAAATGGGATCGGTTTCTTGGTTTCTTTTTCGGTTGCTTCATTATTGGTGCATAGAAATGCAAAGTGTTTCTGTACATTGATTTTGTATCCCGCAACTTTGCTGAATTCATGTATTAGTTCTAGCAGCTTTTTGGTGGAGTCTTTTGGGTTTTCCATGTAGAGTCATCTGCAAAAAGTGGAAGTTTGACTTCTTCTTTGCCAATTTGGATGCCTTTTATTTCTTTGTACTGTCTAATTGTTGAGGCTGGGACTTCCAATACTGTGTTAAACAACAGTGGTGAGAGTTTGATGATGATATTAGCTGTGGGCTTTTCATACACGGCTTTTATGATGTTAAGGTATATTTCTTCTATCTCAACTTTCTTGAGGGTTTTTATTAGGAAAGGATGCTGTATTTTGTCAAATGTGCATAAATGTTCTAAAGGATCTTATTTTGTGTGTTATATATGTCAGAAAGTAGTGTACATTGTCACATGATGTAAAAAGGAAGATCTACATATCAACAATGTAACCAACTATGTACATGTCATACCAACTAAAATTCCAAATAAACTTTCAATGGTGAAAAAAAATATTGTGAAACAATGACTCCTAATCTTTAATTATCTTTCTTTAAATTCTGCTGGAAAACCCTTGTTTATAAATAAATCTTCAGTGGGCACCTGGGTGGCTCAGTTGGTTAAGTGTCTGACTCTTGGTTTTGGTTCAGGTTCCTCATGGTTCCTGGGATTGAATCCTGCATTGAGTTCTAGGCTGACAAGGCTAAGCCTGCTTGGGATTGTCTCTCCCTCTTTGCCCCTCCCCTGCTTGCGTGTGTCCCCTGCCCCAAATAAATAAACATTAAGATAGATAGATAGATAGATAGATCTTCCCATTTTAAATACCGCCCCCCCCACACACACACACAATATTGGAAATGAAGTGAGTGGATAGCAAGAACTCTTGGTTGATGTCAGCCGAGCAATCTTTCACTATGCTACTACAAATGCCATATTGCTTTTCAAAGATCCCTTATGAATTGGGATTTGAGCTGATCCTGGGCATAGTTTCTTTCAGTCATTCTTTGCCTCGTGCTCTGTTCCAGGCAGGTAGGCATAGGATGCTGACCCCAGTAGACTGCATTTCAAAGCCCTCTGTACCATCTGGTTTCTGGCTAAGTTTGATCAAGGAGGACACTGGCTGTCAGGGGTAGAAAAGTCAGGGAACTATTTCTCCTCTTCTTTGTGTGCCTCAAGTCATTGAAACACAAACCTCAGCATTATAAATCTTCCCATTTTTCACTTTTGCCTTATGGACAAATGCTCTCTGGAATACTCACTACTAGAAGGGAAGGTGAAACTTTCTTCTTAAAATTAAAATAATGATAATAAATAAACAAGGAAAAATAAAACAAATCAAATAAAAGTAATGAAAACTGAAGTCTGGATAAGAGACCACAGTCTGCAAACAAAATGCCTAGACTTAATGCATTTTGTTAGCAAACTACAAAGAGTCCTTAAGAACCGTGGAAATGGTTGGAGGTAGCAATCAAAATTATTTTTAAGTCTTCTTACCAAACCATTTCTATTGGGAGCTACTCTAAAGCTAGCAGAGTTTAATTTCTATTTTTAAATGTTCTTACAATAATGAAACTACCTTTTCTGTGAGAGACTAAGAGTGTTCAAAGATGTTTAGTTGTTGGTAGTGCCATAAATTCCAAAGAATGCATTGGCCATATTCAATAAACAGATTATTTTGTGAAAGAATAGCATGATTCTCCATTATCACAGTTGATGTAACTAGTCATAGACCTCTCTCTCCTATCAATCACAAACTTCACTCTTTTTCTCCCTGAAGATATGTACAGCTCCCAAGTTTTCTGTTTCTCTTATAGTTTATGTTTACTCAGCAGGGTATTTATCATTGGTACACTTTTTCTATTCGTCTTTGGCTATTTCTGGTTGAATTATTTTAGCTTTTTGGAACTATGAAATTCCTTTAGGAAATAATTATTGATCTCCTGTTAGAGCATGAAGATGACTCTCAAGCACCTTTTCCTAGAACTTTTGTGAAACACTAAAGGAAGCAAGGTTACAAACCCCAGCTGAAATCGAAAACCAAACAAATAGTTGACTATATCCTGACAGGAATCACTGGGGATATCACTCCTTAGACTATGGGAAAATAGTTCAACTACTGTGAGTTCTAATTTTAATTTTTACATTCCCAAAGCACCAATTTTTAGTCACTGAGCATGTGAGTCAGCATTAAAGGGTTTGAGATCAATTCTTAATTAACATATTTTTTCGGGGCGCCTGGGTGGCGCAGTCGGTTAAGCGTCCGACTTCAGCCAGGTCACGATCTCGCGGTCCGTGAGTTCGAGCCCCGCGTCAGGCTCTGGGCTGATGGCTCAGAGCCTGGAGCCTGTTTCCGATTCTGTGCTTCCCTCTCTCTCTGACCCTCCCCCGTTCATGCTCTCTCTCTGTCCCGAAAATAAATAAACGTTGAAAAAAAAATTAAAAAAAAAATAAAAAAAAACATATTTTTTCTATGATATCCTACCTATCTGGAAGGATTCATATGCAATGCAAAATGCCTTTGATCCTTCAGACCTATCCTGCCTTAAATAAACTAAGTTGAGGTGTTATCTTTTGTGAAAAGATAACACCACCACCTACCACAACTTTTTTTCCTTTATGTAGAGATGGTATAATTTTCCCATGAGGTATAAGGTCTAAGTTTGATGTTTTACAAAAAAAGACTTCAAATTTAGAGTTCAGGAAAAATTACATGCTTCCTGGGATTTTTGATTATGAGGAATAACGAAGGAAGGACTGACCTTAATTGTAGGTCTGAGGAAGAAATACTGTTTAGTCACAGGTTGTCCTAGGCATTGGAAAAAGCAAAACAAACATTCAGTCTATCAAGTGAACCCAAATAAGTGTTGATATGTATAAATAAGGATCTTGGACTGTAGACCACCTAAGGTTTTCTACTAGATCTAAAAAACTGTGATTGTAATAATGTTGTTTCTTTATAGTCTCTGATCTTGTGATGTGGAGCCCTTAATGAATCTATACTTATTCATCCCTTTCTCTACATTTCTGTCATTTCATTTAGAAAATATAATTATAAATGCTATTTTCTTGAGAAATTTCATTCTCCATCTTTTTTTCTACTTTGTGATAGAAGTCATTGATGCCATAGAAATTCTCTGGGGACATTATGGATATTCCTCAATGTTCTGTGTCCCTCATCAGGGCATATAAATGTTGAATTAAAGAAATGGCTTAGACTTCTGCTTCCAGTTAGGATGTAGAAGGATGCAAAAGACCTTTGCTTTGACAGTAATTATGAGAAAAGAACCAGACAATATAAAAGCCACACTTCTCTATGAGCCCAGTAAAGAACAGTGGCAGCAAAAAAGGCTTAATAAACTACATTCCAGAGAGAAATGAGCTCATCACAAGTGAGTAGCAGATGGCAGTAGCTTCTGTCAGAGATAGGAAGACTTTGTTGGGGTGAGGAGAAATAGCCACCCCTTGGATGACTGGGCTGGTGAGCAAAGGACAATCACATGGTCCTGGGCATTTACACAGTGATTGGACCTCAGGGTCAAAAGTGAATCCAATATACCTGAAACTGTGGTCAACCCCTCCCAGCTCAAGATCAAAAGGCTGCAGTGGTCTTTCATTCACAATGTTTGGAAATCTCTCTCTTCTCTCTCCCCCCACCCTCTCTCTGTTGCTCTCTCTCAAAAATCTGAGGAAGTAGAAAAATGTGATAAGATAAAATTTAGATGACATAGAAATAGACTCAGAGATAACCTAGTTACTGAAATTAGTAGATAGGAACTTTAAAACAACTATTATAAATTTGTCAAAGAATTTATAAGAAAATGCATATTGTGGGTAAAGAAATGGAATCTTCTCTCCATTTTCTATGAAAAATGAAAACACCATAAAATAACCAAATAGAAATTCTAAAACTTAAAAATGCAATATCTGAAGTCAAAATTTATTGGATGGGCTTAACAGCAGGTTGGATATTGCAGAAAAAAGAATGAATGAATTTCAAGTAGGTCCATAAAAATTACCCAAACTGAAATAAAAATAAAAAAAAAAAAGGTTTTTAAATCAGAAGATCTTTAACTGTGAGATAATATCACACAAATATAATTGGAGTCCCAGTAGGAGAGAAAGTGGGTCAGGAAAAAAAAATTTAAGTAGTTTTTTGTCATAGCAACAAAGTGCTCATTTCACAGTGGTATCTCTCTCCTGCTTTCTAACTGCTCTCTCCCTTCCACCTCTCCCTGGGATAGAACTGGTGAGGATATTTGGGCAGTGTTGTTGGTTTAAAGCATGGCTAGTCCTGAATTCCAATAATTAAGTCAGAGTAAGCTTACTCTAAGACTCAAGGTGTAGTAACTGCTGAATGCATGGAAGACAATGAGCCAGTAAGTACCAAGTAGTTATAAGTACTGTGTCATTCCATTTGTTTAGTCCAAACATGATAAAACCCAAATTCTGAATCTCGGGGGGAAGTGTAGGTTGGGGAGGAGGGCATGGAAACTATCTTAAACATTAACATCTCATTTAATCAGTTTATAAATAATCCCTCTGTTTTCTCTGAATGACATTTTTTAAAAATGTTTATTTATTTTTGAGAGAGAGTGAGAGTTCAGGGAAGGTGCAGGGAGAGGGAGACAGTCCAAAGCAGACTCTGTGCTGACAGCAGAGAGCCCAATGTGGGGCTTGAACTCACAAAGTATGAGATCGTGCCCTGAAGTCTGAAGCTTAACTGACTGAGCCACCCAGACACCCCTCTGCATGGAATTTTTAAAATATAAAACTGAAACCACTGAAGGGAAAGGAGCAGTGACATAGCAAGTAAATCTGGAAATGCTCCTTTTAATAACTTATTCTGCCCAATCTTAACACGTAATGAAATGGAAATGACCAGGTGTGGAGAGGCTAAGTAGTCTAAAAAGTCAAAGTTCATCTATGAAGTGCCTTGATGGATGTGGTTGCACTGGATGAGGCTTAAACACTACCTCTAAGTCAGCCAATAGGCCCCGAAAGGGTGTTGAGAAACCCCTGTTCTTACTAGAAGATTCACATAGGGTGGGGGATGTTCTGTCCACACTGGCAGGAGCAGGAGGAGCAGCAGTTACTGGGAAGCTACTGTGACATGTCTGCATCTCCTGCTGGCACCTGTCAAAACTCTGAATAAACAAGGCTACAGGAAAGGAAAAAGATCAAAGATATTTTAATCTTGTATAATTATAAGAAGACTAAATGGGAAAATGCATATTTCATTCCATATTTCACATTTCCCATCTTGTCAGCCAGTATTTAACGACCCTTTGGCACAGTAGCCTCACTTTCCTGTGTTTTTGAAATTTTCTGATTATAAATTGTATCATTATATAAGGGTTACCTGTTATTTTGGAATACTCTTGCTTAATGGAAGAATGACTGGAGGGAAACTTGTGATACTAATTGATTTGACCGGTGATTTTAGGTGATCTCTGGATGTGACATGTTCTTGGGCAAATGGGGATAAGAATCAAAAAGAACAGCTATGGAGTTTGTTGAGGATGGCGATACACCACAGAACCTTAGAGACCATGTAATTCTCCTGAAGCACCACTCCAGAATGACATGAAAGACCAAAGGTGCAAGTGAGGCTGGAACAAGGGGTTGGAGACTTCTTGGTGGGGGTGGGGGTGGAGGATGGGGGAATGAATGGATTTTTTTTTTTTTTAATTTTTTTTTTCAACGTTTATTTATTTTTGGGACAGAGAGAGACAGAGCATGAACGGGGGAGGGGCAGAGAGAGAGGGAGACACAGAATCGGAAACAGGCTCCAGGCTCTGAGCCATCAGCCCAGAGCCCGACGCGGGGCTCGAACTCACGGACCGCGAGATCGTGACCTGGCTGAAGTCGGACGCTTAACCGACTGCGCCACCCAGGCGCCCCTGAATGGATTTTTTTTTAATGAATGAATGAACTTAACTGAATGCCTACAGAGTTGTGTGGAAAAAAGGGATAAAATTAAGAAAGAGAGAAAGAGCGAGAGAGAGCGAGAGAGAGAGAGAGAGAGAGAAAGAAAGAAAGAAGGAAGGAAGGAAGGAAGGAAGGAAGGAAGGAAGGAAGAAAGAAAGAGGAACCCACTAGTAAAATTCTAGGAGTTACTTGAACAAATTCCATGTAAGGTTACTTTCAGCTTATGTTTGAATAATAGCTGCCTGCTTCTCCTTCTGAAAGGCTTCCGAGACTACATTTTATCCCTTTCCCTTTTGGACTCTTAGATTGTCCTGAAGAAACAGTCTTTGCTTTTTCAAAAGCTATGGTGAACACGTCTCCTTTTACTTTCAAACTGAGATGAGAAAAAATTGAAAAGCCTAGGATTACTTCCCTTCCCCCACCACATCCCCTTTCCCTAGTATAAGCAATTGCCACCTCTAATTCTGCAGTTAGAAGCACACATCCACATCTTATCATGATCTTACTTTCATTGTGAAACCTCACAAGCATTGTTTCCTCACAAGAGAATGCGAGACTGAGAATTTTCTACTATATATCTGACCAAAGAACAGCTCAGAAAGTAAATTGCCTCTTTTCTAGGAACACTGACAATCCTAAAGTGTTAAATTAATTCCCAACAGGATCACACTTGACTCAAGATTCTGCTTGACTCTCCATGGGGTTAAAATAAGATTGAATTCATCTTGAAGGAGTCATAGTAAGAAAGTTTTGAAATGATTATTAACCCAGCTGAGGCAGCAACTCTATTTTGTTCAAAGCATATAAACATAATACCCAGTGTTGCCATTACCCCCCAAAAGTGCTAACCCAATGTTAAATTACAAGCGCTGGTAGAAAAATTGGGGAAGAGTAATAAAAGTCTTTAAGGATTTGCTTCCTCTTTAGGCAAATTAATAATGGCCATGGGAAAATAAAGCAATTTGAGGAGAGGAGCTGGCTGTGTACCAGCTGCTGCTGGAGTCAACTAATTTGAACATTCTACTGGATATCTCACTAGATACACATGCGTGAACAAGAAGGGCTTCAACACTTTACAATTAGACTTTTAAATTATTTTCTAAGATGCAGTTGTGGGTGCAAGTTGATGAATGCATAAAGGAAGTTGAGAAACAAATTTCCAGCTAGGTTTCACACAACCAACTTCAACATCCTCTTTGATGTGTCACAGACACTGCATCCAGGGCGCCTCCTCAGTGAAAAGACTGGGCTGTCCTCAGAAAGGAAGAGTAATTGCTGCTGTCAATTGAATAACCTGTCTCTCCCACTAGACTGTGAGCACCTCCCGGGCAGGGACCGGGTGTTTTACTTTTGTATCCACAGGACCTAGCATACAGCCTACCATCTGGTAGGTAAATGCTCAGGACACGTTAGTTGAATGGATAATAAGAAGGAGGCAATCACCATCACACCATGTTTGATGGTGGTGCCTAGTGACTCCTTGGGCCCTGAATCTTTCATTATTAATCTCTTCTTTGAATGAAAATATTAATGGCAGTCTTCTGATAGATAGGAAAGCAGAACAAATGCAGAGACCTCCCCAACTCAACATTATAGAGACATTAGCTCTTCCCAAGTTAACTGCAAAACTTACAACAATGCCAATAAAATACCAACAAGAATTCTTATGAAGTTAGAGAAGTTGATATTAAAATTCATGGGGCGCCTGGGTGGCGCAGTCGGTTAAGTGTCCGACTTCAGCCAGGTCACGATCTCGCGGTCCGTGAGTTCGAGCCCCGCATCGGGCTCTGGGCTGATGGCTCAGAGCCTGGAGCCTGTTTCCGATTCTGTGTCTCCCTCTCTCTCTGCCCCTCCCCCATTCATGCTCTGTCTCTCTCTGTCCCCAAAAAAATAAATAAACGTTGAAAAAAAAATTCATGTAAAAAATAAACACACAAAAGTAATCAGGAAAGCACTAAAAAAGGAAACTGTAAGGGGAACTAACTTTACCTAAAGCACACCATAAAGTTTCTGTGATTTCAATATTATGGTACCAGCACATGAATAGACAATTAGACCAAAAAAAGAAAAGAAATTGATCCAAAGATATCTGAAAGTTTAGTGTACGATAAAGGTTCACCACGAATTACTGGGGCAAAGATTGACCTTTTATTTTATTATTTTATTTTTTATGTCATTTTATTTTTTTAGTTGACTTTTTAATAAATGGTAGCAATGTGGCAAAAGATGAAATTAGATCCATACCTCACTCTGTACATAGGAGTAAACTCCAAATAGATCAGGAATATTAATGTAGTATATGAAACCATAGAAGTATTGGGAAAAAAATGAATGAATTCCTCTTTAACTTCAGTGTAGGAAAAGGCTTTCTAAATATGGTTCAAATCCAGAAGCAATAAAAGGAACTGCTGATAAATGTGGCTATATGAAAAAAAAATTAATTGAATGGCAAACACCATAAAGTTAAAAGGCAACTAACTGGAGAAAATATTTATAATATATACCTCAAATAAAAAGTAAAATCCCCAATATACAAGAACTCTTAAAAACTGTGGAACTAAGGACCAAAACCCAAAGGAAAATGGTAAAAAGATATGAATAAACGATTCACAAAAAAAGATATACAAATGGCCCCTAAACATATATAAATACACTTAAATTCCCTCAGAACTAAAGAAATGCAAATTCAAGCAACACTGAGTTACCATTTCTCACCTATCAGACTGGGGAAAATCTAAAAGTATTACAACACGTTCTATTGACCAGGCTGTGAGGAAAGAGTCATTCTCTCACATTACCAGGAATGCAACTGGAACAAGTCTTCTGGGTGGGGGATTTGGAATTATGTAACAAATCTATATATGCACTTATCCAGCGGGTACAAGAGAATGTTTGAGTAAACTGTGACATATCCACACAATGAAGCACAATGCAACCATATAAAAAGGAATGTGAACAATCACTATGAACTGATATGAGGTGATTTCCAGGATATATTGCTAATTGCAAGAAACAAAGTGCAAAATGTTATCTACTGTGTGTTATCTTCATTAAGCAATAAGAGAAAATAAGAAAGATGCAAAAAGAAATATAGGAAGAACAAACCACAAAATTTAAGGAGAATTCTCATCCACAGTGGCTAGGTGGGAATGAGGTAGAAAGATTGGGGAAAGTATAACTATTTGTGTATTTCTGAGTTTTAGAACCATGGTAATGTTTCACATAGCCAAAAACAAATAATGAATATCAACCAGGGCGATGGGGGAACCCAAATGGAATCCAAAGAGAGTTAATCTAAATGTATTAACAGTGAATAACATAACTACACTGAAGAAGTTGGTGAAGAAAAGAACTAAACTAAGTAATTTTGAAAAATAATAGTTTATTATGTATATAAGGCTGAAGAAAAAAGACAGATATTTGCATTCTCTTTATTAAACTTGGTTTCACAAGGTATGGACAATTCTGAAACTGCATTTATATATTCTAGAATTAAGCAAATAATAAATATATTTGGAATAATAAAACCCAGATTTCTTCACTCTTTCTAAGAGTGAAGCTGGAGCCCTATCTATATTGCTTTTAATGTAGTCCATAGTTCTGAATTGTTAATCGTTATGACTGACCTTCTAGCAAATCATTCTAAATTAGTAAAACTACATATGAATGGATGGCATCTCCCTTCTAAGGAAGTAAAACTTCACAGCTGGCATAATTATTTCCAATATAGGTTTGAAATTCAGCCATACAAGAAGGATATCTTGCATTCTCAGAGAAGTAGGTTTTATGATTAAACAGTAATAATAGTTACCATTTATTAAGCATGATTGTGTGCCAGATACTCAGCCATGTGCTTTTCACACAGTATTAATTTAACTGTATTTAATGGCATTGTTCTGCTGTTTACAGACCAGAACATGTTTACATATTGGAAAGTGGAGATGAAGTAACTGCCCAATGTAACTTCAAATCTGTCCAATATCAGAGCTCTCAAATAGAGTCCTCATGTCATGTTCTCCAAGTCCACCAAGAGAATTCCCTGATTCCTGTGCTATTGCTTTATTTCCCCACACTCTGCTGTCTTATGACCAACACATAACAACAGCAACTATAGATGCTCAGCATCCATCAGGAAAAGGACGGGTCATAGTTATTCATTTTCCTTATCTCGGTGGTGCCTTAGGTTACCTCTCTTTGTGATCTTATTTGGCACCTTATATTTTCTAGAACTCAATTCATTTAACGTATTCTTTAAAGGAAAGACAGAACACAATGGGAAAAAGTATTTTTAAGATTCTACCGAAAGATTTCAGAAACTGGAAGATTATATCTTTTAGCAGAAGGTTTATTTTTAAAGTTTACCCAGGCTCTGAACTTATAATTGCATTAACTATAATCTAAGAATCCCTTAAATGCTGGATTCTCAGAGGTGAAAGTTCTTCTGTCACCCAGGGGCCAAGGATGAAGGGAAGAAACCTGCTTTCTTTGCTCATTTCAACCTCTTGGGCAATTCCCTTCAACTCTTCACCCTCTCTCTCCTGTCACTTTCTGGGATACATGAGATCTGCCAAAGAAAAGTCAGGTGACTTTTCCTTGATTCACAGGTTATGAGGAGAAATTCAAAGTTGAAAATTGTTTAAGCTCAAGAAAAAAATACATAAATAAGAAGCCAAGTGTTGACAACAGAGAGAAAATGCTCTGCTTGGAAGAACTCCTGCATACCATGTTCAGTAAAGTCCCCTCTCCTCCCACATTATTCTTTTACGACAAATAAGCACACCCATTCCTAAACTGTGGTGTGCCCTGTACCACACCCACAGCTGTGTATCCAGCCACTCTACTCAACCCCTCCATTCTGTGTTCTCCAGGGGATTATCCGGCCTTTCCACCAAAACAGCAGTGGCTCTAAAAACTGGAGAGGTTTACCAGAAATGGCAACAGGGAAATTTAAGCGCTACCAAAAAGAATTCTTCCATGACCAAGATCTATGGAAAAATATTTAAGATCCAGTAAATGGCTTCCATATTTTACAGACCATTCAGACCTAAAATTCTAAGAAAAATAAGGAAACATGGGATTTTGTTACAAATTCTGTATAACTGCTGATAGATGATATTCTGCCAAACATACCTATTGATATGAATTAAATCTGGACTTGGGAAAATATTTTTTATTTAAGAGTCTGTCATTGCCGTGGGTTTGTGGGGAGCTATGTAGAAATTTCAGATTGGTCCAATTTACTTTGAATCAGAAACATATTCTGAAATAGGACTTGTCAACTCATTTTTCAAAGGTGTTGATTTCCTCTTTCATTTTAATTTCAAGATTATGCCATCAGAAAATTATCAGTGCTATTCATTTAATGCCCTACCTTAGTATAAAATAGATCTCAGGTAGTTTATGGACTTACATGCAGCACAATGAGATTTTTTTCTAAAGATAGAGAAATAAGAGCAAAGTGAAAGGAAAAAAAGAAAAGCCCAGGAGAGTTAGTTCACAGAAAGGCATGCCCCAAGTTCTGCATAGGGATAAGGGAAACCACATTATAAGTTCTGGATTCCCCAGTTGCCCAACCTAGAATGGGGACATAGCTATGGAATTCACATTGTCCATAACAAGGGGTGAGGTGGAAAATACTTAACAAAGGAAACAGGTCAGGCCCTAATCAACCTGATGCTAACTTTAAAAATACAGTATAATTTTATGGTAATGAATGTTAAGTAGACTTATTGTGGTAATCATTTCACAATGCATACAAATATCCAATCATTTATTACATTATATGCCTAAAACTAATATGTTATATGTCAATTATACCTCAATTAAAAAAATAAAATAATAAAAAAATGTAGCATAGCATCTCAATACATAGTATTTGGCAATAAGAAATGCCATCCCCTTGACTTTGCCATCTTTAAATTAAAATTATCTGAGTACCTGTTCAGCAAAAGATTCCTGGATAAATCAAACCTGTTGCTTAAAATAAAAATATGGTTTATTTTTTCTTTGTTTCTTATGCTTTAAAATAGAAATTGGGCAGGACTTCTGTTAAAATTTAGATTTTTGACTTCTTTTTATTGATATTTTTAAGTTAAAAGTAGGAGAAAATTTTCCAAATATGTCTACTGGTATTATTTCCTCTTCTATATCTCACATATACTCAGACTGCCAGAGACTTTATTTTAGGGCAAGATTTTCCTCAAACTGAATCCAGTGAGGACATCTTTGGCCTACAAACACTAGAATGTTACAAACGTGGGGAAGGTGAGTTCTATGAAAAAATACTTGATTAAGTATTAAATGAATGTGTTGTCCTTGATCTCCTGGAAAATGCTTCAATAACAGCTCCTCAAAGAGAAACCAGCAAAGAAGAAAGGGCTGCACAGAAGTGGAAATTCTTCAGAGTAACATAAGGAGGCAGGCTTATTTCTCACATAATTTTATTCTTGGGAAAGGGCAGGAAGAAAAGCATTGGGAATAAAGTATGGGTCTTACCCTAATCTCCCCTTGACTTCTCAAGGAAATCATTTTTTAAATTTTATTGGTGGGTGGGCAGAGAAGGGGGAGTGGGAAGGGGGTTGGGGAGGGAGGGAGAGAGAGAGAGAGAGGGAAAGAGAAAGAGAGAGAGAGAGAAGAGAAGAGAAGAGAAGAGAAGAGAAGAGAAGAGAAGAGAAGAGAACTCTTAAGCAGACTCCATGCTCAGCATAGAGCTTGATGCAGGGTTTGATCTCACAACCCTGGGATCATGACCTGAGCCAAAATCAAGAGTCTGATGCTCAATCAACTGAGACACTCAGGCACCCTCATGGAAACATTTTTTTAAGGGAACTTGATTCCAATTAGGTGGAGAGGTTTGAGAAATTTGCCTTTCCTAAGTGTCTCTGCTCCCAGCCAAAAGAGACTTCCCAGATTTTCTTTTTTAAGATTTAATTTTTTAAATTTTTATTTATTAATTTGAGAGAGAGAGAAAAAGAAGGAGCAAGGGATGGGCAGAGAGAGAGGGGAGAGAGAATCCCAAGCAGGTTCAGCATTGTTAGCACAGAACCCAATGCAGAGCTCAAACTCAGGAACCATGAGATTATGACCTGAGCAGAAACCAAGATTAAATATGTAACTGATTGAGCGACCCAGGCAGCCTAATATTTTATTTTTAAGTAATTGCTATATCCCACATTGGGCTCAAACCCATGACCCCAAGATTCAGTTGCATGCTCTCCCAACCCAGTCAGCCAGGTGCCTTTTCCTAGATTTTTCTAAATGAAGAATCTTAGGAGCATGACAATCATCTCTAGATTCAACAGTCTGTGCTTACAGACAGTTCTTCCCTCACTATAAAGCATGAGTGACATTAAGGACTTTGACCAACTAATGCAAGCAGACTTAAGTGATCTTTGTTTAGCATGTAATTTTAATCAGATTCTGGGCTTTAATAGGCAATCTTTTTGTTACCGTATGTCCTGGAGGCAACTAACAGACCCTGACAGAAAGGAAGGAACAAAGGAAAAGACGAGGAAGGGTGTGTGACAGTTGAAAGGAAAGAACAGGAGGGAGAACAAAAGAAGAAAAGATGAGAAAGAAAAGAGGTATGCAAATCATACATTTCCTGTGGTGTGAAGATAACTCATGATACTAAGAATATTCCAGAAGAAGGGCGCCTGGGTGGCTCAGTTGGTTGAGCATCCAACTTCAGCTCAAGTCATGATCTCACGGTCTGTGAGTTTGAGCCCCATGGCTGGCTCTGTGCTGACAGCTCAGGGCCCGGAGCCTGCTTCAGATTCTGTGTCTCCCTCTCTCTCTGCCCCTTCACCTTTTGTGCTCTGTTTCCCTTTCTCTCAAAAATAAATAAACCCTTAAAAAAAGAATATTCCAGAACAAATTTTCCATAAAAATGGGATTGGCCATCAATTTTGGACTTCAAGCTGTACTACAAAGCTGTAATCATCAAGACGATATGGTACTGGCACAAGAACAGATACAGATCAATGGAAAAGAATAGAGAACCCAGAAATGGAGCCACAAACATAGCCAACGAATCTTTGACAAATCAGGAAAGAATGTCCAATAGAAAAAAGACATTCTCTTCAGCAAATGGTGTGGGAAAACAGTGACATGCAGAAGAAGAATGAAACTGGACCATTTTCTTACACCATACAGAAAAATAAACTCAAATGGATCAAAGACCTAAACATAAGACAAGAAGCTATCAAAATCCTGGAGAACACAGGCAAGAATCTCTTTGACCTCAGGTGCAACAACTTCTTACTCAACAAGTCTCCGAAGACAAGGGAGACAAAAGCAAAATTGAACTATTGGGACCTCATCAAGATAAAAACCTTCTGCACAGCCAAGAAAACAATCAGCAAAACTAAAAGGCAACTGAAAGAATGGGAGAAGATATTTGCAAATGACATATCTGATAAATGGTTAGTATCCAAAATCTATAAAGAACTTATCAAACTCAACACCCCAAAATTAAATAATCTAGTGAAGAAATGGGTGAAAGATATGACAGACACTTTTCCAAAGAAGACATCCAGATGGCTAACAGTCATATGAAAAAATGCTCAAAGTCACCCATCATCATCAGGGAAATACAAATCAAAACCACAATGAGATACCACCTCACACTTGTCAGAATGGCTAAAATTAACAACTCAAGCAACAATAGATGTTGGAAAGGATGTGGAGAAAAAGGAACCTTTTTGCAATGCTGGGGGAATGCAAACTGGTGCAGCCACTCTGGAAAACAGAATGGAGGCTCCTCAAAAAACTAAAAATAAAACTACTCTATGACCCAGAAATTGCACCACCAGGTAGGTATTTATCCAAATGATACAGGAGTGCTGATTCAAAGGGGCACATGCACTCCATGTTTATAGCAGCACTATCAACAACAGCCAAAGTATGGAAAGAGCCAAATGTCCACTGACTGATGAATGGATAAAGAAGATGTGGTATAAGAGACTCTTAAAAACTGAGAATAAACTGAGGGTTGATGGGGAGTGGGAGGGAGGGGAGGGTGGGTGATGGGCATTGAGGAGGGCACCTGTTGTGAGGAGCACTGGGTGTTGTATGGAAACCAATTTGACAATAAATTTCATATTAAAAAAAAAAAGATGTGGTATATATATGCAATGGAATATTAGTGATAAAAAGGAATGAAATCTTGCCATTTGTAACAATGTGAATGGAACTAGAGTGTATTATACTAAGTGAAATTAGTCAGAGAAAGACAAATATCACATGATTTCACTCATATGGGGAATTTAAGATAGAAAGCAGATAAACATAAGGGAAAGGAAACAAAAATAATACAAAAACAGAGAGGGAGACAAACCATAAGAAACTCTTACATACAGAGAACAAACTGAGGGTTGCTTGCGGGGGTGTTAGGTGGAAAGAAGGTCTAAAGGAGTGAAGGCCATTAAAGAGGATACTTGTTGGGATGAGCATTGGATGTTATATGTTAAGTGCCCATGCTTTCCGCGGCCTCCCATGCAACTGAGCTCCATGGCCTAGCGTCCTATCCCTGCCACCTGCAATCATGTGCCAAGGCCCACTAGATCTCTCTGCTGAGGTTTCCACCAGCACACAGGTGAGAGCCTTGTAGCCTTCCCCTCCAGTGGCTTGCTTGTGGCCACCCATGATTGTTACCAGCGCCACTTAAGTTCCCTTCCAGTAACAGCTCTTGCAGAAGTTCAGAGTACCCTGTGGAAGCCATCCCTCACAACCCCTGCCTCCCCAAGGCCAACCTGGTCACTGGTGGGCAAGCTTCTTTTTGGGGAAGTCCATTCTCTCATTCCTGGCTACAGTGTTGGAAACTTCAGAATGCTCAGAATCTCCCCAGGCCTCCAGTGGAATGATCACCTGTGACTTGGCTCTGAAAGCCAAAAGAAAGCAGCCTGGTGGCCAGCCTGGCAAAGCCAACACCAGGCCCCAGTCTTGAGTGGCCACCACCAGAGTTCAGGAGGTGCTAGGCTCATCAGAGCACTTCCTCTACCCTCCCCGTCCAGTAGACAAGGCAGGCTGCAGCAAGCAGAAGCAGTTGGGTTCTTTTATATTGAAACAGCAAAATACCAAAAAGGAAGTTGAGAGAATCCCACTCTTTATTATCCAAGCCACATGCAAGCTTTCCTGAAACCCTATAACCATGAACCTTGCATCAAGTAGAAAATAAACCCCAAGTTAAAACCAAAAAAAAGAACATATTTCCTCTGAAAAGAGATTTATTAACTTGGGTCCTTTGACCCTTAAAGTGCTCTTTGTATAGGTTGTGGAGAGTCCATAAATACTTAGATATTGTATGCAAATTTGTTATGTGCATAAATAAGTATGTGGTGGTCTATCAGGATCTCAAAGAGTTCTTTCGCTAAAAAGAAGTTAAAACCAGTGTACATAAAAAGGAATTTCTTTGAAATATAGCTTGAATCACTACTTGAAGTTCTTAGTTCTTGGTTCACTTAACTGTGAAAGGATTCATTACCCTATTCCTGAGAAAGGTAATCTATGAATCTCAGATCTGGAAAAAAATGGAAATGTTATGTGGCCCATTTCTCTGCTTTCAGAAAGGACTACAGTCTATAGTAAATGAAAAAAAACATCATTTTTCAAACTCTGCAGAGCAGATTTCAGTCCTTTTTTGGTAGCCATTCATTGTTCACATTTCTTATCATGAAGTTCTTCTTTCTGTCAAGCCTAATTCCCTCATGTTGCAAAATAATTTGATCTCTAATGTTTAAGGAGCCAGTATTTTTGGATACTATTATTAAATTCACCTTCAGCTTTCTCTCCCTCAATACTTTGGATATTTCCACATTTTCATTTTCACATTCATTAATCATCTTTATGGCTTTCCTCTGAATCCTTTCCAATTTTCCATACTTGTCTATAAATTCAGAAATGAGTACACTGAAGAGAGATTCATAAAACCTTCCATTGGTTGGGAAATGGTCACTGAATTGGTATGTAATAATAAATTGCCAGAAAATAATAATTATAAGCTTGTCCTGTGTGGGTGAAATTATAAAATCAATGCAAAATGGGCCAGATAAATTTATTGGGAGTGAAAATCTGGAATCAACAGGGTGGTCATCTGACTAACGATTGCGCATCAAAGGAAAGATGGTGTCACTTAAGAGAGATTTTGGTCATCCATGAAAGCTTGACAAAGAAGAATCACAGAGTCAGGTCCTGGCAGTGACCACCCAAGGAGTATCCAGGGAGGAGGGTGTTGGACAGATTATTCTGATAACCTAGTCATACTTGCCTCTTCCTGTTGATCAGATAGCTGTAGTATGTCTGAGTCCTGCTGTCATTATAGATTTGATCACTTACCACGGAACCCACTGATGTGACCATGTCACTCATGTACAAGAAGGAGACCAGCATGCCAGGTGACCAGAAGAACCCATTCAGCTCTCCCTATATTCCTGGAAGCCCTGATTTCTATATTAAACCTCTTTATCATACTTGCCAAATTCTAATTAAGATACTAGATAATGATGTGTCTACATTTTTCCAGGTTCTTGAAAAATTGTATGCAACAAATTCATTTTGATTAACCTTACTTTATTCTACAATAAAATATAAAAACGTTTACTTGGATGTTTAAATCCTGAAGGGAAGATAAATATGAAGTCTATTGGTTACTATGCCAATGTTTACTTGAATAAAGGAGTTTTTTTTTTTTCTTTATTGCACTTCAGCATTTTCTTCCTAGCAATGGAAAGTGTAGATAATTAACCAGTATATTATTAGTTTCTAACTGGTATCCAACTCAGAAATCTTCACTGATGGCACACCTTTGGCAAATTCTCCTTAACTCATTAGCTCTGAGAAATGAAAAGGAATATGCTGCTGTCAAACATCATCTACACCCATTTGAAAAAAGTCACTCTGAATGAAATGCTATAAATCATATAGGAAACTTAAAAGGATTCACCAAAGTGTCTTACATGGATAAATCATTAAGAAGTTCATGAGACATGGAAGACGGTCCAAAACATAGGCCAGCAGTATTCTTATTCTCTATCATGGGAGTCAGTTAACAAGCACAGGATGGACACAATTGATAGCATTTCTCTTCCCAGGGTCTCATGGGCTTCATTTGCAAAAATAATTTGGAGAGGTTTGCTACTCATATGCAATAATTCATATACTTTTAACCAGTGACATCCCTGGCATATTTGGTACACAGAGAACATTTTTCCTCTATACAACGAAATTATTTTCAGTAATAACTATGACATGAAACAAGAATAATATCAACAAAAGAAATGCAGACTGAACTTTTTTCTTTATGGACCTTAATAAACACAATCATACTATAAATCAATGAGTAAAGAATGGATGAACATTCGGGTCTAAAAAGGAAGTAAGTAATCAATTATATTCTTGTGTTCTCAATTTACTCAAGATACTTTTTGGGGAAAAAAAGAAATAACATATTTATTTTGGTTTTTAATGAGTGATTAACATTAAAGTTTCTATTTTTGAGCTTTAGCTTCTGCAAATTTAAAAATCTTAAACAAAAATGAAAACTCTAAATGGTCACATGAAATGGCAGAATTGAAATAATTCAAGTTCTGTTTCATTATATTTATAACTATTATTTATTGGTGTGTTTTTTTAGTTTATTTATTTATTTTGAGAGAGAGAATATGCATGCGTACACACATGTGAGTTTGGGAGGAGCAGAGAGAAGGAGAGAGAGAATCCCAAGCCGGCTCTCAGACAATGTAGAGCCCAACATGGGGCTTGAACTCACAACTGTGAGATCATGACCTGAGCTGAAATCAAGAGTCAGATGCTTAACCAACTGAGCCATCCAAGTATTTAAAACCTGCAGTTTAGGGGCGCCTGGATGGCGCAGCGTCCGACTTCAGCCAGGTCACGATCTCGCGGTCTGTGAGTTCGAGCCCCGCGTCGGGCTCTGGGCTGATGGCTCAGAGCCTGGAGCCTGTTTCCGATTCTGTATCTCCCTCTCTCTCTGCCCCTCCCCCGTTCATGCTCTGTCTCTCTCTGTCCCAAAAATAAATAAACGTAAATAAATAAATAAATAAATAAATAAGTAAATAAATAAATAAAACCCGCAGTTTAAACACAGGAATACGTGAAGATATAAACTATGGCAAATGCGAATTCCATTGATTCTGAATCATTACAAACTTACTCTTGAGTCTCATGTGTCAGGGCATAACCTCACACCTGGCAGTTCTCTAAAGTAATTTACAAGTGGAATACAATGTTCAGTGAGAAATAAGTCTTTCAAAAGGAGGTAATTTAAAGCATATTATATATTTATATATACAAGCAATATATAATATATATAATATTGGAAAAACATAACAGTAACTGTTATACTTGTTTAGATCTTAAGCCAACAAAACTTTTTTCAGGGCGTAGTTTTCCACTGAGTGCTTAAAATTACAGGCTCATAGTGATAATAAACAGCAGAACAATGTTTTTTGTTTTATTTTTGTTTTTACCTTCCCTACACAGTGTACTACTTTTTGTTTGTATCTGGGGTAGATTGATCCCAGTGACCCAACTTTGATATGCTACTTCTTCCAGTTTAATGATGTTGGATTGTAATCTTTTTTTTTGAAAGAAAGAGAGAATGTGTGAGTAGGGGTGGGGAGGGGGCTACAAACAGAGGGAGAGAAAGAGACTCTTAAGCAGGCTTCATGCTCAGTGCAGAGCCCTATGCGGGCTCAATCTCCTAATTGTGATATCATGACCTGAGTCAAAATCAAAAGTGGGACACTTAACTGACTGACGCAGCCAGGCACCCCGGGACGGTAATCTTGATCGACCCATGCTCAACAGTAACCTGAAACATTCCCTCCACTTTCAGCCATACATCAAATAATATTATCTACTTTTTTCACAGAAGCCAACTGTACAAACTTTCCTTACTCAGGACCTACACGTGCCCTTTTGTTGGCAAAGTCCTCAAAATAGAGCCTGAATTCTTGACCAGCTCAAATTGGCTGGCCAGCTAAATAGGATGTCATGTTTAGAGTCATGCCTGTATCCCATTCATCTCCCTCTCAAGGTAGTGTCAGTGTGTGACTCCCCAAGGGTATCTTCTTTCTTCTTTCATGATGTTGCTGAACCTAATGTGCAAAGGCTCAAGCCTTTGTTGTATCTGTTCAGTCTCAACATTGTACATATTCCTTCCTAAGGAAATAGATGGGGGTTGAGTTTGTTCTTTATTGTCTCTTTGAGTGTAAAGACCTGCCAGATTTCTCTTATATCTTAGTATTATTTCATCTCCTTAATTTGTTTATACACCTTTTATGGATTTATGAGAACTTGTTAAGCATAGTATTTAGTCATAAAATAATTTCCTACTTTTCATTCCTGATGTTCTTGGGCCATATTTTTGCTTTCATGAAAATGTACTCTCCTGAGTGTAGATTGTATTGGCTGAAAAAATGAACTCAAAACCTTTTTTGTCCGTTACCTAGATTTCTTTCCAAAAGGAAGTATCATTTAGCAATTTAAAAAAGTTGTCTGGGGATGTCTGGGTGGCTCAGTCAGTTAAGCGTCCAACTTCAGCTCAGGTCATATCTCATGGTTCATATCTCACGGTGCTGACAGCTCAGAGCCTGGAGCCTGATTTGGATTCTGCGTCTCCCTGTCTCTATGCCCCTCCCCTGCTTACACACACACACTCTCTCTCTCAAAAATAAATAAACATTAAAAAAAATATATTTTTAAGTTGTCTGGCTGTGGAAAGTTAAACACATCCAAGGCCATGCAAGCTTCAATTCATCAATTTATATTATATGGTATATGTAATTTTATATTATATGGTATATGTAATTATATGGTATATATGATTTTTTCTTTACTACATGAACATTTATTGTATAAGCACATTACATTTATTGTAATAAATATATTATTAGAGCTTCAAATGTGACAGAAACTATGCTAGGTGCTGGGAATACAGTGGATAAACACAGCAGGAAATCGATTCTGGCCTCATGGAGCTTACAATCTATGAGTGGCTAGAATTTACATTCTTTACATTACTTGTAGAATTATCCAACTCCTGAAGTGACCTCAGGTAACACATTTGCAAAACCTTTCATAAAAGACCTCATCATCTACAATATATAAGTACATTCAGTTAGAACACAGAGCAGCCAGAGGCAATATTCCATAATGATTAAGAATTCGGGCTACAGAGCCAGGTGGTCCAAGGTCAAATCCTGGCTCCCCGCACTGTATGGTAGTGGACACTGACATTCTACTTGACTTTCCTGAGTGTTATGTTTCTCAGGATCAAGGAGGATAAAAATAGTATGCTATGCATCTCACAGAATCACTGTGAAGATTAAGATATGAAAGGCTGAGGGGCGCCTGGATGGCTCAGTCAGTCAAGCATCCGACTTTGGCTCAGGTCATAATCTCATGGTTCATGGGTTTGAGCCCCTTATCATCTGCTGCACGGACAGCACAGATCCTGCTTCAGATCCTCTGTCTCCCTCTCTCTCTGCCACTTCCCTACTCGTGTTCTCTCTCTCTCTCTCTCTCTCAAAATAAATAAACATTGAAAAAATAAATAAAAATAAAAAAATAAACTAAAAAAATAAGCTATTAAAAAAGATGTGAAAAGCTAAGAACAGCATCTAGTACATAGTAAATGATAAATAAAAGTTAGCCATCTGTATTATCAAAGTAGTAACTTTTATTTTTATTTTCTGCTGTTAATGTTTAAATAAAAGCCCCATTAGAGGACCATTAGAAATAAAATGTAAGTGTTTAAGTAATTTGTTCATAAATGTATCAGTCAGAATCTAAGAAGGAAAACAGAAACCATACAAAGTATTTCAAATAAAGGGAACTGACCACAAAGGAGTTGGCAGAGTTAGAAGAGATAAAAAGGAATAAGCAGGGATACCCAGGGAGCAGGAAGCTGCTGCTGTGCCCTGGACTGGCACCCACCAGTTCACACTTGCTGCCTTCCTGCTAGAGATGTTGCCACCAGTGCCGATACTGGGGCTGGAACTGCCCATGAGGCATCATTGCTGCCAGAACCAGATCCCTACAAAGACGTGCTGCTGGGGAGCCCACAATCATCTTTTTCTCATCCCCAGAAACCACCAGCAACTGCCAGTCCCTGACAGGGAGTTGGTGCCAGAGACAGAGATCTCTCTTCCTTCAGCCTTCTGTTTTCCCACCAGAGCCTCCCGCTGGCAGCACCTGACAGAAAGGGGGCCTAGGGAAGGTAGTTTGCAGACTACCATCCCCAGCAGTACAGAGCAGAACAGAGAAGGACAGGAATGGAGCTGAGACAACAAGTAGTACAGAAAAACAGCACATGCTTAGACCTGTTATCAAATCAGGATTGAAGGGTCATCAAGATAATTTAATTCAACTAAAAAAAATTTTTTTTTAATTTGAGAGAGAGAGAGAGAGAGAGAGAGAGAGAGAGAGAGAGAGAGCGCATGCACAAGCTGGGGAGGGGCGGAAAGAGAAGGAAGGGGGGAGAATTCCAAGCAGGCTCCACTGTCAGTGCAGAGCTTGACACAGGGATCAAACTCATGCCCGTGAAACCAGGAGCTGAGCTGAAATCAAGATCTGGACACTTAACCGACTGAGCCACCCAGGCACCCCTATAGCTGGAAGGGGTGCCTGTTAGTTGGAAGATAAAACTGCAGATGTTCTCTTTCCTGCCCACTTTTTGTTTTTTTCTTGATAGTTGATTTTGTTCCAGCTGAGTTTCATGTTTATCCTGGCACAAACTCTACCATAGAGTCTATTAGAAGTTTCTACAGATGATTTTTTTAAAAAGGGTTTAAAAATTAGAGTACTGGGGCGCCTGGGAGGCTCCTTCAGCTGAGCATCCAACTTCGGCTCAGGTCATGATCTCGCGGTTTGTGAGTTCGAGCCCTGCATCCAGCTCTGTACTGACAGCTCAGAGCCTGGAGCCTGCTTCGGATTCTGTGTCTCCCTCTCTCTCTGCCCCTCCCCTGCTCACGCTCTGTCTCTGCCTTTCTCTCAAAAATAAATAAACGTTAAAAAAAATTTTTTTTAAATGAGAGTATTCTAACGTTTGGAATAGAATTTTAAAATGCCACTCTGTCTATTCTGCTAATCAATGCCACTAGTTTTCTGTCTTGGTAATGAGCACTGCAGAAGTGTCCATATTCTCCTAACTATCTGGGTCACTGAATAGAGTGTGGAAGCTTTTGAAGAGCTTCCCTGGCAAATAGAACCATGCCAAGAAAATGATAATGGGTCATGATTATTGCCCAAAGGATACAGAGAGCAGCCTTTGGAAAGCATGACCAGTGGGCAAGGCAGCATAGCCTCATTATGTAGTCAGGAGAGAAAAAAGCAAAGTCATAGACTTTTCCTACCTAGTTCTTTTGTGCTCAAAAGGTGCTGAGGACTGATGTGAGGAGAGCATTCATTCACATGTTTAACAGGTACCAGACACACCAAAAGTGTTTCCTGATATTAGGTCTGAAGTAGTTCTACTAGTCAGAACCTATGTTAATGAAAGTAAGATACAGAGTTAATCCTTAATTGGGCTGGTTACTTTCATGTGAGAAATACAGTTCCAGAGTCAGGTATGGCTGGATTCAGACAAGGATGTGGGTATATGGGTTGGAAAGGATTCGCATGTAAATAGAAGTAGGTGACCACTGATGCGGTAGGGACACATAAATTTACTTAAGGGTCTTTATGGTGAGGCCCTCATTAAATCTCTTCCACACTCTTGCCAAAGTCCCTCCTCAATATGACTAAGCTTTATTTCCCTAATGAAATTAAAAAAAAAAAAACAAACAACCCCCCCTTCTCCTCAACCACTTAAAACTTTAGAGTGGGCCATATCAAATAATACATTTGTGAGGTTTACATACTGACTAAGAAACAGGTAAAAGCCATGGGGGTAGTTATGTGGGGGATGGTAGGACTGAAAAGGGGTGGAACAGAGAATGGAAAGCATTAATTGCAAAATATACCTAAAGGGAAGCTCACCAAATACATATAGTATTTTAAAGGCAACATGGTGTTCTAGAAAGAACACAGCCTGTGGCATCACTCAGATGAGGACTTAAACATGATTTTTTTTTCATTTCTTGGAACCTTAGAGATAATATATGTAAAATCACCCAGCACAGAGCAGATCTTCAATAAAAGGCAGCATTGATTTATTATGTACACATAAAGTGCATTATGACATCATAGTTGACCCTGTGAATATAAAAAGTTCAGATGCATCAGTGGGGCACTAAGTTTCTCCTCCACACGGCACTGGGAACAGTATTTACGTGTATTCGTACAGCTGTCCTCCCACCCCCACCCCGCCAAGCTGCCTGTCAGTCAATGAGCAGGCCTGACCTCCAGGGCACAGTCAACAGCACACAATACAATACCAAGAAGTCACAGAAGGAAATTCTGCCCATGTGCTACTGGAATTTTATAATCCCTTATCAAAATGATAACTTGAAAGATGTGAACCAGGGTGTCTATGTTTGAAAGATGTGGACCGGGTTGTCTATGTTTCTAACAAAACAAAACAGAACTTTGGAGATAGCACCAGATAATGGGAAGACTGTGAGGATGGGAGTAGAAAACTTTGACCTCAATTCAGCCACTAGCTCTCTGTGGCATCCTGAGGGTCTCTTTTCCCTCCTCACCACGTGAAAAGTCCTTTAAGCTGAGTATACAGGGAAGGCTACTCAAAGGAGGTGAAATCTGAAGTGAGACTTGAGTGACAAGAAGAACCCAGGTATGGAATGAGCTGGAAAAAGAGCCCGCCAGATAGAAGAAACAATTGTAAAGGCTCTGAAGCAGGAGAAAATGCAGAGTGTTCAAGGAATAAAGGGAAGGCAATTGGGATAGAGCATCATGAGCAGCTGGGAGCATGATTTGAACTAAGGTCAAAAAGCCATTAGGAGCTTGATCATGTTGGGCCTTAGGTTTTATCCAAAGATCAGTGGCAAAACCATGGGGGGCCTGAAGGACATGGAGGACATGATGTGAATAATATTTTAAAGATTGTTCTGGTTACTGTTCAGGGAATAGTGTAGGGAACATGAGGCGAAGCAAGGAGGTTATTTAAAGCCTATTGCAGCAGTTAGGCAAAGGATGATGGTGGCTTAGTCTTGGGTGGCAGCAATGGAGAGCCAGAGAGTGGGATAAATTCTGGTTATATATTGGAATAAGATCCATATAGAAGTGGATGTATGGGATAGTGGAGAGCTGCTCAAAGATAGCCTTGGATCAGGCAGAAGGTTGTGCTTAACCAGGGTTGGAGTCTCTGCAGGTGAAGATATTAGAGGAGAGCTGGGCAAGAGTGAGGGCTTGTGTAAAACAGTGTATTTTAAAAAGTGGCCTAGAATCTTAGGAGAGAAGTGAGGATACAAGTAGGTGGGTAATGTAGAATAAAAAAGCAATGAAATCAACGGATTGAAGGTCTCTATTATTAGTCATTGACGTGAAGTTTTTAGAGTAATTACCAGCATTCTAACTTTTGGTAAATTATTCAACAATTTTTCAGAGCCTCAATTTCCTCATCTGGAAAATAGGAGTAATAATTCCTATGTTACATAGCCATGGTTGGTATTCAATTAGTTCATGTCTATAAAGCATTCCCTGTAGGGCCTGGTATCTAGTAAGCACTCAGAAAATGAAATAATTTACAATAATAAAGCCCCTTCCAACTCCTTTCAATTTCTCTGGGCTCCAGTTCCCTTCATTTGTATTTAGGCAACAGCGATGGAAAACAGAATGTGATTGTCCTTTTGAGTTAATTCTCTCCCACCTAAAGATTGGGTGACAGTAAAGAATTTCAAACACATAAAAGCATCATCACATTTTAGCATTCATAGTATCTCGATCCCTAATAAGTTCCATTTAGCAAAATTTCAGTAGGTTAAAAGAGAACATGAAGAACCATTTAGATATCTTTTACTTTTAAGAAATAAGGCAACCCCTATACTCCTATCCCAAAGGTGCCATTACCAGCAGAGTCCATGTATCTGTGTCCCAGACTTTATGTTGCTCTCCTGTGACTGGCTCTCCAGAGCAAGGCCCTATGTCTGACTTGGAGAACCCTGTTCTCCCAGGACAGGTCTCTGGGAGCAGGTCAGTCATTCTCAGAAGCTGCATTAACCTTTCAGGCACCATTTAGTGGATTAATGTTTTGATGTACTAAATAGTACCCTAGTGGTCCATTCAGATATGACGCAGCCTTTAAAGAGAAATCGGGCTAAAAACTTTGTTGTTTCCTGGAATAAAAAGAGCCTTAATATTTGCATCTGTCTTTACAACAGTTCTCTAAAGGCCTTGTGATTCAGTAGAACGCATTATGATTCTGGTATCAAGGGACAGGAATAAAACCTGCATAATGGTATTAAGAGCAATACAAGTGATGTGATGTACCATGTGGTTTAACAAGACAATAATGATGCTTTTCTGAACTGTCAAGAATCAGCCTTATCTTACAAATATAAATGTGAAAAGATAGACATGTTCAGTGATCCAAACATGCAATTCCTCCAAGTAATCGATGACGTTTTTCAATAGCCACCTCTCACTTGAGCACTTTCTGTGTGCTAGACATATTCCAAGCACTTCATATTGCTTTAATTATTTCCTCCTTACAGCAGCCTTATGATTCTACTATCATTCCTGCATTATGGATAAGCAAACAGGTGCACAGAGACATTCAACGACTTGCTCATACAGCTAGCAGGTGGCAAAACCAGGATTCAAATTCAGACAGCCTAGCTTCATAGCCTGGCCTCTTTTTTTTTTTTTTTTTTTTTTTTTTTAATTTTTTTTTTCAACGTTTATTTTTTTATTTATTTTTGGGACAGAGAGAGACAGAGCATGAACGGGGGAGGAGCAGAGAGAGAGGGAGACACAGAATCGGAAACAGGCTCCAGGCTCCGAGCCATCAGCCCAGAGCCCGACGCGGGGCTCGAACTCACGGACCGCGAGATCGTGACCTGGCTGAAGTCGGACGCTTAACCGACTGCGCCACCCAGGCGCCCCTATAGCCTGGCCTCTTAATCACACACTCTAATCATGTTTTTCAAGCTTTGGTCGTCATGACTCACAATAGAAAGTATTACTATACTGTAAACTCACAGAAAGATAATACTTACCCTAACAATGGGGAACACCTTTCAGTATTTTTCTTTTTATCCTTTTCCATTCTGTTTTTAATAAATGCTGATTGAGAGTCCCTGAATTTATTATCTGACTCAGTAATGGGTTGTGGTCCTTGGTTTTCCAAACACTGCACTAATTATGCTGCCTCCTAAATAAAGGAGCCTGGGATTCATAAAGAATCTGCACTGGAATTGAATGGAGGCTGAAATTGGCTTCTCTCTCATTTCTTGATCATCCTCCAACTCTCACCTGTGCCCAGTTAACCAACCAGCCAGCAGGGGAAGATCAGGGAGAAGAGGAAGGATTGGTTTGCAGAAACGTCCTAATTCCTTCTCAATTGTTTCCTTTCTTTTGTTATACCATTCAAATTATGCCTGGACCATTTTAATAGAGAATAAAAAACATCACCCAAAAATCCAATTCCCCTAAGCCCTAGAATAATGGCATTTTTTTACTAATGAAACATGCAAACTACTGTCGAGTCCATTAATAGCCTCAATTTTTAATCTCTCAGATGATGGAACATTAAGGTTTCCATAGCAGCAGATTCTAGCTGTTGGGGGATCCCAGGCTTTCAGTTGTGTGACAATTAGGGTGAAGCATTGCTGAGATTTTCCAGTATTTCTGTGTCTTCATTATGCAGCACTCAGGTTTTTTTTTTAACTGATTATCACGATGTATTAGTTTAAGGAGCTTGACATGTTGGTACCTACCCTGGGAGAAGATAGTAATTTCTTGCAGCCTATCATCAGGAGCTGCCTGACATATCTGGAGTGATGATCTGGGGATGATCATTATCTTTAGTGTTTGCCTTATAAATTAATAAAAGTCTTGGTGAATTCAATTATAGACAGTTTGTGTTCCAGGACTCTAATGATTTTTGATGAGGACAAAAAAAATCCAATGATCTAAGACAAGACCAGGAAGGCCTTCTTCATCTCTAATGTCCATATATCAGAAGGCTGCAGTATGTAAAGCCCAGTTGGTTTGATAAAAATTAACAAGTTTTTTGGATTGAGTATAGCTAAAGGAAGGGAGACATTGAGTGGCAAAAACAAATTTGAATATTGACTTATAACCAGTTACTATCTAATGCCATTGATCATAAGATGCATGGTATAAGATCACAAAGTTCTAACTTTACTAATTTGAAGGGCACAGCTGAAGTTACTTTTTCTAAAGAAAGGTGGGGGTGGGAAAGAAGGGAGGGAGGGAGAGAAGATGGGGTGCAAATAGGATTATCCCTATTTTTCAAATATGAGAAAATATACCAGTAACTCAAATGTTGCTTATATAAACTATAACATTTATACACAATGCCCTATGAAGTAGATTATTAATGGTTAATGCTCTATGTTAATCAAACCTAGAAACAGAAATATCCTCTTGGACATACTCACCATAGCTAGACCACATTTCCCACCCTGCTTTGCAACTAATTAAGATCACATAATTGAGTTCTGGCCAGTGAAATATAGAAAGCAGTGGGGTCTCTCCTATCTTTTTGCTGGATGTTGATGCCCAAGATGAGCTTGTGGGCCATGTGATGAAGACAGAGATGCATCTGCCAATCTGGTTCTCTAAATGACCATGTAGAAAAGATGCCCCTGAAGACCCATACTGGAATGTGATGACAGCAATTAATACACTTTTAATGGGTTAAGTCACTGATATTTTTGGTATTCTTGTTGAAACCAATGGCAGTGTTAATTATCCTTCCTAATACAGAAATTAATACTTTTGTTGCAGGATGCAACACAAAATATGTGGCTTTAGCAAGGAAACTAAACATGCCAGAAGGATGGCAATCAATGTTATATTGTGGCAAGACATTTTGGAAAAGTGCAATAACATGGAAAACAGACCACGTGCCTATTGAAGTAGCCATTCTAGAGGAAATGGTTACAAAGAATGAATGGATTAGTGTGTGTTGGTGAACTTGGCTGGGTTTGGTATGAAAGTAAAAGATGTACATAGGAGAAAAGTTGCCAGTTTCTAGAAATTTGGCTAGGATTGGAAAAGCCAACTGCTTTTCTATCCCAGCTTAAGACTTGAGGATTTAGGATCAAAACAGCCTTTGAATCAAATAAATCTTTAAAACCCAGTCCCTCAGCAAAATCACATTAAGATTTTTTTTTTTAAATCACATTAATAATGTGGTCTTCTCTCTAAAGATAAGTAGCCTGAAAATACTCACCATTTAATTGAGAGAGAAAGGATCAGGGAAGGATAGAGGGGAATCCAAAAAATAAAATAAAGAATCATATCTAGCAAAGAATTTGTTGTGAAGTTACTGGCACATGGAATGACTGGAAGAAAATAGATCAAAAGCCTACTAAGTTTTTAAGGGACTTTCATTACCAAGGGAACTAGAAGCTTGAACTTAGAAAGTCTTTAACTCTTTATGACTTAAAATAATCCTTGAATCTTCAATCCTCCACATTCAGGGAGCTCTAGAGTCTCCAACAAAGACATACAAAATGCCCTTTTCAGAAGTGACCAAGAAGAGGAATAAAAAGGAAGAATCACCTAGGGAATGGATCCAGGAGCCATGGAGTACCTACTGGAAAGCAGAATCAAGTTTAATCATGGCTAATGAGGACCTGAAAAACTTCACAATGCTAGTCCCAAGGGATTACCACATTGCTCAGCACCAGTATTCGCTGTGGCTTCCATTCTTCCGTTTTCAAAATGGGAGTGTGTACTGTAGTTATCCTCCCCCTGCTTCATCATTGCATGGTGTCTTTAGAGTTCAAAAGTCACCACATCATAAATGCCACAGCTATACACCCATGCCAGCCTAAGGTCCTAGACTTTGAGTGGATGCAGTGCTGGACAAGACTCTAGATTTTGTAGCTTCAGCTGGTGCAACTGTGTTCTATGTATAGAAGGAAATGCCAGACAGTATCTGGTAACCAAATAGTAGTACTAAGGCAAAGCCAATGCTATGTCACACCAACCACATTTCCCTTTCTTCCTAGGCACACAGTCCAGCCTCCTTCACAGTTAATAGTTTATTCAACAATCCTGACCAAAGAAATATTTGTATAATTGATGTATACACTACATTCAGACTTTGTTCATAAAATTTATGGCTCAATCTTCTACTTTCTCATCCCTTGCCTACCTCTGCCATTTCAATGCCAACAACCAGGGAAAACTTGAGAGCTACGTACCGAAGATGACAGATCATTTATCAACCTGGGTTAAAGTGTTGTACAGAGAGGAGCTCCCACTCCTTCGCTCCAACACATACTGGACTGCACAAGAATGATTATAATCCCTGGAAACTGGAAGCAGCCAAGATGTTCTTCAATTAGTAAATGGATAAACTGGTACACCCATATGATGGAATACCATTCAGCAGTAAAGAGGAATGAGCTATCAAACCATGTAGAGATATGGTTGAAGATTAAATATACATTGCTAAGTAAAAGAAGCCAGTCTGCAAAGGTCAATCTATATGGTTTCATTTCCATGACATTCTAGAAAAAGTAAAACTATAGAGATGATAAACAGAGCACTAGTTTTCAGAGTTCAGGAAGGAGTAGGTTGGGGAAGGGCTGAATAGATGAAGCACAGCGTTATTTTTTATGGCCATGAAACTATTCTGTGTGATACCATAATGGTGGATACATGACACAATGTATTTATGAAAACCCACAGAATTTTACAGTACAAAGAGTGAATCTTATTATATGCAAATTAAAAAGAAATCATTTAAGAGGTCAGAGGATCACAGGATAAAATGCAGACTGTGACAAAAGAATCTGCCTATATTAAAAATGTATGAAACTCACTAAAGGGATTAGAGGTGCTTACTTACGTAATTTTGGAAATAAGGTAAGTCTGTAAGACTACGGTCTATAATAAATTATTTATTTATTTAGTCTATAAGACTAAAGACAGAAAGAACTGCGCCCAAGCACTACTCTACAGTTGATACAGTTGTTTCCCACAGAGATATAGGTTAAAAACTTTAAAATCAGTATATATGGAACTGAATAATTAAGTAAATGGGTAGCAGATGATGAAAGCAGGGTATCTCACTATTGTTGTGGGAGGTTACAAATAAGCAAGGAGACAAGACTAGAATGACCCATAAGGTAATGGACTATAGTGGGAGACATCAAAATTAACTTATGTTTAGCTTACATAGACATAACTGATGACATATAAAAATATTTGTAGATATGTGTATATACATGGGTTAGTATATACACTTATATTCCCTTGCTCTGCCAGCTGGTAGTGCCTAGAAGCAACAATACTCCAGTAGCAACAAGCAAAACTGACACCCAGATCTTGGTTTCTAATACCAGTCTCCAATAAAAAGAACCAAGATTACTCGAAGAAATGGCTGATTCTAGGACTGGAGCAGGAAACATGCACAATGAACTACTGCAACATCTAGTAACATGCCAGAAAGTTAAGAAATGCTTAAAAACAAAACAAAATCCACAATGGTGAAATTGCATCAAAAGAAATAGGAGTCAACTGAAAGAGCTCTCAAAGGTCAAAGCTGGAACAATTTAACTGACAAAATAAAGTATTGGATTATATCTCAAAGTATAACAAAATTTCCATAAGCCCATAATGACTTAAAGAAGTGACTGAACAAATGGAAGAGAAGAGACAAATCTCCCATGTAGAAAAATTTCAAATAATCTATGTAGACACTCCACTCACAAAGGATAGCATAGGTCCCTGCTCCTTAAATGTGGCCTGCACACAGTGACTTCCTTACAAAGAGAATAGCATGAAAAAAAGGGAAATCAATAAGTACAGTGGAGAAACCTGAAAAAACTAACTGAGCCAGGTTATCAAGGTCAATATCAACAGTCATATTGATAGTACATATTCTTAATATGATGTCATAAAAATGGCAATTTACCTCTGTGTCTTCCCTAAACTCATAACTTCAGCCTAATCATAAAAGAAAAAAAAATCAGACAAAGCCTAGGCGAGGGGCATTCTAAAGAATACCTGACCAGTTTTCCTCAAAACTATCAAGGTCATCAAAAACAAGGCAAGTCTGAGAAACTGGCACAGCCAGGAGAAGCCTAAAGAGGCTTGACAACTAAAAGTAATGTTGCATCCTGGAAGGAAATCTGGAATGGAAAAAGGACATTCATTAGATAAAAATTAAGGAAATCACAATAAAATATTGACTTTAATAAATAAGAGCAGTATTAGTTCATTAATTGTTCCAAATGCACCATAACAATTTAAGATGATAATAATAGGAAAAACTATGTTTGGGTATATGGAAATTCTCTGTACTATCTTTGTAACTTTCTGTAAATCAACATTCTAAAATCACAAGTTTATTTAATTTAAAAACCGTTAAAGTATGGTATTAAGATCACTTATTCTTTTGTTAACTCTTTTTCAAGCTAAAATTGATGGTATTGGATATGGGGTTTATAAGGTTACTTCTATTCCTAAAATTCTGTGATTTTATGACATAATCTACTAAGAAATTTATCACAAGCAAAAAATCCTAAGGATATTAGCACTAACAAAGGTCTGATTTCTTAACAAACAGCCCAGTAATTTTATTAACTTTCTTGTTCAGTTTAATACCTATCTATTAGCTAGAAAAAAACTAACTTAACTTACATATTTTTTCCTGACAATAATCAATATACAGTGTTTGCCAGATCTTTCCTCCAACAATCATCACAAAAGCAAAAAGTCTCTTCTAATGTAGAGTGTTTACTGAGAATGAACTAGCACAGCATGGGAAAAGAGTGGTTATTTTTAAGCAGGCCCATTATATTCCTCTCGAGAGCAATGATGTACGTATTCAAGTAAATTCATTAGGAGACTGGGCAGATGATGAAAGAATATGACTGAAAGGTACTGCTGTGGTTTCCCATTAGTAAGCTGGATGACCAGTGGCAGACTAGCCCTGTGGGAACACCAAGTATGAGGAATAGAAGGAAAAAAGAACTTCCTATTTCTTCTCTAAAATGAAAGTTACCATTTCCTAATGCTGTACTATAAGTAATGGATGGAGGACAGGCAGTGTGTGGTAATTATTATGAAGGTTCTCAGATGGGGACTGTGGAAGGGGATGGCTGATCTGCATTAAGACCATAAAGTAGATGAAAAACTCTTGAGTAGTTGTAGCTGACACAAAATATGTCCCATATTTAGTCAACTAAACAGCACTAGAGTTCAGTCTGTGACTAATTTACAAACAATGGTCTACTGAGTGTGGGGTAAGAAGACTCAGTGAGCTACTGTTGCTAATATGTCTGCTTCAGGCAGAAAAGGGGGGATCTTTATTATTATTATTAAATTGGTAGCTTTACTACTCACATCTTTAAAAAAAACTTTCAAGAGGAGATTTAAGAAAAGCTGAGATAAAACTGAGTTGAAATCGAAAGAATCTTGTTTGATTTATGCAATCAGTATTTTAAAATTCCAGATGAGCAATACATGTTTATTAAGCATTTGTTTGCTCCCGTGTTATATTCTGCTCTTTGGAGATTATAAGACGAATGTAAAACAAGATCCCACTACTGTGAGGTAACTTGACCCCAATCTAACAGCAGAACCAGAGCAGGTAATCAGACATGGAAAATTAGAGAACCCAACTGTTTAGAAATATCAGGGCAATATGAGGTCAGAGATGGGCTTACTGGAACAAAGGCCTATAAAAAATAATTAAAAGTCTGATTCCTAAAATATGTTTTAAAAACACATTTATATTGTTTATGGATGCTTAAAGAGGATTATGCAATAAATGATACCTAAACAAAGGTTTAGGTCCCTGTCAGGTTGTTCAGCATTCTACACAGATGGGCATCCAAAAATCTATGTTCCCTCAGTCTTCCCATAGAATCTCAGCTTCTTCCAGCTACTATTCATTGCTATCAAAGCCATGGGAAGCCATTCCTGTATCCATTTTGGGGGAGCAAGGGTGGATTCTTTACTCTTCAGAGTAGAGAATTTAAAGGAGAAAAAAGACTTTCTTCTTGCCAATACCTATCACTTCTCAAGGCAAGATCTAATGCATTGTTTTTCTGAAAAATCACCACTTATAATGAAGAAGTGAAAGAATAAAAGAGGTGTAAGGGATACTATATCATACCTTGTGTACATAGGTTTGTGGTGCTAAGGTATTTGAAAATGGTGTGTTCATCAAATAGGTTTTTATGTATTATTTCTGAACTATCATATTTATGCTGTCTCTTTAATAAAGAAAAATCTTGGTTTTCTGTAGAAGTTATTTTCACTTTCAATTCTATCAGAATTATCAAAATTTGCTATTATGGGAGACATGATTAATGAGATAGTCTACTATTTAGATACTCTTTTTATAACTCTGTTCTTTTTAATCATCTGTTTGCTCTCTGTAGTATTTTTATTTCTCTAGTAAATGCTTCATATTTTAGTCTTAAACTAGAAATATTTTAACAAAAGGCATTGTTTTAAGAGGATACAAAATGGTTTTCAAAATATAACTTTTTAAAGATTCTACTTCATGCAAATAAAAAGCCCAAATATAGCTTCAGTGCTGTTATAATGAATAAAATGAGAAACTCCCACAAAGAAATAAAAAAAAATCCTACTCCCAGATGAAGACCTGCTTATTCGTGGCAGCACAGTGAAAGAATGTGCTCACGCCCCGCCAAGTCTCAGTAACCAGGTTTTCTCCATAACACTTGTTCTAGATGCTTTCTTCAAAGAAAAGGGATCCTTTTCTAGAAGCAGCACTCTATTTAGAGACAAATCAGTCTATGGTGTTTGTGTGTGGTGGCAGGGGAGGGAGAGAGGAGGTGCTCTGCACCCTCTCCCTCGAAGACTTGACTCATCCCATTTGAGGGCCATTTATTTTCGTTGAGCCCGTGGTAACAAGGCAAATGACTAAAACAGGCATGTTGTGTTTTCCAGAATGCTATTATTCCTTTGATTTTATCTTAATGGCTTATTATCAAGATTTTGTATGAAGAATAAAAATAGATGCTTATTTATTTTGAGAGAGAGAGAGCATGAACGCATGAATGGAGGAGGGGCAGAGAGAGAGAGAATCCAGAGAAGAGCTCAACGTGGGGCTCGATCTCACAACCGTGAAATCATGACCTGAGCCAAGGCCAAATAGTCAGACGCTTAACCAAGTGATCCATCCAGGCACCCCAAGAAGAAAAATAAAAAATAATACAGTATATTATATTAAATATTAGAATAAAATGTTTTCTGTTCAATACATTTCACCTCCATAGGCAGAAATGTAAAATAACAAATATGTGTAATCTAGTGAGACTGGTTAAGGGATAAGGAAGTACCTCTTTATTTTTTTTTATTTTTTTATTTTTTACCTTTCAAATCTTTTTTTTTTTTTTTTTTAATTTTTTTTTCAACGTTTATTTATTTTTGGGACAGAGAGAGACAGAGCATGAACGGGGGAGGGGCAGAGAGAGAGAGGGAGACACAGAATCAGAAACAGGCTCCAGGCTCCGAGCCATCAGCCCAGAGCCTGACGCGGGGCTCGAACTCACGGACCGCGAGATCGTGACCTGGCTGAAGTCGGACGCTTAACCGACTGCGCCACCCAGGCGCCCCTACCTTTCAAATCTTATTGACTTATTTTACTTAGAATTATACCCTTTAGGTACATCCATGTTGTTGCAAATGTCCACATATTGTACTTTTTTTTTTTTTCCAATATATGAAGTTTATTGTCAAATTGGTTTCCATACAACACCCAGTGCTCATCCCAAAATGTGCCCTCCTCAATGTCCATCACCCACCCTCCCCTCCCTCCCACCCCCCATCAACCCTCAGTTTGTTCTCAGTTTTTAAGAGTCTCTTATGCTTTGGCTCTCTTCCACTCTAACCTCTTTTTAGGAAGTACCTCTTTAGACAAATTCCACACATAATGATAGTTCTCAAATAAACTTTTCATTCATTTGAAAAACATTTATGCCAGGCACTACTTTAGAGAAATAAAGCTGAATAAGGTCTAGTGTTGAACCCTGTTCTCAAGAAATTTACTAGCTGGCAAAAAAGGCAAATATGTAAATAATTAACTGTGATATAATATGAGACATAGCATCCGACAGGCAGAAACAAATCACCCAGAATTGCAAAGTTAGACAGGCACATGGAGTGCGTTGTGCCATGGTTGCTGGCAAACTGGTTGCCAGGAGGTGCTGATGACAGATTATTCGAGCTCTGTGTACATGGCAGCTCAATAGACATTGGCCAATGTAATGAATGGATGGACTTTGATGTCTTCATTAGGAATTATTAATTCATAAAACAATGTCTATTGTTCTGACATTCATGGCAAAATAAGAATTATGTTTGTAAATATTCCTTAGCCTCCAAGTTACATTGTTTTAATGTTCTGAGAGTTCTTAATGAGGACAGTTAAATTTAGAAGGAAAGAGTCATCACACTGGGTTAAAAAGCACATGGCATTCCATGGCCTTGATGATTATGACACTCACAGATGTGCTTAATGAGTTTAGAGCAGCACAAGGTAGAAGGTTCCTTATCTGCCAAGAACTAGCAAAAGCAATACAATTTCCTACAAGGAAAGGGATAAAGAACAACCACTGTTTTTCAAATTTGTGCTTTCAGAACAACATCCGATGTGTTTTTTAGAAATGCCTGAAGTGTTTTTAAGTTAATGTTTCTATTATGGACTGGTGTCCCTCCAAAATACATGCAGTGAAGCTGTGAACCCCAATGGCTCAGAATGTGACTGGTCCTTTCAAGAGGTGATTAAGTTCAACTGAGGTCCTCAGAGTGAGCCCTAATCCAACTTGACTGATGTCCTTATAAGAGATTGGGACACACAGAAGGACACCAGGGGCACATAAACATAGAGGAACCACCTTGTGAAGAGGTAGCAAGAAGGCTGCCATCTGCGAGCCAAGGAGAGACATTTCAAGAGAACCCAACCTTGCCAGTGCTTTCTTCTTGGACTTCAAGCCTCCAGTACTGTGAGAATATACACTTCTGTTGTTTAAGCCACCCTGTAGCATCTTGTAGCCCAAGCAAACTAACACAACTCCCCAATTATCCCCTCTCCCCCAACCAACAGAAAATTCTGATTTAACTGAGGCTACATAGGCACAAATCTGAATGTTTTAAATGCACACAGATGAATCCCATGCCAGCACACCTACAATCTTGAAAAAGGCAGCAACCAAGGAGAACTATGTGTTTTGCCAAAGAGATCTCCTTCCTGCTGCACACCTTCACCTATCTCCGGCGTGTGATCTCAACGGCCACTGTGCTGCTGCTGTTGTGGTTTGCAGAGGTTTGGGACCAAAGACGTCTGCTCGGACCTGACCCCAGTCATCACACAGATGGAGCAGAGCAAGGGAACAAGAAGCCACCTAGACCCATCTATGAGAATGGGGATCCTAAATACTTCCACACTATGACCCTGGAATTCAAATCTCATGTATGTGCTGCTGTGCCAAAATTATTTCCATTTGGCTGTGCCTCTCTCTTGGGGCTCCTTTTAGTTCTCTAACTCTACGTTTAGTTAAGTTAATCAAGCACTCCTGGAAAAAATAAATTGCTTCCGTTATCTGGGAAGTTCCTGCAGAAACAGTTCTTTTATAGATCAGGGTCTTCAAAATCTGACACTCATGATGTAAACTTGTCCCAAGGCACCTGTGTACTTGGTAACAGAGTGAGCCCTCAAGCAAAACTGTGAGGTTAGAGAAATCTGTCTTCAACATTTTAGCCTCTTCTGTTTGCCATTATCTCAGTGAGGCCACTCACTAATCCTTGCTCCAAATGGAGGTGGCTCTTCTGCATTCTACTGACAGTTGATTTGGACAAAGTCCTCCCCAAATTCATTAATACAGTCATTCACTAAACCAATACTTACTGAGTTTCCTCTCTGTTGCAGCTAGACCCTGAACTAAGCAGTAGAGATATAATAATATTTTCTGTTCTTAAATAGATTGTAGCTCGGTGCAGGGAGAGGGGATA
This sequence comes from Leopardus geoffroyi, assembly GCF_018350155.1. NCBI lineage: Eukaryota > Metazoa > Chordata > Mammalia > Carnivora > Felidae > Leopardus > Leopardus geoffroyi. The sequence continues at coordinate 74,366,892 of NC_059332.1, forward strand.
ACAGCAAATACTGTTACCAAAGAAGATATAATTATACAGAGATAAAAAGGAGCAATGGTGGAAATAAGGGCTATGAGGGTGAAACCCAGAAATGCAACTGAAGGAAATACCCCAGGGGAAGGGGAAAAAGTCCCCTTCCAAGTTCAAGCAAACAGGGATGTGGCTAGCTCAGGAAGCTTCAGCTAATGGGCTGCAGATGAGAGGGCAGCAGACAACTCTTTGGAACATGAATCCTAAGAGGTAGGAGGGAACCAGACTATGCAGGACCCTTATAATGGAGCTGGAATGGGGGGTGGCTCCCTTTTCATTAAATCATCCGGTTAATGAGAAAAAAAGATCAGCACAGGTGGCTCTCTTTCATTAAATCATCTGGTTAATGAGAAAAAGATCAGCACACCGTTTGGACTCCAGTGTGATCATTAACAGCTACAGAAGATTTACTGACCAAGTAAAATTCAAATTCCTATTGTAGGTGGTGATAGAACCTGGACTCTTGACATGACTATTGTTTAGCACAAAAGCAGTATTTGAAATTAGTCCAAGCATGATAGGTTTTTTCTTAAGCAATCCACATGAGACTATTTTGTTTTATTGCATCAGATGTCAGAGGATGATATCCTTTTATCCACTATCCAAATAGAACATTATTTTTTCAACCAAATTTAGCAACTGGAAAATGTTTATACATTTAGGAATGTAACTTATCTGAAATAGCAATATCGAAGTGGATGTGTTCGATAGAGGGCTTTTCTGAGCTGGCCTTTTGTAGAAGACTTGTCTGTACATGCCTGGCTTATCTCCCCCTAGAAGATGAAAAGAATATCTAATCCTGGAATAGGAACTGTTTCAGGGCTGGCTACACCCAATCCCCACCTCTTTTCTCTTAGAAAGCAAAACTATACATTTCCACACCAACAACAGCCAGTTAGCAGGCACAAATGCTAAATGGGAAATTAGAGTGGGTGAGACAGACTACTAAAATTTTGACTATCCTACTAAATTTAGTCAAGGAAGATCCATCTATGCCAATTTAAAATGGTTTCCAGGAGCTGCCTGATCACACATTCCAGCAAAAGACAGAAGACCAAAATAGAGAAAGGAAATATAGTTATTCCCTGAATCTAAATGTGCTTCTAATTAAGGTGTCTGTCCACACCCTGCTCTCCAGAAGAAATAAATAGCTCTTTTCTGCTGGACAAGGATTACTATGTTTTGTGATGAATTCACTCTGGCTTGCTGACTCTCCTTCACTTCACCATACAGACCCAGATGAGCTGGAGCTGCAGAAGGGGAAGGAAATTCAGAACTGCCATTATGTCAGGGAGACATCCCACCAGTATCTTTTTCCCATGAATTTCAGTTCAATATTAAAATGCACCAAGTATACATTTTTTTTAAATACATTAAGGCAACTCCTTCTATAGTACTTCTCTCTCTAGGTCCAGTTCTATATTGCAAAGACTGCTTTATCAATATAATTAATAGTTTCTTTTCACAGATAGGTTTTGTTTCATGCTTCAACTTCCACCAGCATAAATAATAATGTTAGAAATAAATGATCACACAGGTGTGACTTTGATCTGCAGATTTTGAAAATGATATTTGCATTATTCTATTTTATAAACAACCACCACATAGAGTGTGTTTTCAGTTGTTTGCACATTGCCATAATTATATAACTTATGGCTTTAGAGTCAGGACTCTGAAATAATGTAGTTCTACCCCTGACTTTCTACATAACCTTGACAAAGACATTTACCATGTCTTGGCTCAGTTCCTCTATCTGTAAAACAGGGATAAAAAATATTGACTTTACTAATAGGGCTATGGTTCAGATTAGTTATCCCAGCTTTGCAAAGTGCTTTCAAAAATCACCGGGCTGCAAAAATCACACTCAGGCAAAGGATGTACTTAATCTGCCCATCCTTCTAAATACCATCCTTTCCTACTAAATCATTCACTCTCTTCTCTCACATACTAGATTCTCTCAGGTGAGAAGATAGCCTAATGGCAGATGTCATCAGGCACCTCTTCTGAACTAATCTCATGAAATGTGAGGCAATACATAATCAGTAACTAAAATAAACAAAGGTAAAATTAGATTCTGACACCAATGGCCTCTTTAAGATTACACTGAGTTTTTTAGACTTCTGTTTTTTATATTATGTCAATACTGTCATTATACTCATCATCATCAATGTTTATTGAGTGTTAACCAGGTGCCAGGCACTTTGTTTAGCTTTTTAACATCGACTAACTCATTTAATCTGCAAAGCAATTCAGTGAGTGAATTGTCATTATCCTCATTTTACTGGAAAGGTTACGGGGAGCTTACAGGGATCAAAGAGCTTGAAGTCACAGGACTTGTAAGAAATAGAACTGGAGCACAAATTCAGTTCTAACTGACCCCAGAGACTCAGCTTTAAATAACTTTGCTATATTCCCATCATGCTAATCTTTGTGACTAACTTACTCAGCAACCAAAAGTAGGGTTAAAATTTAACGCAATTGTGGAAATAAAGAAGACATCAAGAAGCTGATATTACTGCAGGTGTAGAAAAATGCCCCCAAACTAAAGCAGTTTTTAAATTAAGAGAGTCAAATAAACCTATACTTAGCTGAATGGAGAAAAGTCAACCCTTGGAGAGAATATAGCTAATTCTTCCAATCATATAGTAGCACAAATAGAATATACTTTTACATTGAATATATCCAACATATTATTTTTCATATGTCTGCTAAATTATTTTAAAATGTAGTTAATGTTTTTAAAATAAAAAATCTGTCAAGGGTGTTTAAAAAGACATTGCATTAAGTTGAGCATTAAAATAAATGAATTTTAAATTTCCTTCTATCTCAAAAGTTCAGTGATTCTCTGAATGATTGGTGAAAATATAACTGAATTGAACAGCACTGTTCCGTGCAATCTCTTGTATGAGATCATTTTCACATTTCTCATGGAAGCTTTTTAAACTTCTCCATTCCCCATTAGTCTCCTATAATTACTCAGAATTCTTTCCTCTCCCTAGGTAACTTTCATTCATTCTTAGATGAACAGACAATTTGCCATCCACACCAGGACATTTTTGATACTGAAAGGGGACCATAAAATTTGTAATTATACATTGTTATTGGAAACATTTTTTTATTAAAAATAAGTTGTTTTCTTCTAATTTCATTGGTGTATTTATAATTCAAATGATTTTTCTGTCAATCATAGTAGTTTTCATCAAGTGAGTTCTCTAACTTTATGATCCTTTTTACAGTTCCTGCTGGTTTAGATGCTGCAAAATTTAATCTTCCTCAATTTTACTCCATTCTGGCAAAGAATATAAATTCCTTGTTAAGAGACAATTCTCCATGGGTCTCCCACATTATTGACTGCCTTCAGAATGACAAGGAATTGTCTTTTGTTCTAGACTACCTTTTTAAGGATATTTATATGGAGAATAACCTTGAAAGATAAAGATAATGTCTCCCTCCAGAGAAGATGTCAATATTAGAAGATAAAGCATCTCTCTCTGGAGCAAAGTTCAGGCATATTTACCCCCCCCCGCCCCCGCCTCATTATAAAATATTCAGGCCCTCTCACATCAAGATTTCTCTCCTGCAACACAACTCATTGTGTGTGCAGGGGTCAACTGGGGCTCTTGCATCAGATATGGGAATTAATGCATAAATGTGAACAATCTGGCTATTACTATTGTTGTAATTACTAAACTGCCCTTCACCTCTGACCCAGAAGGCTCATGTCTTCTACCACCATCCATGAAAACTGGTAGGCCAACATATGAGCTTGAAAATAGGGTAAACTTCAGACTTTTCATAGTTCTTGCTAGCTGGTGTGATGAGAATAGCATGCTGATAGAGGTAGGAATTTGTAGAAGAAAATGAGGGAGACTATTTTGGGCCAATTAAAGGAATTTGAGGAGAGTCCATAAATTATTTGGCCAGCTGGGCAATGAATGGTCCTCCAATTCATCACCTGTTAATGAGGAAGAATTGAGGAAGTGCTTATAGACTAGGTCCTGGGATAACAGTTCAAAATATCCACCCAGAGGTGAAGATGGCAGTAGAGTAGGAGGACCCTCGCCTCACCTTTTCCCATGAATACAAGTAGATAACTATCAAATTATCCTAAATACCCCAGAAATCAACCTGGGAGAGAAAATTCCACAACTAAAGATGAAGAAGAGGCCACATTGAAGAAAACACAGTTGGAGAGAGAAACAAATGGTGGCCACTGTGGTGGGGAGGGAGCTGTGGTCATGGAGAAGGGTGAGAGACACACTAACACACAGGGGAGCACACGGGAAAATGAATCCCCATAACAATTGGCTTGGACAGTGAGAGGGGCTGAATTTCATGAGTTCTTGCAACCAGTGGGGCTAAAATCCTAGAGTTCTAAAGGTTAGTGGGCTTGGCTCAGGGAGAGCCTGGGGCACTGGGGCTGCTCGTGGAGAAAAGGCAGGGCAAACAGCCTGTGGTATACAGTAGGAAAATGGCAATCTCAAGAGCACTTAGGGCACACAGTCAAGAGGTTATTTGCTTACCTTGGAGAGTGTCCTAAAGAGGCAGAATTCACAGGGAGACCCTTCCTGGAACAAAGGAACTGGTAGGTGCCATAAGTCCCTCAGCATAAGCACAGGGCCACGTGTAGGACCCAGTGCAGCATGGACACTTGCTACTTAACTTGCCTACATCAAGCTCCACCCTCACACACCAGTGGAACCACCCTTCCCAGGCATATTTGCCTCAGTACCAGCAGCAGTAGACCCCTTCTCCCAGAAGACAGGCACAAACTCCTGCCTGCATGGTGTCTCCAACCCAGGAGTTTTGTGGAGCCTCAGTTCTGGCAGGGGTGGTCACAAGTCTCATTTCACAAGCAGACTAAAGCATACATAGTTAAAACATGCAACATTCAGGCCAGGTACCAAATACTGCCCACAAGAGGCAAAGAGAGCCTCTGCAGATGACTGGCCTGGCAGATAAAGAAGCCAGGACATAACAGCAAAGCACACACAGCACACATTGGAGACACTCTCTGAAGAGCTAGGCACTGGGGAATAGGGGATACTACATGACAGGGCACTACAGGAACCTTTCTTTATAAGGCCATTACCTTCAAGAACAGGAGACATAGGTGACTTTCCTGACACACAGAAAAAGGCACAGAAACTTAGACAAAATGAGAAGACAGAGAAATTTGTACCACGGTCTTCAAAAAGACCATGGCCAGAGATCTAAGTGAAACAGATATAAGTAACAATTCTGATGTAGTATTTAAAGTAATGATCATAAGGATACTCACTGGACTTGGAAAAAGAATAGAAGACATCAGTGAGACCCTTCACACAGAGATACAAAACTAATCAGAGATGAAGAGTGCAATAAACAAGATTAGAAACATGTTTGATGCAAGGAACAGCAGGCTGGAAGAAGCAGAGGGATGAATTAATGACCTAGAAGACAGAGTAATGGAAAGTAATCCTGCTGAAAAAAAGAGAGAAAAAAGAATCATGCAAAATGGGAATAGACTTAGGGAACTTGATGACCATCAAATGTAATAACATTTGTATTATAGGAGTCCCAGAAGAAGAAGAGAGAGAAAAGGTGGCAGAAAATTTATTTGAAGAAATAATAGCTGAAAACTTCCATAATCTGGGGAAGGAAACAGATATCCAGATCCAGGAGGCACAGAGAACCCATGACAAAATCAATAAAAGTATATCCATACCAAGACATGTTGTAATTAAATTGGCAAAATATAGCAATAAAGAAAAAAAATTTAAACGTAGCAAGACAAAAGAAGGCAGTAACATACAAAAGAAACTCCACAGGGCTATGAGGGGAATTTTTAAGTAGAACTTTCCAAGCCAGAAGGGAGTAGAATTATATATTCAAAGTGCTAAATGGGAAAAATCTACAGATAAGGATACTCTATCCAGCAAGGCTATCATTCAGAATAGGAGAAATAGTTTCCCAGACCAAAACACACACACACACACACACACACACACACACACACACACACACACCTAAAAGAGTTCATGACCACTAAACTAGCCCTGCAATAAATATCAAAGGGGATCTTCGAGTGGAAAGGAAAGGCTAAAAGTGACAGTATAAAAGTAGGAAACACAAAAGCAGTAAAAATGAATATTTTCATCAAATATCAGTTAAGGAACTCACAGAATATAAGGATATAAGATATGGCAACATGCACCTAAAACATGGGGAGGAGAGGAGTAAAGGATGGGCTCTAACTTAAACAGCCATCACCTTAATAGAGACTGCTATATGGGGGGCACCTGGAGGGCTCAGTCGGTTGAGCGTCCGACTTCGGCTCAGGTCATGATCTCACAGCTCATGAGTTTGAGCCCTGAGTCGGGCTCTGTGCTGGTAGCTCAGAGTCTGGAGCCAGCTTCTGCTTCTGTGTCTCCCTCTCTCTCTGCCCCTAACCCACTTGCATTCTGTCTATGTCTGTCTCAAAAATAAATAAACATTAAAAAAATTAAATATAGACTGCTATATGAAGATGTTATATACAAACTTACTGGTAACCACAAATCAAAAAATATTAATCAATATGCAAAGAAAAAGAAATCTAAAGTTATCACTAAAGAAAAGCAGCAAACCATGAAAGAGAAAAAGGATCAGAGAAAATATTCAGGAACAACCACAAAACAGGTAATAAAATGGCAATAAATTCATATCTATCAATTAATTACTTTGAATGTAAATGGACTAAACATTCCAATAAAAAGATGTAGGGTGGAAGAATGGGTATAAAAAACAAGACCCATCTATATGCTCCTCACAAGACACTCATTTTAGACCTAAAGACATCTGCAGATTGAAAGTGAGAGGATAGAGAAACATTTATCACACAAATGGATGTCAAAAGAAAGCTAGAGTATCAATACTTATATCAGAGAAAATAGACTTTAAAAGAAAGACTGTAACAAGAGACAAAGAAGGACCCTACATATAACAAAAGGGACAAACCAACAAGAAGATATATCAATTGTAAATATTTACGTACCTCACATGAAAGCACCCAAATCATAAAACAGTTGATAATAAACATAAAGGAACTAATCAATAATAATACAATAATAGTAGGGGACTTTAATGCCCCACTTACATCAATAGACAGATCACCCAAACAAAAAATCAACAAGGAAACAGTGGCTTTGAATGACATACTGGTATCAGATTGATTTATCCATTTGTCCATTGAGAACATTCCATCCTAAAACAGCAGAATCCACATTCTACTCAAGTGCACATGAAATATTCTCCAGAATACATCACATATTAGGCCACAAAAACATGCCTCAATAAATTCAAAAAGATTAAAGTCATACCATGCATCTTTTCTGATCATGATGCTATGAAACTAGAAGTCAACCACAAGAAAAAAATCTGGAAAGACCACAAATATATGGAGGTTACACAACACACTACTAAACAATTAATAGGTCAACCAGGAATAAAAGAACAAATAAAAAAGTACATGGAAACAATGAAAATGAAAACATGGTTCAAAACCTCTGAAATGTAGTAAAAGCACTTCTAAGAAGGAAGTTTACAGCAATACAGGTCTACCTCAAGAACAAGAAAAATCTTAAACAAGGGCTCCTGGCTGGTTCAGTCAGTAGAGCATGCAACTCTTGATCTCAGGGTCATGAGTTCAAGCTCCATGTTGGCATGGAACCTACTTAATTTAAATATATAAAAATAAATAAAAAGAAAAGGTAAATTCCCAAATAAGCAACCAAACCTTACCTCTAAAGGAGCTAGAAGAAGAATAACAAACAAAACCCAAAACCATCAGAAGAAGGGAAATGATAAAGAAATAAGTCATAAAGATACTAAAAAAATTAGAACAGACCAATGAAAACAGAAGCTGTTTGTTTAAATCAATAAAATTGATAAACTTCTTTATTAATAAAAAAGAAAAAGGACCTAAATGAATAAAATCACAAATGAGAAGGGTGCCTAGGTGTCTGCACTTTTAGCACAGAGCCCACTTGGGATTCTCTCTCTCCCTCTCTCTCTGGCCCTGCCCCACTCTCTCTTTCTCTCAAAATAAATAAACAAACATTTAAATCACCAATTAGAGAGGAGAAATAACAACCGACACCACCAAAATACAAACAATTATAAGAGAATATTATGAAAACCTATATGCCAACAAATTGAACAATATAAAAGAAATGGATAACTTTCTAGAAATATAAAACCTACCAAAACAGAAACAGGAAGATATAGAATTTTGAACAGACACATTACCAGCAAAGGAATTGAATCAGTAATCAAAAATTCCCAAGAAACAAAAGTCCAGCACCACATGGCTTCATAGGAAAATTCTACCAAACATTTAAAGAAGAGTTAATACCTATTCTCAAACTATTCCAGAAAACAGAAAAGGAAGGAAAACTTCCAAATCTACCCTATGATATCAAAATTACCCTGTTATCAAAACCAGATGAAGACCCCACAAAGAAAAGAGAACTATAGGCTAATATCTCTGATTGACATACATGAAAAAAATCCTCAACAAAATGCTAGCAGACCAAATTCAACAATATATTTTAAAAAAATCATTCACCATGATCAAGTGGGATTTATTCCTGAGTTGCAAGGGTGTTCAATATTTGCAAATCAATCAACATGATACATCACATCAATAAGGAATGAATAAGAATAATATGATTTTAATAGATGCAGAAAAAGCATCTGACAAAGTACAACATCCATTCATGATAAAAACCCTCAACAAAGCAGATTCACAGGGAATATACATCAACCTAACAAAGGCCATATATGACAATCCCCATCTAATACCCTCAATGGGAAAAAAACTGAGAGCTTTTCCCCTAACATCAGAATAATGCAAGGATGTCCACTCTCACCACTTTTATTCAACATAGTATTAGAAGTCCTAGCCACAGCAATCAGACAACAAAAAGAAAAGGCATCGAAATCTGTAAGGAAGAAGTAAAACTTTCAATATTTGCAGATGATATGATTCTACATATAGAAAGTCCAAAAGACTCCACCAAACAACTGCTAAAACTAATAAATAAATTCAGTAAAGTCTCAGGATACAAAATCAACATACAGAAATCTATTGTATTTCTATATACCAAAGATGAAGCAGCAGAAAGAGAAATTAAGAAAATAATCCCATTTATATGAGCACCCAAAACAATAAGATACCTAGGAATAAACCTAAGCAAAGAGGTGAAAGACCTGTACTCTGAAAACTATAAAACACTGATGAAAGAAATTCAAAATGATAACAAAGAAATGGAAAGACATTCCATGCTCATGGATTGGAAGAACAAATGTTAAAATGTCGATACTGTCCAAAGCAATCTACACATTTAGTTAAAACCCTATCAAAATACCACCAGCATTTTTTCACAAAGCTAGAACAAACAATCCTAAAATTTATATGGGACCACAAAAGACCGCAAAAAGCAAAGCAATTTTGGAAAAAAAAAAAAAAGCAAAGCTGACGGCATCACACTTCTGGACTTAAGTTTTATTATCAAGCTGTGGTAATCAAAACAAAATGGGACTGGCACAAAAACAAATACATAGATGAATGGAACAGAATAGAAAACCCAGAGGGGCACTGGGTGGCTCATTTGGTTAAGCATCAGACTCTTGATTTCACTCAGGGCATGATCACATGATTCATGAGATCAAGACCTGTGTCAGGCCCTGTGCTGACAGCATGGAACCTACTTGGGATTCTCTCTCCCCCTCTCTTTTTGCCCCTCCTCCACTTGTTTTTCCTCTCTCTCTTTCTCTCAAAATAAATAAACTTTAAAGAAAGACTAGAAAACCCAGACATGAACCCACAACTATATAGTTAATTAATATTCAACAAAGAAGGAAAAATTATCCAATGGGAAAAAGATTGTTTCTTCAACAAATGATGCTGGGAAAATTCGTCAGTTACATGCAAAAGAACGAAACTGGACCACCTTATTACACTATACACAAAAATAAATTCAAAATGGATTAAAGACACAAACATGAGACCTGAAACCTGAAATCCTCAAAGACAGCACAGGCAGTAACTTCTCTGACATCAGTTATAGCAACTTTTTTCTAGATAGGTCTCCTGAGGCAAGTAAAACAAAATCAAAAGAAACTATTGGGACTGCATCAAAATAAAAAGATTCTGCACAACAAAGGAAACAATCAACAAAACTAAAAGGCAATCTACTGAATGCAAGAAGATATTTGCAAATGATATTTCCAATAAAGGGTTGGTATCTAAAATATATAAAGAACTAATACAACTTAAGACCCCAAAAAACAATCTAATAAAAAACGGACAGAAGACATGAATAGATATTTTCCCAAAGAAGACATATAGATGACCAACAGATACAGGAAAAGATGCTCATCATCACTTCTCACCAGGAAAATGCAAATCAAAACTGCAATGAGATACCACCTCACACCTGTCAGAATGGCTAAAATCAACAACACAGGAAAAAACAGGTGTTGGAGAGGATATGGAGAAAGGGGAACCCTCTTGCACTGTTGGTGGGAATGCAAACTATGCAGCCACTCTGGAAAACGGTATGGAGTTTCCTCAAAAAGCTAAAAATAGAACTACCTTATGATCCAGCAGTTACACTAGTGGGTATTTACCCGAAGAATACAAATACACTAATTCAAAGGGATACATGCACCCTAATGTTTATAGCAGCATTATTTACAATAGGCAAGATACAGAAGTAACTCAAGCACCTATATGTATACAAACACACAAACACACATACACACACACACACACATATACACACAGTCTTTTATTTCCTTTGTTCATTTGTTTTGTTTCTTAAATTCCACATGAGTGAGATCACATAGTATTTGTCTTCTCTGACTTATTTTGCTTAGCATTGTACTCTCTAGCTCTACCCACATTGTTGCAAATGGCAAGATTTCATTCCTTTTTATGGCTGAATAATATTCCATTATATATATATATATATATATATATATATATATATATATATACACACACACATACATATATCCCACATCTTCTTTATCCATTCATATAATGCTGAAATAAACAGAATGTAATAATCCCTTTGAAATAGTGTTTTTGCAGTTTGGGAGGTATATACTCAGTAGTGTGATTACTAGATTGTAAGCTCTATTGTAGTTCTATTTTTATCTTTTTGAGGAACCTCCATACTGCTTTCCAGAGTGCCTGCACTAGTTTGCATTCCCACAAAGATAGGTGCCCAAAAGGTACCTAGGTTGTTGTGAACCTTCATCCAGACAGGTATGCTTTATTACCAGTTAGGCTATCAACCTTAAGGCTTCCACATTGTGACAACTAGTATTAGATTCATCCTGAAACTGCAGAAAATTCCATCCCAACAGTTACAGAGATGAACACCTATGCAGTGTGAGAGAAGGAGAATTTGCAGAAACTGTGTCAGAGACCAAACTAATTGTTAGTGTTGGTATCACATGGGAGAGACGGGTGTGGGGTACCTAAAGACTGTTAAAAAAGAATGGCAACAGCTGAAACATCTTATTTCTCACTCCTTTCTGCAGGCTCTCAACCCAAACTTAGATCCATTCAGAGATGGTAGAGAAAGGTCTTGGAGTTTTTGCAGTGGGTCTTGGCAGGCTTTGGATGATCTTTGACCCTCATGGAGCGATTTCTCAGAAAGAGACAAACTCTTAAGGGAAATGACAGCTGAGCCACTGACTGGTATTCAGTCTCTTACTGCCCAGGCTGGGTTTACAATGCTGATGAAAGTGAATCAATAGAGAATGAGAAACTAACCCAAAAGATACTAGATATGTTTTTACTGTCAGCCCTACTGCCCTGGAAAACTCCCCTCTTAATGTTAAAATTGGGCAAAAACTTAAGAAATGATATAATAATGGGGCAGACAGTGACCCAAATTAAAGAGATTTCTTTTTTAAAACTTATTTTTGTGTGAGTCAAGCACATGTCACCAAAAGATGCAAACCCCATAGCCCTAGCCTAAAAACAGTATGCTTGTTACTGCTAAATCAAGGAGTCCTCAAGGCAGAAATAGACAATGTCACAAATAAAAACCTTGCCACTCAACATGGGGCTGTGGAGGAGAGAGTGGTACAGAGACAAAACATTGGAAATTTGCCTGGTTGAGCTGCTAGCAGTGACTACACTGCTTGAAACCAAACCTAAATATAATGCCCTGAAGTCACAGATCTCTCTTCCTAAATGCTCTCTCATCCCTTCCTCCTCACCCCGCCTCCATTGTTTTTAGAAAAATGATTAGGGGTAAGGCTGAGGTGTCCGTGTCCCCAAAGGCAAATCAAAGGCCAAGTACAACCGTGTGAATAACGTGAGGAATTTAAGGGTGGGAGGGATTAAACTTATACAGCCATCTTGACTAGAGACAACCTAGTTACTATTCTACTCAGACCTGTGGAAGGAAAACATACTTAGATTTAGCTAATGAGATTTGAGCTGGGTTCACAGTGGGAAAGAAAAGACTTTGTGATACCTTGGGGAACTTTGGACAAAATCAATGTACTGTTGCTATTTCATCTATATCTGAATACATAGTAAGAATTGAGGTGTTCTATCACAGTTCTTCCCTATCTCATAAAGGCCCAAGACTCCTAATTGCAAAGAGCCACATGGAGAGAAGTGATAAAGAGACCTGTAAATTTCTCCTCAAATCATCTCCCTGTCCCCTCCCACATGATCCAACAGAAACAGATAGCATTCCAGGGGGGAGACAGGGAAATGACAGCCTTGAGGGCTTGACTTAGAGATAGCAGGAGTAGTAAGGGATGCAATATATCAAAATAATAACCCTACATGGCCAGTGAAAAAAGCTAATGGGAGCTTGAGACTTACTGATTTCAACTGCTGTTCCCAGTGCCCTGGCTGTACAGACATTGTGACTTTAACTGAAGCCACTGCACAAACTGATGGCACCTGGTACCACATCTTAGACATTGCCAACACCTTCTTTTCTAGATCATTGGTACATTTGGACTAAAATCAATTCACATTCACATAGCATATCCTTCAACATACATTTACAACATTCTCCTTGGGAATATCATGATTACCAAAAGTCCCTACCAATTGCCAGCAATGGATGAGTCAGGATTAGTACAAATGCCTCTACCTTTTGATATCCAAAGCTTTCACTGTGTAGATAATATCCTTTAGCTGATAAATGAGAAGGCTCAGTTTCAGCTACTCTAACTGCAATGTTATCACATATCTGCCAGCAGGGGTAGTTGATAAACACTGATGAAATTCAGGGTTCTGTTCTCTGAGTAAAGTTTCTTGGGACTATGTGGGTGGAATGACAATTTTCATTTCCTTTGGCAGTAAAGGAAAAACTGCTGTTTCTGACCTCTAACCACCAAAAAGGAGAACAACATCTTATTTGACTTTTTAGTATTAGAGACAGTATGTGCCTCACTTGGGCATTCTACCTGGGTGTTTATATCGGCTAACTCACAAATTAATATCCATGGGGTGGGGGCCCAAGTGAACAGGTTGCATTAGAACTATTCTGGCAAGCTGTGGAGATTCTCAATCTTTGGGGCCTTGCATTCCAAATAATGCTTTTGAGATACAATTTTCTGTAACTGTTGATTTTTCCACTTGAGCCTCTAGTAAAGTAAGACAGCCACCACCCAAAAGTGTCTATTTTAGTTTTAAATTTGTCACCTCTCTGACATGGCTATTAGGGACACTCTAGCTTGCTACTGAGAACTTGTTGAAACTGAACACTTGACCCATGGAGGCCATGTAACTCTCCATGACCTGCTTCTCATTCAAGGGTGAGAATGACTTAACTAACAATATAGGAAGGGCCTAACAAGCCTTGATTGTCACACATGAAAATGGTATATTCAAGAACACAGCTGGCATGGTTTGAGTAATATCTCGCCTTTATGATAAAAAAAAAATGACAGCTATTTCTTTGGTGGAAACTTTATACCCTACTCTGTCACCTCAAGGAAACTGCTGGCTCATTGGGTCCTTCAGTTCACTGAGATTCATCTAAGTGCTGAGCCTAGTTGACTAATGGTTTGGCTAAGCTTAACCTAATAATGTCTGCTGGGTTGCATGGCTTTTCAACCTCAACACCAGCTATGCAAACTAAAAATGAACGTGGTTGCTCCACTCAGTAAGTAGAACTCAAAATTTTTATAGCTTGAGCCAATATCTCTTTTAATGAGCTTTGTTATATTTTATTAACTCGGGCCATTGCCAATAGGCTGGCTTTTTGGTTTGCCACTTGAAAAGCTACAGAGCAGACAACTAAAGACAACCCTATATTTTCCATTTCAGTTGAGTAGGCAATTGTGTCATTACCATTTATGAAATAATCTGCCCTTTTCCCATTAAATTGAACTCCCACTCATAAAATACAAACTTCTCATATACCATGAGATTTCAACCTGTTTGTCTCTCCCTGTGACCATACTGATTATGGCATGTAGAACACCTGGTAACGAAATTTCCCCATCACTATTCATCTATTTCCTGAGTATTTTGAGGCATTTATTTTTTGATCTGTGCTTTAAAGTGATTTTATCTAATGCTCCCAAAATTTTATTCTTGGAATTTCATTTAAATTATGTATTAATTTTGGAGAATTTATATGTTAAATATATTTATAATAACTTTATAATAATAATAGTCTTTCTGTTTGATATGTTTTTCTATTTATCCAAATATTCTTTGTATGCCTTCTAATTAGTCTATAGTTTTCTTTGTTTAAGTCTTGTGCTTTTATCAAATTTTTGTCAATTTTTAAAATTGTTTTCTTCATTGGTATATGTGTGTTTGTTGATGTATATGACTGTTATAAGGGAAATATTTCCCCTACTTTATTTTTTAGGTCTTTATTGCAAGAGTAGAGGAAAGCAATTCGCTTATCTTTTGTCCAGTTACTTTACCAATTTTTCTTATTAATTGTTGTATTTTACTAGATGGTCATTGGTTTTCAGGGATAAATCTGAAAACTGTCTATGTCTTTTCCAACACTGTTTCTTTTATTTTCTTCTTTGATTACATTTGCAAATTATTCCAAAGAATGCTGAATAGTAATAATAATAACAGGAATCTCTGATTAGTTACAGAGACTATATAGCATAGGGCTAAGAAAATGGTTTCTTAAGCACTAATGTGTAACTTTGAATCACAAGCTTGCCACTTGCTGTTTGTGTGTTCTTAGGCAAGTTATTTAACCTTCTATGCCTTGGTTTCCCCATTTTTAACATGGGAATTAAAATAATATCTATAACATAGGACTTTTGTGAGAATTATTATGCATAAAATGCCTAGGACCATCCTTGCACATAGTAGGTACTATCAAAGTGTTAGCTTTTTTTTTTTTCTTGATTTAAGTGAAAGTTTTGGTGTTTCTTTGCTGGTTAGAATGATATTTATTGTAGGCATGTGGTAAAGCAATGTAATCAAGTAGTTTCTTCTCCACTTTTGTGGAGTTTTTATTTGGAAAAACTGCTTTATTTTATTAAATGCCTTTTTAGCACCTCTTTACATGAGCACATGGTCTATTTACTGATGTCATAATAGATCATACTGATCTTGAATCACCTTTGGATTTGTGAGCTACCTCTTAGTAATAATGTAATATTCTTTTGATATATTCTGTTTACCAATACTTTATTTAGAATGTTAGCATATATTTATAAATGAGTTTTGTTTTGGGGTACTATATTGGTGATTGCTAAAATTTTGTTAGTGAATTTGTGAGATTTACAAAATAAATTCGGAAGATTGCTAGCTTCTTCTGTGGTTTGAAATAGTTTAAATAACCTGAACTAAACTTTATTCTTTAAAGGTTAGATAAAACTTGGCTGAGAACCTATCTGGCCTTGTAGTCTGTTTGAATGGTACATCTTTATTCACCTTTTCAATCTTGTCTTTGGTAATTGGTCTTTTCAAGGATCCTACATTTTTCTAGATCAAATTCGATATTTTGTCTTTTGCTAGGAAATCATCCATCTCCTCCAGGTCTCCAAATTCATTGTCAAAATATATATGTGGTCTTTTATAATTCTTTTTAATCTCTTCCATATCTATACTTCTGTCTACTTTCTTATTTCTAATCTTATTTTTTCTCTCTCTGCTATAATCGGGTTTATCTGTGTTATTGGTCTTTTCTAAAAACATATTTTAGACTTATTTTTTACTCCTTTTTCTATAGTTTTGTTTTTTACTTAATTAAATCCAGGTCATCTTTTAAATTTTCTTCTATTTTCTTTTGATTTATTTTGGTATTCCTTCTCTAATTTTTTAAGATGAATTCTTAGTTCCTTTATTTTCTATTTTTCTTCGATACTGAGGGTATTTAAGACTATTTATTGGGGCACCTGGGGTGGCTCAGTTGGTTAAGCATCTGACTTCGGTTCAGGTCATGATCTCACTGTTCATGAGTTCGAGCCCCGCATCAGGCTTTATGCTCACAGCTTAGAGCCTAGAGCCTGCTTTGGACTGTGTGTCTCCTTCTCTCTCTCTCTGTCCTTTCGCTGCTTATACTGTCTCTCTCTGCCTCTCAAAAAATGAATAAATGCTAAAAAAAAAAAAGCCTATTTATTGATTCTTCCTGAGTGCAACTTTTGCTATGTTTCGTAGATTTGGGAATGAAGTATTCTCAATTTCTTTGCTTCCCGGATGGCATGTAGTTTTTTCTTTCACTTCCTCAATGACCCAACATAATATTTCTAGAAATATTTTTTAAGTAGTGAGACTTTCTGGTTATCTATTTACTGTTTATTTCAAATATGATAGATTCACAACCAGAGTTTGTGACCTATGAAAAGCTGAAAATACCATAAATAAATTTAACAATTTGTGGTCATATTCATGATCAATTTTTGTGAAATTTCAAGACCGTATAGAAATTATTATCCTCTTCTTAAGGAATATAAAGGTCTATTTATACCTATAAATGTATTAATTATATAATTCAGTTCATCTATATCTTCACTGCTTAATTTCATCTACCAGAATTGTCTACCCAATTCTGAGAAAGGTATACTGAAGTTGCATACATTCATATGATTACATGAGAATCACTGTCTTCAGGTACACACATGTGAATTAATAAGGACTCCTTGTAGAGTGTTGATTAGGACTACATTCAGTAGTGAGTATGGGAAAGCTCAATAAATAGTGACTAAATAGCAACAGATTTTATATAACAAAAGGTTGTAGGTAGGTAGGCAGGTAGGTCTAGGGGGTGTATAAGAACTCAAGAATGCCATTAAGAAAGCAGGACCCTTGCTTTTCTGTTCTGCCATCCTTACTAAAATCTAATACAATTCTGGGACAACTTCTACTTTCCATACAGCAGAAAGGAGGAAACAGAAAAGGCAGCACCAAGAGACTTCAATGCTTATGTCTCATTGGCCAGAATTAAGTCACAGGGCCACCTATAGTGAAAATGGAGTCTGAAAAAAAATGCTTTTATATTTAGCACTTCTAAAATGGAGAAAGTGAAAAATTTTTTTTAAAAAATGAATGGGTGTTGTGGTAGTCAACCAATAGTATCTGCCACACATAAGAACTGTTAAGAAATATATTCAGAATTCAAAGTTTTAATAGTTGCTCCTTCTTGCTTTCCTTGGTGCTGCTTCAATATCCCTTCATCTCTCTCCTTATTTTAAAAACCCTAATGTCTTTAGCGTTAAAGACATTAATACCTAACTCACGATGTCTCTGGTAATCAGAAGAATTGGAAAGGGGAATCCTTTACTGAGTTACACAAAAAAATCCTTTTGGGATTTTGACTGGAGTTACATTAAATCTATAAATCTATGTAGGAAGAATTCAGGTGTCATGACACCTTCCCATGATGAGCATGAGATACTTCTCTATGTTTAATACCCGTCAAAACCATTTCATAATTTTCTATATATAAATTTACACATTTGTCACTAGACTTATTCCTAAATATTGTACTTTATGTTTTGAATTATTATTATAAATTGTGCCTTTATAGTTATTTTAACTGTTTCTTTCTGGTTTGTAGAAGTGCAATCAAGTATTTTTGTGTATTGATCTTATGTTCAGCTACTTGCTTAACTCCCTATTGCCGTTATTATTTTATTATTACTATTGATATTATTTGGGGGATTTCAAGTAGATAATTATATAATCTGAAAATGAGTTTTTCTCTTTTCCTATCATTATGACTTATAATTAACTCCTTTCTATGTAGAACTGGTTAGAAATTCCTATACAATGTTGAACAGAAGTAGTGATGTGTTGATGTGTTGTGGAAATAGTTTAAAATTTTAAGAGGAAAATATAGATGAATGTTTTTCTGACCTTGCCATAGAGAATTATTTCTTAGACTATCACAAAAATTTTAATAAGAAAGAAAAGATTAAAACTTGGTATCATTTATAAGAACCTTTATAAGTCAATAATAAAAATACAAAAAGAAAAGACTCAATAGGTATTTTACAGAAAAGAAAACATATCACTAAAAACCTTATCAAGTCAGGCTCAATCTAACTCTATCTAATTCAGAGAAATATGGAAAAAAAAGAGTGCGAAGGTTATTTTACATTCATTCAATGGGCAAAAACTATTATGTCGATAATACCAAATATTGTAGAGACTGTAGATCAATGGAATCTTACACATTGATGGGATGTAATATGGAACAATCACTTACTTTGGAAAACAATTTAGCATTATTTTTTACAGTTGAATATTTACATATGCAATAAACTAGCAATTTGAACCTAGGTATTTACCCAAGGGAAGTTTAGCAAATGTATACCAGAAAACACTTAGCAGCACTATTAATAATAGCACAAATCTAGAAACAGCTCAGATGTTCAATGACAGGAGTCTGAATAAGCTATAGCATAATTAGAGAAATATTAAATATCAATTAAAACTAATGAACCAAACTACATGTAACACATGGATGAATCTTATGATAATGATGAGTAGAAGAAGGAAGTCCCAGAAGATATATACATTATGACACCCATTTTATAAAATTCAAAGAGAAGCAAAACTAAATAAAATATTTTTTAAATAAAATATGCATATAATAATTTTTCTTTAAGGCAGGGCAAGCATAAATAAGAAATTCAAAATAATGACTATTCTAGGGCAGACAGAAAAAGAGAATTGGAAACAGAATTGGATGTATATTATATTCCAGCTCTTGAGTTGAGTAATGGACTCATATAATTTCATCATGTTGTTAAAGTTGATAAATAATTGAAATAAAAGCCATGAATAAGCAATAATGGTAGTATGTCATAAACCAAAGATAATAATTAGTTCTATGTGGTGCCTTAACATAAAAAAATCAAAATCATAATAACGAAGACAACAAATAAATAAATTAAATAAATCCCATTTACAACTTCTACCCCGCCAAACTGGTGGAAAATTTAAATTCAAGTATTTTGAGGATTTCCCTACCCATACCCTATAAAGTCCTGGGGTCTTATCAGAATAAAAGCATTGGAAAGAAACCTCCAATCTCTCAGCCACTATGGTTATTACTGAGATGCCCATTGTCCAGACTAGGTCCATGTTGCTCTGTTTATCATGCTTTGTAGTCTATAAGCAATTTTTCCTTCCATCTATGACACAATCCTTCCTAGAGGCAAAGGAACACAAAGTCTTTCATACCTTCTAGGAACTGAGCAAGAGAAGAAAAAAAATATGGAGAAATGATAACAAATTAATAACTAATAGAGTTATTCTACACCACTAAAAAGAAAATGTATTCTCTATTATATTTATTCACCTATGAGACATACTTTATTAAGGCTACACTTCCTTCTCCCATCAGATTTTCTTGGTTAAGTTCATTGTATTCTTCTGAATAAATTAAGAAGATTCTTACTGGTTATACCACTAAAATGTTTGCTGTGCCTTTAAACCCAACTCTTTGGTGACTGAACTTGAGGAAAAAGTTAATTACAATTTTACATGTAACGTTATTTACTTCCAGAACCAGAAACTGTTGCAATAAATGAGAAAATGAGTAAAAGCACAGAAAACAAATTAAGAAAACTGTCATATCAAGTGGGAAATGGGCCCTTTGGCAAATTGTTTTTATTGCTTTTTCCCCTATTTATCTGAACATAGAGTTTATTAGTATTATATTGCCAAATGAAGCAGCTGAGTCTAGTTCAAGCTTATTACTAATATTATCATTCATTAATAATAAATTTATAAGTCAAATAAGTATTTCATAATATTTGCATGATCCAAACTGTGACCTACATTACAGCTATTTAATGAAGGATGATCTTGGGTCAACTTGCTAAAAATCAACAGTGCTTGCCCTTATAACATAACTTCATCCTCTCACCCTGACATGTTTTTCTTACACCGATTAATGAGCTCTTCTATTTTTGTCTTTTCCATGTTTAACTTGCACAGAGAAAAAAACATCTAAGTTGATACATCTGAGTGTCAGGTAGAGAGGAGCTGTGGAGCAGAGAGAATTTTGAGGATTAAATTTGCAGGGCAGCTATGGAAAGATAATGGTATAACCTATAAGAATAGAAGAACTCTCCCATTAAGGGAGGGAGCAGGAGACAAGAAAATAGGGAGATAAGTGCTTTCCAGGATATGATCATACAAAAACTTACTTTCATTTACCAAGTGTAAGATATATCAAATTTCGAGCCCAGAACAGAACATTAATAATAAATACAGATTTTCTCTGTATTCAACATAGACATTTTCCCCTTTTTATTTTTGTATCTCTCAAGCTGATAAAGGAAAACTAAAGAGTAAATGTGGATCAGAAAGGTGTTTCTTGGATTAAAACTGCTCTTAAACATTTGAAGAAACAGATTCTAAAATTTTGAATAAACATAAGCACATAGAATATGTTTTTAAAAGTCTTTGTGGGCAACTATTATTTTTCATAGGTATGAAAAATTATACTGCAAACAACAGGCTTGCCGCTTATGAAGACATAATGTAATCTAGTGATATATATGATATATTAACTATATATATGAATATGTTTACATATATAATAACATAAACACAATGCCAAGTGTCAATCTTCATTTTTATAAGATTACTGCCCTGACCTTTTACGCCATTTTCAATGGTGTTTAATTACTTGGAATAATTAAAAACAGAAGACAAACACATGCTAACAATTGACCACTAATGTGTCTCAAGTTCAAGTCCATGCATGCCCGAGCCTCTCCTTTCAGAAGTAATAGATCACTTTCAAATCTATCAACACAAACTTATGCTTTTTTTTCATTTTTATAACAACAAACAAGTATATGAGGTCTATAAGATTTTGTCATTTATCAAGCATTTCATAAATAAGAGCTCAAGTGTTTCCAGTCAAGCTGTGCCTCTCTCAGTTTTAACACTATGTGTTCACTAGCACAAATGGCACAAAACACCAATCTGAGAAGAAAGCCTGGATCAGAACTGACCACACTCTTGCCCTTGAAAGTATTTGAGGGAAACTTATGCCTCTCAGGCACTGCCAGAAGTCCAAAACTGTCAGACTGTCCTCATAGCCTTCATCCCTTGATATAATTCTGTCCATTCCCTAATCCAAAGTCTTCTTTGACCTTCCAAACTTTTGCACTGTACTCTCTGAAACTCACTCTTCTAACTCTCCTCTAGAGCTTCTAACTTGTCTCTAAATTTTAATTCCAACTTTTCCATCTAACAAAAATTCAGCTACTTCCTGAAAATGCCTCCTCCTCACAGCCCTAATGGCTGTTTTTTTTTATCTCATATCCCATGAATATGAGATATCAAATTAGTGTTCTGATCCTCTTTGCTGTTTGTGGAAAATGTTCTTTTTTTCCACCTTCCATAAAAAACCCAGATCTTTGAAGCATAGTCCATTAGACTGTACCCCAGGATACCATTCTACAGTGGTGTAGATAGTGATGCTCTAGGTGCCATCAACCTTTGGATCTTTCTCTCTCATTTGTTGTCCACTCCACCGTTACTCTCCACCATTACTTCTGTCATCATTCTTAGTGAGCTCTGTATTCATGCTGATAACCATTTAACCCACAGGCCTCTCATTCATTGACTTCCTTATTTCCAATGATTTTTTTTTGTCTTTCCACTTTAATGATCCAATACCAAGGTTATATCTCAGAAACTTTCATTAATAATTACTCACTGCATCGCTTCCCAAATCTTTATTCAACAGCTTACTCTCTACTAATTTCTATCTTTCCAGATCATGTATAGGCATACCTTGGAGGTACTACTGGTTTGGTTCCAGACCACCACAATACAGTGAATATCACAATAAACCAAGTCAAATAAATTTTTTGGTTTTCTAGTGCACATAAAAATAATGTTTACACTATATGTAGTCTATTAAGTGCATAATAGCATTGTCTAAAAAACAATGTACATACCTTAATTTAAAAATACTTTATTGTTAAAAATTTTTAACCATCATTTGAGCTTTCAGCAAGTCATAATCTTTTTGCTGGTGAAGAATCTTGCCTCAGTGATAATGGCTACTGACTGATCAGGGTGATGGTTGCTAAAGATGGGGGTAATAGGCAGTTTCTTAAAATAATCAACAATGAAGTTTGGTGCATCCCCTGACTCTTCCTTTCATGAATGATTTCTTCATAATATGTGATAATGTTTGATAGCATTTTACCTTCTGTAGAACGTCTTTCAAAATTAACGTCGATTCTCTCAAACTCCACTGCTGCTTTATCAACTAAGTTTGTGTAATATTCTAAATCCTTTGTTGTCATTTGAATAGTCTTCACAGCATACTCACTGGAAGTAGATTTCATCTCAAGAAACCACTTTCTTTGCTCATCCATGAGAAGCAACTGCTCATTCCTTCATGTTTGATCATGAGATTGCAGCAATTCAGTCACATATTCAGGTTGTGCTTTTAATTCCAATTCTCTTAGTGTTCCCACCATATCTGTAGTTACTACTTCTTTCACTGACGTCTTGTCCTCCTCAAAGTCACTCATGAGGGTTGAAATAAACTTTTTCTAGACTTTTGTTAATGTTGATATTTGACTTCTTCCCATGAATCATGAACATTCTTAATTGTGTATAAAACGGTGAATCCTTTCCAGAAGGTTTTCAATTTGCTTTGCCAAGATCTATCAGAGGAAGCACTGTCTATGGTGGCTATAGCCTTACAAAGTTTATTTCTTAAATATTAAGACTTAAGTTCAAGTTCAAAACTCCTTGATTCATGGGCTGCAGAATGGATGTTGTGTTAGCAGGCATGAAAACAACATTAATCTCATTGTATATCTCCATCAGAGCTCTGGAGGTAATCAGGTGCATTTTCAAAGAGCAAAAATATTTTGAAAGGTATCCTTTTCTTCTGAGCAGTTCTCAACAGTGGGCTTAAAATATTCAGTAAACCATGTTGGAGAACAGATTGCTATCGTTCAGGCTTTGCTGTTCCAATTATAGTGCACAGGCAGAGTAGATTTAGCATCATTCATAAGCATACTAAAATTTTTGGAATAGTAAATGGGTACTGGCTTCAACTTAAAGCCACCAGTTGTATTAGCTCCCGACAAGAGAGTAAGCCTGTCCTTAGAAGCTTTCAAGCCACACATTGACTTACATTTACTTGCAACATGCATTGACTTCTCCTTCTTTGCTATGTAAGCCCTAGATGGCATTTTCTTTGAATATAAACCTATTTAATCTACATTAAAAATCTGTTGTTTACTGTAGGCACTTTCATTAAGTGTCTTAACTAGATCTTCCTGGTAATTTGCTGTAGCTTCTACATTAGCACTTGCTGCTTTACCTTGCATTTTTATGTAATGGAGATATCTTCTTTCTTTAAACTTCATGAACCAACCTCTGCTAGCTTCAAACTTTTCTTCTGAAGCTTCCTCACCTTTCAGCCTTCATAGAACTGAAGAAAGTTATGGCCTTGCTCTGGATTAGGCTTTGGCTTAAGGAAATGTTATGGCTGGTTTGATCCTCTATCCAGATGGTGAAAACTCTCTCCATATCAGCAATAAGGTTGTTTCACTTTCTCACCCTTTGTGTGTTCATTGGAGTAGTGCTTTTACTTTCCTTCAAGAACTTTTCCTTTGAATTCACAATTTGGATAACTGTTTGGCACAAGAGGTCTAGCTTTTGCCTATTTCAGCTTTTGGTTTGCCTTTCTCACTACACTTAGTCATTTCTACCTTTTGATTTAAAGTGAGAGACATGTAACTCCTCCTTTCACTTGAACACTTAAAGGCCATTGTAGGGCTATAAATTGGTCTAATTTCAATATTGTTGTGTCTAAGGGAACAGGGAAGACCAAGGAGATAGAAAGAGGGGAGAATGCCTGGTTGGTGGAGCAGTCAGAACACAACATTTATCAATTAATCATGCCCTCTTACACAGGCATGGCTCATGATGCCCCAAAACAATTACAAAAGTACATCAAAGATCACTCATCACAGATCATAATAAATATAATAATAATGAAAAAGTTTGAAGTATTGTCAGAATTGCCAAAATGTGACACAGAGACACAAAGTGAGCAAAGGCTATTGGAAAAATAGCACTGATAGATCTGCTCAATTTAGGATTGCTACAAACCTTCAATTTGTAAAAAAAAAAAAAAAAAAAAAAAAAAAAAGCAGTATCTATGAAGCACAACGAAGTGAACTGCTATAAATCGAGGGATGCATGTATTTTAATATCCCAACTCCAAAGATGTTTGGATCTCAAGCCCATTGGCACATTTTAAACTCTCTTATTCTGAGGGCTCAGTCGGTTAAATTGCCAACTCTTGATTTCAGCTCAGGTCATGATCTCACAGTGATTTTGAGCCCCAAATAGAGCTTCTAAAACAGTGCATAACACATAGATGTTCAATACCTACTTTTGAATAATTAATTAAATCACATCATTAAAAATGTAATGAAAGATTCTCAAACCTCTAGGCTGAAAACAACTTTAATGAGAGAAAATAAATATCTGAATAAATAGATATACCATGTTCATGGACTAGAAGACTATATTAAGATTTTGATCTATGGGTTTATTACAAGCCTGATCAAAATGCATGCAAGCTTTTAATTTTACCTAGATATTGACAAACTAATTTTAAAATGTGCATGCAAATATAAAAATATATATAATGCAAAAACAACCTTGAAAGAAAGAATAAAATTGGAGGACTATTATTGATACAAACTATATTTTTATCAATTTATATCAACTATATTGATACAAACTATTTGCTACAAACTATATTAATAAAGACACTGTGGTGTAGATATAGGGTGAGGAAATTAGATCAACAATATATATTGTGAGTCTAAAAAGAGCCAAAAACACACACAAATAATTAATCTTCCACAGAGCCATTAAAACAATCCAATGAATAAAGGAAATTCTTTTCAATTAATGGTGCTGAAGCAACTGCATATCCAGTTGAAAAAAAGAAATACCACTATCACATAGTATACACAAAACTTTAGTTAGATCATAGACCTAAAATTTAACTGTGAAGTTTCTAAGAGAAATTATAGGAGAATATCTTCAGAGCCTTAAGGTAGGATATATTTCTTAGACAAGACACAGAAATCTCTAATCATGAAAAAATGATAAATTGGACTGCATTGAAATAACACTTTTCTGCTCAAAGACATATTAATAAAATGAATAGATAAGACACAAACCAGAGAAATATATTTACAAAACCTGTATATGAAAAACAACTGCTAACAGGATACACAAATAGCTTCTAGCAATCAATAATAAGACAAACAATCCAATTAAAAATAGGAAAAATATTTACACAAGTACGTCTCAAATGAAGACTATAAATGGGAATAAGCACATGGAAAAGTATTCAGCATCATTGTTCATCAAGAAAACGCAGATCAGGGGCGCCTGGGTGGCTCAGTCGGTTAAGCGTCCGACTTCAGCTCAGGTCACGATCTCGCGGTCCGTGGGTTCGAGCCCCGCGTCGGGCTCTGGGCTGATGGCTCAGAGCCTGGAGCCCGTTTCAGATTCTGTGTCTCCCTCTCTCTGACCCTCCCCCGTTCATGCTCTGTCTCTCTCTGTCTCAAAAATAAATAAACATTAAAAAAAAATTATAAAAAAAAAAGAAAACGCAGATCAAAAGTTAAAAATAAAACTACCTTATGATCTAGAAATTGTACTAGTAGATATTTACCCAAAGAGCACAAAAACACTAATTCAAAGGGATACGTGCATCCCTATGTTTACAGCAGCATCATTTTCAATAGCCAAGATATGAAGCAGCCCAAGTGTCCATCAATTGGACACACAGCCATAAAAAAGAATAAAATATTTCCATCTGCAACAACATGAAGGGAGCTAGAGAGTATAATGCTAAGTGAAATAAGTCAGTTAGAGAAAGACAAATACCATATGATTTCGCTCACGTGTGGAATTTTTTTTTAAAATATAATTTGTTATCAAGTTGGCTAACATACAGAGTATACAGTGTGCTCTTCGTTTTGGTGGTAGATTCCTGTGATTCATCGCTTACATATAACACCCAGTGCTCATCCCAACAAGTGCCTTCCTCAATGCCCATCACCCATTATCCCCTCTCCCCTGCACCTCATCAACCCTCCATTTGTTCTTTGTATTTAAGAATCTCTTACAGTTTGCCTCCTTCCCTGTTTGTAACTATATTTTCCTCTCCCTTCCCCCATGGTCTTCTGTTAAGTTTCTCAAGATCCACATATGAGTGAAAACATATGATATCTTTCTTTCTCTAACTGATTTATTTGACTTAGCATAATACCCTCCAGTTCCATCCATGTTGCTTCAAATGGCAGAATTTCATTCTTTCTCATTGCCAAATAGTATTCCATTGTATATATAAACCACATATTCTTTATCCATTCATTAGTTGACAACATTTGGGTTCTTCCCATAATTTAGAAAAAAGACAGTCCCTTTAGTGAATGGTGCTGGGAGAACTGGACAGCAACATGTAGAAGAATGAAACTAGACCACTTTCTTATACCATACACAAGAATAAACTCAAAATGGATGAAAGACCTAAATGTGAAACAGGAAACCATCAAAACCCTAGAGGAGAAAACAGGCAACAACCTACTTGACCTCAGCCACAGCAATTTCTTGCTTGACACGTCTCCAAAGGCAAGGGAATTAAAAGCAAAAGTGAACTATTGGGACTTCATCAAGATAAAAAGTTCTGCACTGCAAAGGAAACAATCAACAAAACTAAAAGGCAACCGATGGAATGGGAAAAGATATTTGCAAATGACCTATCAGATAAAGGGTTAGTACCCAAAATCTATAAAGAACTTACCAAACTCAACACCTGAAAAACAAATAATCCAGTGAAAAATGGGCAGAAGACATGACTAGATACTTTTACAAAGAAGACATGCAGATGGCCAACGACAAATGAAAAGATTCTCAACATCACTCATCGTCAGGAAAATACAAATAAAAACCACAATGAGATACTACCTCACACTGGTCAGAGTGGCTAAAATTAACAACTCAGGAACAACAGATGCTGGCAAAGATGTGGAGAGACAGGAACCCACTTACACTGTTGGTGGGATGCAAACTGGTGTGGCCGCTCTGGAAAACAGTGTGGAGGTTCCTCAAAAAAATTAAAAATACAACTACCCTATGACCCCAAATAGAACTATTAGGAATTTATCCAAAGGGTATAGGAGTGCTTATTCATAGCAGCACATGCACCCCAATATTAACAGCAGCACTTTCAACAATAGTCACGTGTGGAATTTAAGAAAAAAAAGAAGAGTGAAGGGGAAAAAGAGAGAGAGAGACAAATCAAGGAAAAGACTCTTAACTCTTAATTATAGAGAACAAATTGATGGTTACCAGGGGGATGGGGATGGGCTAAATAGGTGATGAGGATTAAGGAGTGCACTTGTCATGATGAGCACCAGGTGAGGTATGGAAGTGTTGAATCACTATATTGTTCACCTGAAGCTAATCTAACACTGTATGTTAACTAACTGGAATTTAAATGAAAACTTTAAAAGTCAAAAATAAAAGCAGAGAAAAAAAAAGAAAATGCAGACTAAAAGAACAATAATACATAAATACATACAAATAGTTAAAATTAAAAAGACTCACAATACTAAATGTAGCAAAGGATGTAGAGAAACAAGAATTCTCATAACTGGAGACAAACTCCAGGCAAAAACTGGAAACAACCCAAACACCCTTCAACATCAGAAAGGGTAAACAATATGTGCTATAGCCATTTTCATTTAATGGAATAGTAGTCAGCAATAAAAAGGAATTAACTACTAATACATGCAAAGACCTGGATATATCTTTAAAAATTTGTTGAGTTAAAGAAATCAGATTTTAAAAATTACTTATGGTAGAATTCAATTTATACAAATTTTCTAGTTTTCTATTACATTACAGACTATTCCAAAACTCAATGGTTAAAGAAACTGAAATTAGGTATTTTGCTCTCAAATCTGCAATTTGGGCAAAGATCATTGTGAATATCCCACTTACACTCCATGCAATGTCAGGTGGGAAGCTCCACAGGGACAATCAGACACACTTCCAAGATAACTCACTCACATGGCTGCAAATTAGTCTTGGATGTTGAAATTCAGCCAGGGCTGTTGGTTAAGGTCCTCAGTTTCTTTCCATATGGATCTTTTTATAGGCTACTTGGACTTCTCAGCTAGCCGGGTTCTCAGAGTGTCCCAAGATTGAAAAAAACAGATCCTGCCCATCTCTTAAAGCACACCTTCCACCATCTCTACTAGTTACGTTTTATAGAGCGCTCCTATATTCAAAGATAGGGGACACAGATCTCATCTTTTGATGGAAAGAATGTCAAAGAATATGTGGCCATCTTAAATCTACCAGGTATGTAGTACTAGAATACAGAAAGTTAATCTATTTTGATAGGAATCAGAATAGTGTTCACCCTGGGGTAGAGAAAGTAGCCGGCATTGACGGGCAGAGCACACAAAGGAAACTTCTCAAGTGGTAAAGATGTTCCACACCTTCATTAAAGTGGTAGTTGAAGAGGTGTAAAAATATGTCAAAATTCATCACACTGTAGCACTAAAGATACATGTATTTAACTCTAAGCAAATTCACCTCCATTTAAAAAATAACTTCTTTATGTGGAAGCAAGTTCCTCCTAAGCAAACATATTCACATTAACTGAAAGTTTCAAGTCAGTTTATTATATGCTCAGAGTTCAGTTGAGAAATTCTTCTTTACTGATTACTTTTAAATTACTCTTGTAAAAGAAATCAGAAAAATACTGTTTCTTAAATCATGTTCAAAGCCATTTTTAGGTCAAATAAGCTCAAAACTGAAAATTCTGGGGAAAAAATATTTTTATTCAGTTTATATGTTAAAGTGATATACATGTATATATAAAAACTTATATATGTATTCACCCATACATAATTTGATTTCATTATTTTTATTCAGTTTTTACATTTGAGGTTTGAGAAGATTGAGAAAAAAAAAACTCCTAGCTAAAACCATTTAAAAATCAATTCAATCAATTTCTCAAGTATATTCTTATGGTAACATCAGATTAAGAACCATTTTTTGACATCCTAAACTTGGGGCCCTTGGTGAGCTTTAGGAAATATGAATTCTTCAAGGGTTTCTTAAATCACAAAGGAACCACTGAAGTGTTAAGTATATTTTATTATATTGCAGTTCTTAATAATTGTTCTCTACAAATAGTGCTAAAGGCAATTCCTTTAAAAATTCCATTAACCAGAATATTCTATTTTTTTTTCTTTTTTAGGAATTCTGGATAAGGAAAGAAGATAGCATAACAGAACTTTAAAAGTATAAACATTATTCATGACAGTTTACTTCAGTTGCAAAATTAAAGTAGCATCTGTGCTTACTAAGGATTTTAGCTGGAGATTTTGTGCCTTGAACAGTAGTCCTAGCAGTTGTCTTTTCCTGAACAAGGTTTCTTCATGTGAGCCTGCCTTCTAAGCAGGCCATCTCAATAGTTCAGAAATTACTGTTGATGAGTTAGCTATGGATCATGTTCCAAGAGATTCCTTATTGAAACTATTACCAGAACTTATGTGAACTCTGTCATCTTCCTCTCCCAGTCTCTCTTCCCTTCAAGGGATCTTTCTCCAGATACAAGTTCATGGCTATTGAATGTCATAGGTGAGTTCATGCTTGTGTTTGCAATTAGAGGAAAATAACACTTGGCTACCTTTCAACTCCATTCTTTCTTCTATGTTTGCAGACAGTGCTGCCCAGCACAAGAACTGTCATGTGCATTTGGCCAGTCTCCTCCTACTGGAGCCCGTGTTAGCATTTTATGCTGCAAATGCCCAAAGCATGGTATGTATATAAAGTGTCAGCCACCAGGGAGAAAGGCTTGATGCCTCTTCTTGGGAATCCTTTTTCACATTCCTGGACAGCCAGTAACTTCAGGAGTACGTCATGAATGTTCAAACGCCCTAATGTAGTGCTCTACCATATCTACCCACTTCTAAAGTAAACCATCCATCAAAATAATCTCTTTCTCTCTTCACATCCTGGTTACTGTGATGGTTCCCAGGTTTTTAGCATATCAAAATAAATGAATCCTTCTAAAATAGATGATTGATAGGTTTAGACTTCACAGGACCACTTATAAAAATTGATTCCTAATTAATGGAAGAGTATCAGAAGTGTCAAAAGAAGGGTATGTAAATCTATATTTTTTTAGCACAAGCCATGTGTTCCACACCTATTCTGGGATCCCATCTAAAAAGTTACCTGTTTTGCCCCATTCTGTTGGCTTGCTAGAAGAATAAGTTTCAGTGACTTGAAAGCCCATTCAGAAAATTGTCAATCAAGGGGCACCTGGGTGGCTCAGTCAGTTGACTGTCCGACTTCGGCTTGGGTCATGATCTCATGGTTCATGGGTTCGAGCCCCACGTTGGGTTCTGTGCAGACAGCTTAGAGCCTGGAGCCTGCTTCAGATTCTGGATCTTCTTCTCTCTTCCCCTTCCCCAGCTCACACACACACACACACACACACTCTCTCTCTCTCAAAAATAAACATTTAAAAAATTTAAAAAAAGAAAATTTTCAATCAATATAACAATGGGTTGAGAGTTGGTGTTTAGGGGGAATAAGGGTGGCATAAAGATATTTTTATTTGTTTGTCTACATGAGATTATTGTGGAGTTCTGGATGAGCAGGGATACTCTGTCTGAATAGGTTCAGTCCCACACTTTTTAAAATGTCAAAATACTGGGGTGTCTGGGAGACTCAGTCAGTTGAGCATCCAACTTCAGCTCAGGTCATGATTTCACAGTTTGTAGGTTTGAGCCCCACATTCGCTTTGCACTGATGGCACGGAGCCTGCTTCAGATTCTGTCTCCCTCTCTCTCTGCCCCTCCCCTGCTTGTGCTCTCGCTCTCAAAAATAAACATTTCTTTTAATGTTTTATTTATTTTTGAGACAGAGACAGAGCATGAACAGGGGAGGGTCAGAGAGAGAGAGGGAGACACAGAATCTGAAGCAGGCTCCAGGCTCTGAGCTGTCAGCACAGAGCCCAATGCGGGGCTCGAACTCACGGACCGTGAGATGGTGACCTGAGCGAAGTCGGACACTTAACCGACTGAGCCACCCAGGCGCCCCTCAAAAATAAACATTTAAAAAAAATATCAAAATACTTTCATACCACTTAATAAAGAGTCACTGCCCCAAACCCCTTCAAGAACTTCCTGTTTTCCCCAGGGTCTGTCCCAGACCTTTCTGATTCCCTAGGATACAGCAATTCAAAGGTTAATGTCTCGCATGTCACAGGAGAGTGCCTCTGAGCCCCTGCTCCAGCACTGTGATAGGTGTCTATTCTAACTGGTCAGTGTCCACCTGACACCAGTTAAGGTTATAATGAAAGCCGATGAGATCATATAATTATACACTTTTTTTCTGCTAATCATTTGCATATATAGAGTCAACTCTGAGTTAGCTATATCAACGACCAATTGATAATCTGAAACACAGCAAATCACATTAAATGCTGTTCCACTTTTCTCGGGAATGCATTTTGTAATTTTCAGCAAATTCATTCCCTTAACTATGGTTTTCATCTAGTATCAAAAGTCATTAATACAAACCAGGCTGTTAACTATCTCCCAAATATCCAAGATAACCAACACCTGAGGGAAAGTAAGGGCATGAACAAGTATTGAGCATTTTCCCATGCCAGCTTCTGTTATCTCATTAAATTCTCACACAACCCTGTATCGTTATTCCCATTTTGCAGATGGCAATTTAATGCTCAGGGTTGTATTTGATACCACACAGCTCTCTAAGCACCAGCACAAGGATAATCTATTTTATGCCTTTCTAAAAAAATGTGAGAAACACGATTGTGCCCATTTTATTTTAGGAAACCAAGACTCAGGGAGGTTAAGTAACTTTCTCAGGATGACACAGCAAAAGGGAACAGACCTTAGGTGAGAATTGAGATTTTTAGACTTCTACTCCAGACTCCCACTTCCTGGGAATATGAACTTGGCAGCATCAGGATTGCACTGTTTGAGAAATACACTGCATGCAGGCTCTGTCCCCTACTTCAAGATACCACTTAGAAGCAGCAGAGCTCCTGTGCACCTCCTCTCACCCTCTTTGCCTTTGGCATCAGTCCTCATCAGGGTCTTATTATTGTCAGGCTCCTCTGCTGAGACTGCCCATGATAGTCCCTCAGAACTGTGGGTCCATACACACACACACACACACACACACACACACATACACACACACTCCCCTCTCCTCACCTCAGCAGGATTTTGATTAGTTAGGATTTTAAAAGTTCTCAGAACCTTTTCCTTTGTTTTGAGATGAGGTGTCATTTTTTGTTGCGGACAACCTCCATCAGGCAGAAAGGAGAGTTCGATGTTTTCAGCGTGACTGTGCACTGGGAAAGGAAGCCTGTTCTTACCAGTGTGCAAACTCTCATTCTCCCCCTTGTCCGCATAAACAAATTAATCTAATCATGAAAGGATGCGTTAAAAAGAAAGGAAGGGAGAGAATGAAGGCGAAGGCAAAGAAAGACAAAATTGAGGAGGGGGAGGCAAGAATAAAGACTCCAAACAGAGATTGCCATGGAAGAAGAAAGAATGTTTCCCAGTGTAAAAGGCTCTTCTTTCAGAAAGAAAACTACTTCTGGCTGCAAAATAAGCCCCCTACTGTTAGACTATTTAACTCTGTCCAATCTCCAGGGGTTCTATCCAAATTAATTTCATTCCTTTGTCAGGATCCTCCCGTCTTTAGTTACCAGTCTCCATCTGTCCCCTTTGAAAGATTGCTGGGCACTCCAGCTTCAATATCCTTCTTCCTGGCTGCCTTGGATTTAAATACCAATCTCACACACTGCCGCAGCTCATCCAGGGTCTTAGGGAGTGAGAACTAATTGGCAAGAGCCATCCTCCGTACTACCAAGAAAACCCCAAATAAATAGAAAATGCCAAGCTTGTTTTAAATAAAAAGCTATTCCTGTAACTGTTAATTCCACAACTACCATGTTATGTAGCTCTGATAATCAATCTCTCCACTTAGATTTTTCTCCAGAAAATCTGCTTTTAAGGAAGTAATTACATATGTCAAAAAATTTCGTAAAAAAAAAAATCGCATGAAATGCAAACCAGTTATTTGGCTAGTCCCCCAAACAATAGAACCATCTATATGGTGTTTTTGTTCCGGAGGGCATAATTGAGATCATCTAGTCAATCTCTTCATTTTTAGGTGAGAAAACTGAGGCACAAAGGGCCTGAATATTTCCCTCCTGCACTACACAGTTCGTGGTGATGCTAAGAATAGAAACTAGATCTGAGTTCTGGTCCAATGATCTTATCTCTTTGTTGTAAAATGTGAAGATAGATAAAGTCAGAAAGGGTTTACATTTAGAACAATGTGAAGCAGTTTTATATTTATAATAATAAGCCCACAAATATAAGCACGTGACTGCTTTTCAAACTCCAGTTCTCTTTTCCTTTCACCACTCAGGTTTTATGTTAAGAAAGAAAAGCTATTCTTCATATAAATCTAGCAAACACTGAAAGGGAAATTTGCTGCCTCAGAAATCATATACAATGTGCTTTCGAGTCAATTCTACATGTTTGGAGTTATCCACTCCTCTGACTTATCTTAACATTTTTCTCTTCCATGACTATGGATAACTGTGTGTCGGCTAAATTAAAATAAAGAATGTAAAAAAGAAAAAAAAATAAGAATGTTGTAGGGAATTCTGGCAAGTCTTATATGTAAGTAAGTAAATAAACAAACAAAAGCCTTCAACAACTTTGTAAAATGTATATTTTTTATAGTTTCCCCCCAAATATCCACTGGTATTTAATAATGACTCTGTGCATACCCTCATTTAATTTTCCTCATCCCAGTTTTGAAAACTGGCTTGCTATAGCTCCAGACTATCTTGCTTCTTCTACCCTAATTACACTTAACTCCCTTTTTCCTTTTCTGGCTTTTCTTCTGCCAAATACTCCCTAAGTGTGATTCTGTCACCAAGTCTTTGCTCTTACCCCACTCTGGACGACAGCAATTTCATCTTCTTTCTTAGCTTTGCCCGTTTGAAAATAATCACCTTTTTGTACTCCTCTTCCTTAAATTCAGTACTTCATAATTTTCCATGATTACTTTTCTTTGTTGACATATACAATTAATTATACAATCTGAACATTCTACCTTACATTTAATTTCAGTTTAAGTCAATTTAACAAACATTTACTGCCTGCTTGTTTTACACAAAGCAATGTGCTAGGCTCTATGTGGCATAAAAAAATGAACAAGTTATATTCCTTCATGTCAGGTAGTTACTTGTCAGCCAGGGATGTCTTCTCCAAAAGGGTAAAGCAGAGTTGATATGGTGTTTACCTGATAGAGGTATTTTGAGGAGTAAGTGAACTCCTGTATGTAGTTCTCAGCTTGTAATTAGTTCTTAGTGTGTATTACTTGATACTGTTACTTGTAGTATTATTGACAAATTATTTCTTTGATCCTCTCCAGTCTTAAAATGCTATGACAAAAATATATAGACTACAAGGCTAAATATGCTAAGAGTAATAGGAGACCTAGAAGACTGCATTTTTAATTAATGATTAAACATGAGACATACTAATATCATTTACCTCTTGATAATAATGCACTGAGAAGCACACATCATTAACTTAGTGATATTCTTGCTGTATATAAGTATATAGTCTGAATCAAATCATGAGAAAACATCAGACAAACCTAGAAAAAGAGACTTTCTACAGTATAACCATTAAGACTCTCCCTAAGTCTCACGATTATGAAAAACAAAGACTGGGGAACTGTCTCTGATTGGAGAAAATTAAAGAAGCATGCCAGATAAAGGACCAAATAAAGGACATTAGTGGGATAATAGCTGGAATCTCAAAAAAGGGTGTAGATTAGTTAATGGTAGTGTAACAATCGAATTTTCTGGTTCCAATCATTGTGCTATGGCTATTTAAGTTATTAAGATTTGGGGAAGGTGGGTGGATGGTGCACAGAATTCTTTGTACAGTTTTTGCAAGACTGAAATCATTTCAAAATGAAATGGTTTTGTTTTAAAAAAATTAGAACTGTATAAAATACAAATGTAAGATAGAGGAAAGTGAGAATTCCTCTTCAATGCACAGGTGAAGGGGATGGAATGAATGGCTCACAGAAGAATTCTGAAAGATGGAAGCATCTGAGCTGGGATTTGAGGCCACTGATATTGAGGAAAGGTATTCTAGGCAAAGAAAAGAGCAGAATTACAGGCAGCAACAAAGCAAAGAGCAAGGTATGTTTGGATAAAAGTAAACATACTCTTTTGGAATTCAGTGTCTTTGAGAGGGAAGGAGTACAAGACAGAAGCCAGACTTAAATATTTTTATGTCTCTGTAGTAGGCCGCATAATGTGCCTCCCCACAAAAATGTCCATATCCCAATCCCCAAAGCCTATGAATATGTTACGTTACATGTATAAAACACTTTGCACATGTGATTAAATTAAGGATCTTGAGAAGGGGAGAGGATTCTGGATTATACAGCTGGGCCCAATAGAGTCAGAAGGGTCCTTATGAGAGGGAAGGAAGAAGATCCAGCGCTGGAGGTGATGGAACAAAGAAAGCAGAGGTTGAGTGACAGGCTTTGAAGATGAAAGAAGAGGCCATGAGCCAAGGAGTCAGATGGCCTTTTACAGCTGGAGAAGACAAAGAAATAGATTTTCCCCTGAAGCTTGCAGAAGAAATAAAGCCTTGCAATCACTTTTATTTTAGACTTCTGACCTCCAATACTGTAAGAGAATAAATCTGTGTTGGTTTAAGCCACTAAATTTGTACCAACTTGTTAACAGCAGCAATGGGAAACTAATACAGTCTTACAGATATTGGCATCTTACTTTCGGACCATTTCAGCTTTAACTCCATTTGGACTGTTATTGTAGTCTCCTACCCACTCTCTCTGCTTCTATTCTCCATCTCTCCCTTCTATGAAATGATGTCACATTTATTTTTTTTTTCAGACCCTGGACTGTTCATGTCATTCCTCTAAACCAAAACTCTCAAGGGTCCCTAGTACCTTTTATAAAAACATCCATACCTAATATCTTGGCATTTAAGAATCTTACCCCAACATGGATGTCCAACTTTCTGGGTTTCTCTGCAGCATTAACTTTTCACCCAGGCAAATTAATTTAGTCACAGTCTCTGGGGCTTTCCTCCTGCATTTTGGAATGTCAGTTTTAAAGGTCCAGATCGTGTTCCCACTCTTCATATCCTAGCCCATAGTGATTTTTCTCTCCACTGAACAACTACAGTCTTTACTGATTGTTCTCTGAAACTCTCATTCTATCTGTTTTTAGGGCTCAGGCCTGAAGTAAAGGGCCCCCAAAATTCACAAACAGCTTAATGTCTGAGAATTGAAACATGGACAAATCCCAGTGAATGGGATAACCACTGAAGATACATACATTGTAAATATGTACAAATCTGGAATGCAGGTTTAGAAAACACTCAAGTCACTTAAAGTGTGTAAAATAGAATTCAGGATGACTAAAACTAATAAAGAAAAAATGTCTCAGACAACATGCTGTAATGGTTAGGTGTCTCTGTCATTATGTTTTCCAGGTTCAAGACCTACATCTATCACTGGGCAGTTTTATTTCCATAACTCAGATCGATGTTGATTAAAATCACTGTTCTTGCTCATGATGTTATCATAAGCAAATCTTGTGATTACAGTATTTAGTTTCACACATAGACCTTCCCTACCAAGAGAGAATCTACCAGCATGAACTGTGGTTTCCATTGTAAATTTCTAAATTGGCATTTGGGTTCACACATCACCCTCTTGTGAATTTGGTCATTGAGTCAATTACTTAGGCTAAGTCCGAAATCACACAAATAAAATGAAGGAGCTGAAGCAATTTGCTGCATTGCTCTGGCCAATGAAAATAACTTTGCACTATTTGCATCTGAATTATTTAGATAGGTTGTCTGTAATGATCAAATCCACCAGATTATTGCTCAACTTTTCACTGTAATTTGCATAGATAGCCTCCTTGTGCACCTGGCATTGTCCCTGAAAGTGCTGGGCAGCTGCTCCATTGAAAACAATAACAGCTGTGAAGCTTAAATCATTTCATGTTATAGTAAGATGACAACAACATGATATGCAAGCAGCAGACGGGAAATTCCTTCTGGACACTGCTTGTTGAAAAGGCAGAACAGCAAAGAACATGCAACACAGTTGTGTGCTTTAGCTCTGCAGATAAAAGCCAGTGACAATCTCAGAAAAACTTAGTGATTCACAGTTTCATAGAGATGCCAAGAGGATGTTATCTATCTTAGCACATACCTTAAATCTCTTAAATCTCATGTTAAATGAAACTAGAGAGAACTAAGAAGCACTTCTTGGCCTGATTCATAACTCCCTTCTTATTACGGTACTGAGTCATATTAATTAATATGGCTATGAACACCTTTTGATGAAATCCCTCTATATTCTTTTTACTCAAATTCTCTCTTTGGTAAATGATTATAGAACTATATATTCCCAAACGCCAATACCTG
The DNA here is from genome assembly GCF_018350155.1 of Leopardus geoffroyi. Taxonomy (NCBI): domain Eukaryota; kingdom Metazoa; phylum Chordata; class Mammalia; order Carnivora; family Felidae; genus Leopardus; species Leopardus geoffroyi. The sequence continues at coordinate 74,405,019 of NC_059332.1, forward strand.
TATGTAACAAAAGAAAAAAAGAAAGAAAAGAAAAAGAAATATCCCATGCTTATTTGCATAATTTCTCACTTCACTATAGTAGTATGCCACAAAGCAAATAGCACAACCCATTAAATGAACTGAAACTCATACAAACTCAGTCTTCAGAAAGGTGACTCAATTCAGAAACCTACGGTTTACCAGAAATTCAGAGGCAGTGGAGATTGCACAAATTCAACAAGCTTGAGAGCTGACCTTTACATGATTTTGATGAAGAAAAGGGCAGCTCGCTTGAGTAGGAGAAAGAAGTGCTCACCTAAGTGAGAATATCTGGCAGGCACTGAGCTGGGCCGTCTGCCCCAAGTGAATCTCAAGGCACCTGTCTGAAGGCCTGTCCTTCTGCTGTTTTTGAATGTGAAAGCAAAAGACTTCTGTTAAAATCCAAATATCCCAGTGAGGGCACTACCTCCGTATATATCACCAGCATCCTTTGAAAATCCAATCTTTAATGCCCACTAATCAAGTATAAGTTATTTGCTTGCTTAAAAATCACCAATGGATTCCCACTGTCTCTAGCATGGAATCCTAACACTTCCTAACAAGGTCTTTGATACTTTGACCTTGACATACCTTTTCTTCTTTCTCGTTTTGTAAGCTTTGCTTAATGAAGCCTTTCCAATTATAAAAGTAACATGTGGTTATTATAAACAAATTTAAAAATACAAAGAAATATAAATATTAAAATAAAAATTAAAACCAGAACTAGCCACTATTATTCATATTTAATTTTATTTCCTGACAATTGCTTTTTGGTGTGTGGTTATACATCCTTTCTCTTTCTGCTTTTGTTCTTATTTCTATATCAGGCCTTTAAGCACTTTCATGACTATTTTTAGCCCTACTACCTAGGAATTCATTAGAAAAAGACCATAATGAAACCATTTTAGTCTAGAAGTTATTAAAGAGAGCTACAGAAAGATAATACTTTTTATGCTAGCCAACATTCCTGACTATGTTTTCTTCTTTTCTTCCTTGGGATTTGGATGTTAGAGAAAAACCCAGGGAAAAAGGCAAATTATTGACTTTTGAGCTTAAAACCCCTAATCTTTGAGGACCTCATGACATAAGCTTATACCATAAAGTGTAGATCTAGAGGTTTAGTAGGGCAACCAACTTTCTCTGGTTTGTCCAGGAATATCCTGGTTTAAAAAAAATGAGTCTAATGTCCTGAGAACATCCTCAGTTCCAGGAATATCAGAACAGCTAGTCATTGTAGCAGGAACCAGCTTTTCTTGCTGCATGTTGAGCTAAATATTCTATAGACTTGGAAAGCAAGAGTACCTGAGGCAGAGCCATGTGCCTTGCCAGCAGTCAAACCCTGGAAGGACTCATTAGGTTAGGGAATTTGAGAGGAGAAAACCTGTCTTATCTTCTTTCCTTACTAGTTTCCAGAAAGCAGCCAGTAGGTCAAGATACAGAAAGGAAAAATTCTGATTATCTGCATTTTCTCTCCTGAGAAACAGGAAATGAGAAAGTTAGGAAGTATGAGAAGAGTAGAGGAAATGATGGCTAAAGGAAATGTGAAAGGGCACTGACCAGGGACAGTAACTACAGCAATGCTGGTGGCCCTCCTGAAGGCAGAAGCCTAGGCCAGTCAACACAACAATATCACTGCCTCCAACTATATCCAACAGCCTCACTCAGGGGCTAATGAGAGGGCCCCTGAAATGATTGGCCACAGTGTCTCCAGAGAGTATTTGAAAAAAACACTGATCTAGTTGAAACCCCTCATTTTATAGATGAAGAAACAGAGTCCCAGAGGAATAAAAACTTACTCAGGATCATTCACTTAGTAGTAGAGGCAGAACCAAAAACCAAGATTTTATACTGATCATGGTTATAAATTGTTTGAAATGATGTAACTATTATAGGACCTATTTTATGGGTAGAAATAGAAATACCTCCAAAGTACCAAGAATAGTATCAGGTCTTAAAATTTTACCCTACTTGTGAACTAACAAATGAGACTTGGATGCTGACAAAAGGCATGAGACTTCTGGGTCAGAAACAAAAGACTCTATTACTCACAGCAAAAGCAGTGGTGAGCTTCATGGTTACTTGCTTCAGGTCCCCATGCTCCCAAGTTTCATGAGGGCAACACAAAGTGCTCATGATTGATGCCTACAAACAAAATGGGTTGCATTTAGAAAAAAGAAATGCTAAGCTTGGGGATTCACTACTTTTGTAGTAAGCAGAAGTAAGCCAGCCTTGTTTTGGGGGAAGACAGTACCTCATATCTCAAAATTGCTTGCTGCAAACACAACTCTGATAAATCGTCTGTTAAAGAGTGGTGAAAGCCTTGCATTCTTGGTATGTGCAGGGAAGAATGTGCATGGAAGCTCAGGGCCAATGGAAAATTATTTCTCCCAATAACTATCATTTAAACTAAATGGAGAAACAAACCTATGTAGTTATATGGCATAATACAGCCCATTAGTTTTCCCATTCTTCCAAAGATTGAGATTTTACTGACCACATTAAAGGAAATAAATGCTTTCCAAATATTGTGGTACTTTCTAAATACTTTATGCATTTCTATAACCAACTATTCCACATATCAGTGTTATAATATGGCTGTTTAACAAGGGTGATATTCCAAATATTTAATATGGGCACCAATTAATCAGAACAGAAACTGACTTTACATAACAATTATACTTCATGATTGTGCTAGCTACTAAGTTCTACTAAGACTAAACTCATGTTTAACCTAGAATACAGAAAGCTGAACACCAAGAATTTATTGGAGTATATAAAAAATATACAGCATTCACTTAGGGAGAAGGCAGACATGTGAATGCATGTTAGTGATCACGGTCCTAGCCTGTTTGATCTAATTCAATTCCAAGTAAATCCAGAAAATAACTTTATGGCTGAGAAAAAAAAAACTTATTTTCCCAACTTTCAATTGAATACGAGGAAACCTGTTTGCATAGAAATTAGCTTGTTTGGACGGCCAGGGTAAAGTATGGCTTCAGCTAAAAGGAAATTTCTAGGGAGCAGCTGTTTGAGAAAGGTCAAAGCATTCTTTTAATTAGCAAAAAGGTAGAATAATTTTGGGAGATGTTTTTATAGCCTTGAGGAAGTATTATGAGTGACTAAACCTCTGGGGATAATACAGTGGCACTTAAATGCTTCTTTTACATATTGTCAGTGGAATCTATCTGGTTAGTCTCTCCAGGAGGTAAGATATAATTGACAGTGTGAAAAATTTCCCCCCAAAATTCTGTTATTTTTGCTCTCATTTGGAAATGCAAAGGCCCACGCATGGCTCATAGCCACTCAATCAGCCACTTACAAACCCAGAAACATCTCAAGGAGAAAGTTCTTATTTACTTTCCTCTAATCTCCTCAAAGAGAATTATTTTACCATTTGTTTCTTTTTTTAAGTTTTTGTTTTAATTCCACTTACATAAAACATACTACCATTTATTTCCTTGGAGTGACAGCAACTACATCTTGCTTCATGGCTCTAGAACATCCCGATAAGAAAGGCACAAATGACCTTGTCTGGTAAGCAGAAAAACCAACGTACCAAAATGAAGTGCTTTCAGATGCGCTGAGTACCAGTTGTATGGTAGAATGATATCTGAACAATGATCTGTAGGGATATGTTAATTCAAATTATCTGGACAATTATCTCATGTTTTTACTGCAAAGATATGAAGCCTCTGAGTCAATAGAGAGAGCTAGGAAAAAAATCAAAGTGTGCCTCAAGTCTTCATTATACAATTGCCACCAGCCCATCACCTATCCTAAAATACAGAGTAGCACATTTACCAAGTGATGGGCACCATGTGAAGCATCTTCATATGTTGTATCATTTTATCTCCACAATAACCCTATAGGGTGGCTTATTATTTCTGTTATGTCGATAACAGAAACAATAACAAATCATACTTTATGAACTCTTCAGAATTCCATAATCATAAAGCTGAAAGGGAACTATTTTAATTTCAGTATGCATATTTGGGCTTCACTATCTAAAATTGATTTTATTTTAAACTATATATTGCAACATAGGGATGGAAGAAGAGAAGCTGTAATCTTTGTAGTATTTATAAGTTCCAAAGATTCTAACTAGCCCCGTTAAACTTCCAAGAATGCCAATATATCTGTTTCTTGTGACTTTCATGACAATTATCAAAAACGTGGGGGACTAAAACAGAAATTCATTCTGACACAGTTTAGAAGGCCAGAAATATGAAATTAAGGCGTCAGCAGGACTGCACGTCTTCTAAAGACTCTAGGAGAGAATCTTTTCTTGCCTCTTCCAGGAAGCTCTGGTGGCTCCAGGTGCTCCTTGACTCCTGGTTGCGTCACTCCCATCTCTGCTGCCATCTTTACATGGCCTCCTCCTCTGTGTCTGTGTCATTTCTTCTGTCTCTTATAAGGATTCTTTTCACTGGATTTAGGAACCATCCAGATAATCCAGGATGATCTCATCTCAAGATCCTCAACTTAATTATATCTGTAAACACTCTCTTCTCCAAATAGGGTCACATTCATAGGTCTTGGGGGTTAAGACATGGACACACATTTGGATGTCCACCATTTGCCCACTATAGGTGGGGTTAGACAAGATAATTTAAGTCTCCCTTTCTCGTATGATAGTATTTACAAATAACAAATAAAAGGCAATCTGAAAATACAAGTCATGTAAACAAAAACTCCATGAAGACAAAAGTTTAGTGGGGTTTTTTTTTTCTCTCTGCTGTATCCTAAGTGCCTGGCACATACTAGATGCTCAATAAATATTTGTTGAATGAAGGAGCTCATGGGTCATATATGAATGTCAGGGCCAGAGGAAAGTTTTAGAAGAAGTAGTATTTGAGTTAGCTTTCATTGATGAGTTGCCTGTTGCTTCTGACTATAGCTATGAAGCAACCTAGGAATTCAATTCTCAGCATCCAGACTGAGAAAATAACTAGGAACACCTGGATAGGCAAGAAAAAAAAAGTTTCACTTGGCTGTAAAGTTTGTCCCTAAGAGATAAAGCCAGAAGTCAAAATTATAATGCCTAAAGAGTCATGGCAGAAATCAGAATTGTGATCCACTCCTGCAGACAGTTTTTAGTATGATTCTCTCACGCGAAGATACCTAGATAAGTTAGGTGTGATTTCATGTGTGAGTTGAGTTTTGCACATTAAGACCCCAATCAGAGATAGTGACATTCTTCTAGAGCAGGAGCTATCAAGAATTAGGAAGCATCAGGATCCTAGTCAAGAGGACTGGAGCCCAGCGCTAAGATGCATTCCTAACATGGAACAGCTACAGTGCCATAAAAAAACTTACACAGAATCCCAATTTTGCATACTGGAGAAATATGGTAAGAGTTGAGAGAAGGCTGTGGCTTAGTAGGCCTGCATACCTGTAAATTAAGGTATGACACATATACCACTAGGATGGGAAGTGTATCCTTTTATGGATACACTGCCCTGGCCAGGATCTTAGCTTAGCAAATGATGGAACTGAGCCATCAGAAAAAAATTCTCCATGTCAGCAGCTAGGCTGGACAGGGGAAAAACACCTTCAACAGATGAAAATATGGAGTGAAGTGCACTGCAGCCAAAGAAAACACATGATAGAATACATAAGACCAGGAAAAGACAAAACTTGTTTGAAAAATGATAGATGATACATGGACACTAGTTTGGGAAACAAAGCTGTAATGTTCTATAGAAGCCAGTTGTGGATAAGGAAATGAACTACTATAGTTTTTTAATCTCATTTAATTTTACAGAAGCCTTTCAAGTTTTCCTCAAAGAATAAGAAGCTAAAGCTTATCTGGGTTAAATAACTTGCTCAGGTTTAATCACTGGAGCAGACAGGATTCTAATCCAGGATTGTCTTGACTTCCAATAATAGGCAGTTTCCATGGGATTTAAGACTAGATCTGTGTTTCCCCTTCAGAATGTGAAAGAGACCCTCCAGAAATTCTTAATACAATTAACATGTATGTGTTCTGAAGAAGAGGAAAGGACACCAGAGATAGGTATATCTGTTACGAGATTATTGCAATGATCCAGGTATAAGAAGACAAGTCCTATACTAAAATGAAAACAATGAGAGTAACAAAACATGCTATGTCGGCTGAAGTCAATACTCTATCTGTCCCAGAAATCCAAGTGATATATTTAAGCACACAGGTTTTAAATGTTTAAAAATATTTATTTAATGGTTTTAGGAGATGAGATAAAAGAAAAGAGGAGCCATTTAAAAGGACCCAAGATTTAAGCCTCATTCCTGTTTTGGAAAATCATTTTCTTTTTTCTATTAATAAACATAGGAAGATTTTTAAAATATCAGAGAATTCAACATTTAACTTCAAATTAATGAGGGTCATTTATTAAGTAATTTTTTGCTTCCCCAAATGGTATGATGATTTATGAATGATATAAAGACAGTAAAACTCTCAAATGAAAGGTGCTATATCAATTGAACATACTTACAGTGTCTTTATTTTTTTTTTTTAAATAAAGCATAGCAGTGAGGTATGCTTGTAATTCATAAATGTGGATTATAATTTAGGAGTTGAAATCTGTTTTTATAACTTCATCTTTCTAATGTCATTTGTAGAGATGGATAAAAATAGCCGTTCATGAGCAACTCATAGTTGATTTCACAAATTTCTTAATCATTAAAATATAAAATTATTACAAAACCAGGAATATGAATATTAACCACCATCTCCAGACTCCAAAAGGAAATCCCACTGAGTGAAGCATAACTGTGGACCTGATCCAGGAGAGCAAAGCCCAATAGGAAGGAAAAAAAATGATGGTTGGGAATGAGGGTTTTGGAGTCAGACTGCCTTCAGTTTTAATCTTAGCTCTGCTACGTTTTAGCAGTGTGTCCTCTTCCCTGCTTTATAATCCCTCATCTGTAAATTGAAGACAGTTATTCCTATCTTAGAGGATTGCATTAAGCATTAAATGCCATAATACATTTATAGTGTTCAGTTAAGTGCCATGCTCATTTTAAGAGATTAATAATGGGAGCTATTATGGTTGGTGAGATTTTTTTCCTTTTTCTTCCATTGTATCAGTGTCCTTGGAGATGCAGGATATTTGTAAAAGCTAAAAGTCACACTCTTACTGGGATACCTGTTTTTAAGGCAATCAATGAAACATCCTTCATCCCATGCATCAGTAACTTTCTTTCTTCATCTGTTTTATAGACTACAACTCTAAGTAATTCAGTGTATCTGAGAGCAAAAATTAGACGAAGGGTGCATTGATTACACCTAGGCTATGATGGCCATAGGAAGAAGGAGTAGAAAAGGCAGGAAGAGCCATGGGAATGATAGATTCTGGTGGCTTCTCATATATGAAGGGAACAAGGGAAAAACTACAGATGGGTTCAAATTATAAAGAGTAATTTCTCTGTACATATCACAGAATCAGGCAAAAGAAACAGAAACAAATTCTTTTCCAGCCCAGCAGATACACAGTAGGTAAATAACTAGTAGCTGTGCAAATTACAAACTTTCTAAGAGCCAAAAAGATTCCATCAAGTCCCAGGTGAATGGTGAGGGGAGCAAAGGGAATCCTACCCTGGTGTTGGAATACAAATACTAGGCCAGGTTGGCATCTCCTCACTCAAAGATAAGAAACCAGAAAATAAACAAGTTGAAGCCCAAAAGAGAATCTCCAAGACAAGAAAAAAAGAAATACAACCCAATTAAAAAATGAGCAAAAGATCTGAAGAGACATCTCACCAAAGAAGATATACAGATGGCAAATAAGCACATGAAAAGATGTTCAACATCATGTCATTAGGGAAATGAAAACTGAAAGAACAGTGAAATACCACTACATAGCTCTGAGAATGGCTGAAATTAACAATACCAATTGCTGGTGAGGATTGAGCAACAGGGACACTCACTCATTGCTGGTGGCAATTCAAAATGTTACAGCAGTTTCTTACAAAGATAAACATAGTCTTATCATACAATACAGTAGTCACACTCCTAGGTGTCCTAGGTAATTACATTCCCATTTTATTTAAACAGTTATGTCCACACAAAAACCTACATGTAAATGATTATAGCAGCTTTATTCAAACTGCCAAAAACTAGATGCAACCAAGATGTCCTCCAATAGGTGAGTGGATAAACAAACTGGTATAATTATTCAGTGATAAAGTATGGAATATTATTCAATGATAAAATAAATGAGACACTGAGCCATGTAAAGACACACGAGCACATTTTAAGTGCATATTGCTAGGTGGAAAAACATTCTGAAAAGGCTACACACTGTATGATTCCATTATATGACATTAAACTATAAAAGCAGCAAATAAATCAGTGGGTGCTTGTTCAAATCAGTTCAGTGGCTTGACCAAGAGGGTAACAGGTAAAGCAGAGGGGATTTTTTTTAAGTGATGGTAGAACTATTCTGTATGATACTGTAATGGTGAATACATGACATCATACACTTGTCAAAACCCATAAAATTTTACAGTACAAAGAGTGAACCTTAATATATACAATTAAAAAATCATTTAGAGTATTGGAGAATCCCATAATGAAATGCAGACTACAACAAAAAGATATAACTATATTACAAATATATGAAACAACCTCACTAAAGGGAATGAGGGAAAATACGCTGACCTAAGTAACTTTGAAAATGAATGGATTCTATAAGACTAAAGGCATAAGGCACTGCCCATAAGCACTATACTCTAGTTGATAAAATTGTATCACATTAAAGTTCTGGTGAACAATTCTTATTCTGGAATTGAACAGTTAAGTAAACAGATTAAGTAAATTAAGTAAAAGCAGATGGTAAAAGCCAGGTACCTAACTTTTGGAGTAGGAGATTATAGACATGCAAAGAGAGAAGTCTAGAATGATCCCCAATGTAATGGATTACAGTTGAAGTCATTGGTATGGATTTATGTCTACTTTAATATATGGATATGTATAAATATATAGAGAAATATACAAATATAGATATGTTTATGGATTAGCATGCACACATGTTTCTTTGTTCCATCACCTGAGAAGGCCTAGAAGCACTGACATCTCAGTAACAATAAGCACATCTTGTCCCAGATTTTGTTTTCTATTACCATTCTCTTAAGAACCATACAGAAGAAGGGTACTTGGGTGGCTCAGTCAGTTAAGCATCCATCCAACTCTTGGTTTCAGCTCAGATTGTGATCTCATGGTTCGCATTGAGCCCCAAGTAGGGCTCTGTACTGACAGTGCAGAGCTTGTTTGGCACTTTCTCTCTCTCTCTGCCCCTCTTCTGCTCACTCTCTCTCTCAAAATAAATAAATAACCTCAAAAAAGAAAAAGAAATATACAAAATAACTTGGAGTATTCTGTGGCACTAGAAAGTAAAAAGTGCTCAAGAAAAAAACCACCCCACAATGACGAGGTATGTAAAAAAAAAAAAAAAAAAAAACCATGTGAGCCAAGTGAAAGAACTCCAATGATGAAACAAATTTTACAACAAAATAAAGTATTATTAAATCATAACCTAAAGCATAAAAGAAAGTCATGAGTACACACTGATTTAAATTGATGGAATGAATGAATGAATGGAGGAGAAAAGACAAGTCTCCCATGCAGAAATCTTCCAAATAATCTATGTAGATATCCTTCCCTCAAGAGGGGGCAGCATAACTTGCCACTTAAGATAGTGACTTCCTTCTGAAGAGTATGATATGGAAAGGGAGAAAAAGGGAGAGAAAAAGGGAGAGAAAAAGGAAATACAGTGGACAAATCTGACAAATATTACCTCAGCCAGGTGATCAAGATTAATATCAACAGTAATAAAACATGTATATACCCTTGATACATTATGATCAGAATGGCACTTCTTCAAAACCGATAACCCCAGTCTAATCATAAGAAAAACACCAGACAAATCTCAACTGAGGAAGATTTTACAAACTATCTAACCAGAAGTCTTCAAATATGTCAAGGTCGTCAAAAACAAGGAAAATCCAAGAAACTGGCACAGCCAACAGGATTCTAAGGAGACATGATGACTAAATGTAATGTGGTATCCTAGATAGGATTGTATCTTAAGTTAAGTATTTAGCCCCCACATACATCTCTAATTTTGGGAGTTAAACAGAGTTCAGGGAATATTCCGTGGCTCACAAAACACCCAATCCTTGTACTTCAGACTATGTAGGCTGCTAACTATAAGAATCTTGCACTCTGGACTCTTTGCCTGAGATCTAAAGAGACAAATTTCATCTCTTGGCATCCCCTTGTGCCCACCATGCGCAGTCACATGTACACACACACACACACACACACACACACACGCACACACACCCTGGTCCAGTGTTTACTGCAATTATCAGTTTTGTGTTTAGTTTTCAGTGCAGAGTTTGGAGTGTTTTCTAATCTCATTAAAGACAAGTTTGCTATTTCTCATCCTCCTCCTTTTTTAAGTTGGATTTTACATGGAGAGAAGGACAGGAAGATCTTTATTCCAACATCTTTAACCAGAAAGTCCAATATTACCTTACTTTCAAAGAAAAGTAAGCATTAAAAATAAAAGTTGACTGCAATGCTCAGCACTCTTTCCCTTTTTTTTCCCAGTGCCTTGTATTAGTTTTACATTTTAAGACCAAGTAGATTGCAATGGCATTTTGTGGTTTCTTTTGAACTTTAAGACAGTCAAAACAATAATGTCCTATATAATATATAATTATATTATATATATATATATATATATATATATATATATATCCTATATAATAATATATATTAAAATGTACTATTTTAATGTAACAGCAACTGCTGAAACAAAAGATAACATCATTCTCTGTTTCCTATAAAATTCTGTCAAGCTCTTGGTCTGCAGCAAGGAGTTCTAATAGATTAACATGCAATTTCTTCAAGATTCCACCTATACTTTGTGATAAAATTCCCATATTTAAGTGTTTGCGTTACCCAAAATAGTACTTTTCCATTATGTTATTTATACCTACTATGTGTGTTTTGAGGTTTTGAGCCTCAAAAACCAGTTGAATTTGACTTTTGAAATTTTGTTGAAAATAGCACTTAAGATTTGATATTGCCATCAAATTTCCACCCAAATTCTCTTTTGTTATACCATTTCTTTTCTTCCCCATGTATCCACTTGTTGCACATTAAATGAGAAGTCTCAAAAAACAATGGGCTACAAATATACTGTGAGTTAGTGATTTACATTTATAGCAGTTATCTGCTAAAGACGCTTTGGAAAATGAAAACAGTAATCAAGATCCTTTTTTAAAGACAACCATACAGGCATGAGGCTCAAATATCTGAACCCTCTGTAAGAAAGATTTTACTGAAAAGATATGAGACTTTCTTATAACGTTCCACTTATTCCCAAACCTTCTATCCCCTTAAATAAGTAAAGATAGTTCCAACTTAGCCTTCTTCACAATGTTTGAGCAGCTAACAATGCTTGTCAGAGCAGTGTTGGATGCATGAACCTCCTGGGGCTAAGGGGAACATGTGTTCAGTGTACATCATGCGAGTCTGCACACTCTCCTTGGGGAGAGTACAGAATGTTATCCAGGCCCTGCCCTCTGTCCTCTGCCCTCAGGCATCTGTGCCCGTGCCCAGGAGCTTTCAGTTCAGCACAGCAGACTTTACTAGTTCCATCATCTTGGTCTTTGTGTTCCTCCTCCTTCTTTTCTTTCATTGGAATTTTACCTATTTTAAATACTTTCAACGTTAGAGGGAATATTGTTTTAGCAGCGTTTATCTCTAAGATCACCATTGCATCTAAGTTCAATCATAGTATCTATGGTTAAGTGGTCAAGAAGACTCCAGGATCTGGAGCCAGGTGAAGAGTTCAAGCCCCAGAGCCACCTCTTCCCAGCCAGCACCTGCAGGGGAGCTTCTCAACCTGTGTGGCTTGCTTTCCTCTTGCTTCAGGGGAGGAAGAAAATAATTGCACTGACCTCACAGAGTGAAAGGGTTACGTGAATTAATATGAAGTCCCTGGTAGCTGGTAACCTTCTAAAATAAGCTGGCTATTTCAGTTCTAATTATTTCACGTTTCTTCTCCACTGTCATAACTTTTAATTTTTAAGCTTCCTGATTTTACCATTTTATCTTCTATAAGATCAAGTTTTAATTTTTCTTATTATTTTTATGCCTTGGTAATCTTTCATTCAATCCTTTCAGAGTTTTAGGGTTTTTTTAAGTTCCTTTTGCTCATTTTTTAAATTACATCATGGTAGTTAATTTTAACTTTTTTATGGCTGTATTTGTTTTATTCCTGAGCCTTTATCCATTTTTTTTCCTTTTATATTTTGTCTCTCTTTTTACTGAACCCTTTTAATTTCTAAGCTTCGAGGGTTTTTTCCTCACTTTTTATTTTAACTGTATTTTGTTTAATCATTTTTAGTTCAGTGCTTTAAATGTCCTTTATTTGTCCTTCTTTTATTCTTTCTCTTTTTTATACTTTAATGTCAGTTTCTAGTCTCAACATTTTGCTTCGTTAGTTAACCTATCCCTAATGTCCTCATTATCTTGATGTTGGTTCTTTGACTCCCTTCAGTGCTCATTTCTTACAGGCCCAGGAACGTGGGAACAGAGGAATTATGAAGTAATAAGTAAATGGTTACTTATTTTCTTCCAGTCATCCCAACTGTCTCTCAGGCTCCCTTTTTTTTTTTTTTTTTTTTTTTTTCAACGTTTATTTATTTTTGGGACAGAGAGAGACAGAGCATGACCGGGGGAGGGGCAGAGAGAGAGAGAGACACAGAATCGGAAACAGGCTCCAGGCTCTGAGCCATCAGCCCAGAGCCTGACGCGGGGCTCGAACTCACGGACCGCGAGATCGTGACCTGGCTGAAGTCGGACGCTTAACCGACTGCGCCACCCAGGCGCCCCTCTCAGGCTCCCATTAATGGAGCCCATATTTCCTTCAATGTTGTTTAAAACACACACACTTGTGCACTCGCGCGCGCGCGCACACACACACACACACACACACACACACACACACACACACACTGGGTAATTTGAGGGACTCACATGCCAAAAATCTTCCCTAGCTCCATAAAAAAAATTATTGGAGCAGTACACTTAGATTGCTAGAATAATGCTGTTTCATTTTTTAATTACCTCTTACTATAAAGATAATAGATATTCAAAAGAAAATTGAAAAATTCATGAATGTATTTTAAAAAGGCCCTAAAAAAACTAAAAAAATTATCTACAGTCCCAGTAGCCAGAGATTACTGCCTTTGTACTTCAATGCATTTCCTTCCTTTCAGACATCTTGAGGTATATATACATATATTTTTCCTATAAAATTAAAGTTATACCATATGTAGTGATATAGTTTGCATTTTCTACTTAACATATAATGATTATTTTGCCTTAAAAATCTTCCAAAAATCATCTTTAATGGCTCTCTATATGCCACCAAATAGATCTACCATGTTTAAGCATGCTTAAAATTGGTATTACTTCTTTTCATGCATAATCCAGGCTTCCTGTGGGAAGTTAAGTGTTCTTAGTCCATAGTCTGTCACATGTACAATAAGAGGGGAAGTAGACTAGATGTAGTCTTTAGAGAAAGATCATAGCCTATTTCTAGTAAGTTAAAAACTAGATGATGTTGGATATCTAGAGTAAGAGTCATAAACTCAAGTGGCCATGAAGAACCAACAGGTGACATAAATATATGGCCTGGTCTGGGCCAGAATAGGGAGTAATAAAGGACTGCAGTAAACGAGAAATCACAGGCTCCTCTAAAAAGAATAGTCCTACCCAGCTCGAGACAATTGTTACTGCATCTGAAAACAGGCCCCACTCTTCATTTTTTTCAAGAGAAGCCAGAAATCCAAATTTTTTAATGTACTGTCTAATTCTGAAGAAATGACAACTAATAGAAGGTTTTTAGAAACAGTGTTCAGGCCAACACAATGCAAACAACACCAAACTGTCTGGGAGCTAGGCTCAGCCCATGGGTCACATGTCTAGGTCTCTATACTAGGTTTATCACGGAAGGAGCCAAATTAAAAATTGGAAAACTGGATACTTTCTGAATCATAAAATTTGATGGAGGTTCACTACACCCTGATCATATTAGTCTCATCCACCAATGTGTTTCAACTAAACATGTACAAAGGGTGGTTTCCAACCCCTGTTGAATAGACCCAGGAACACATCCATGCATAGGTATTCATGCAGAAGGCCCAGAAGCACTTGTGAGTCTGTGATCCCCTCCTGCCTTGTGAAAAAAGTTTCTATTAAGGGTAGGGTAGGCTGAGGAAGAGTCTTCTTTCCCTTGGCTCTATTATCAGTGCAAGCTACTACTTCTGGCATAGGTGAGGAGCAATGGACTGACGGCTTCCACAGAGGTCTGATATGACTGAACAACTCCCTAGATTGAAGGGGAAGAGTTTCAGAGGAATCACAGGATATAGCAGAAATGCTATTAACCAAGGCTGAGATCCCTACATACCTCCTCCAGCTCTGATTGGCAAGGCTTTAGAACTATGTCAAATTTCCAGTATTTCAGAAAGGTAAGAGGATGATTTGGGGCTTAGATTAGACAAGGTCCAGGTGAAGTAAAAGTAGTTTACAGAGATTTTTTTCAAGAACAGCTGTTTTTTTTTTCCAAGTGCTGTTTATTCAGTTCTAGGAGCATGGCAAACTCAGACTTGGTTGGAACAGCTGGTCAGCATTTATTTACTCAAGTTCCCATCAAGTCCTTAATATATCCAGACTTTTTACTAGGCATGGAAATTCAACTGTGAACATAATATACATGATCTCTTAAAATATGGGGATTAGGTTAACAGATAAGTAAACAGGTAATTATAATGTGGAATAATGCTATAATAGGGAAAGTGCATGATGTAATTAAAATACATAGAAAAATACCCAAGCCAAAATGAAATGTCTGGGAAAGATAAGATAAAAGAATTGTAGAACAATTTAGGGTTGTGCATGTTTGGAGAGTGGGAGTATGAAACTGTTCTTTACAAAGGGAAATGCACATGAAAATACAAAGACACCAAAGAGAGCCTAAAGCCTTAGAAGAGTTAAAGGAAGCTTACTATGGCTGGAGTATTGAGTTCCAAGAGTCAAGCAATGAGAGATGAAATATCCAAGGAGATCTAACATAGTTGGTGCACTTAAAAGGAATCTTGGTAGTAGCTATGGATTTAAGTGATTTCTCAATCATAGGCATTCTTTGACTAGTAGATTGAGGTGTTGCAGGGAAGCAAGACTCTATTGCAGAAAAGGGAAGGGATCGAGCTTGGTAGGATATCAAGAACCTCCCAAGTGGGCTTGGGCTGGGGATGGTGAAGAATTGGGTGTTATTCAAGGATCAAGGCAAAAGTTCTGTCACACAAATCAGTCAGAACAGCTACCTAGGGTTCAGTGCAGGTACAGGCCTATAGCAACAGGACTAACTCCCAAACCCACTAGGTATGAACATGACTGCATTATTAGGATTTGGTTCATGGTTGGAGCTGTCTGGGAAAGACAGAACTTGGGTTGAAAGATAAGAATTAGTGATTTATCCTGTAGGGAAGAGACAGGAATTAACAAGTGAGAAGTGTCCTCCTCACTGAGGCCTCAATTGAACTTGTTTTTAAAACATTTTTAATAAAAATTAAACAGTTTCAGGTTCTGGAACGAGGTCTCCTTGAAATCAGTTATACTTTCAGAAAGTCCACATACACTATATAAATGATATTTCAGAAATTCTATTATGGAAAATATTAGTTCAGTTGAAACATTATAGTGTATAAAATCTCCATTTGGTAATAAATTTTAAATAAACAAACAAAAAGGCACACATGAAACCAACAAATAATTTCAGGCCTCACTTCTTCATGATGAAAGAAAAGATTTTTCAATGCTTCCACTATATATTCACTAATTAGAAACATATTTATAGCTGAGAATCGAAGTGAGTTTATACTATACAGATGGTATAAGCCCAATAGCATGAATTCATGCTACAAAAATAAAACTATGCCTTTGTAAGCAACCATTAAGCATTAATCTCAAATTCTACAAACTAGTAACACAATGTGGAACTTTTTTATGTAAACCAAGTAAACAGTGAAATCAGGATTCACCTCTTATCTAAACAGAAATGAAAAAGTGGACTGTGTGTCTGAGACTGTTCTGTTTGGAATGCATGTGCTCATATAGTATTTTTCAAACAGTTATCTGTAAGCGTATACGTGAAGTCATTGTACTTCTCACCCTTAATAAAGGTTTAGTGGAAATATCTAATAGCATTTGTAAAGCATCAAGTCTCATTGCATCCTCACAATGATTCTATGAAGTATTATTTAAAGCTTAGTGGGGTGCCTGTGTGGCTCAGCTGGTTAAGCATCCGACTTCAGCTCAGGTCATGATCTCATGGTTCGTGAGCTTGAGCCCGCATCGGGCTCTGTGCTGACAGCTCAGAGCCTAGAGCCTGCTCTTAAGCTGTGTATCCCTCTCTCTCTGCCCCTTCCCCACTTGTGCTCTCTCTCTCTCTCTCTCAAAAATAAATAAACTTTAAAAAAATCAGCAAATGAAATTCAACAATATATTAAATATATATATACACCATAATCAAGTGGGATTTATTCCAAGTGTGCAAGTCTTGTTCAAAATTTGAAACTAAATTAATGTAATCATCATACTAACCAGCTGAGGAAGAAAACTCATATAACTATATCAGCAAGTAGGTATAGAAAGTATTTGACAAAATGTAACACCCATTCATGATAAAAGAAAAACTCTCAGCAAACTAGGATAGAAGGGAATTTTCTCAATTCAATTTTAAAGACCTACAAAAAAAAAAACCCTAAAAGAAACATCAGAGTTAATACTAGAATCTTTCCTGCTAATATCAGGAAAGAAGAAATGTCTCCTTCCACCTCTGCTTTTAAACATCAAACTGAAAGTCTTAGCTAATGCAATAAGACAAGAAAAGAAAACAAAAGGTATACAGATTGGGAAGGAAGAAATAAAATTGTTTTATTCATAAAGTTTGTCTATGTAGAAAATCTGAAAAGAATCAACAACAAAAATCTCCTGTAACTCATAAATGATTATAGTAAGGTTGCAAGATTAATATACAGAACTCAGTTGCTTTCCTAATACTGACAAATGAATAATTGGAATCTAAAATTAAAAACAAAATACCATTTACATTAGAACTTCAAAAAATGAAATACGTCAGTATAGATCTAACAAAATGTGTATAAGATCAGTATGAGAAAAACTACAAAACTGATGAAAGGAACCAGAGAACTAAATAAATGGAGAGCTTCCCATGTTTATGGACAGGAAGATTCGATATTGTTAAGACTGTCAGTTCTTCCCAATTTTTTTTCTACATATTCAATACAACCTCAATCAAAATTTTAGGAAATTATTTTGTGGGTATCAACAACCTGATTCTCAAGTTTATACAGAGAGGAAAAAGATCCAGAATAGCCAACACAATATTGAAGAAGACAATACATAAATTGTCCAACATGATGGAGCCAGAGTCATGTCTAGATTTCATAACTCTAAATATATTATTATTGTCAGACTACACATTGTTACATTCTTTTTTCTTTAGTGAATAGGAATTTTGATTCCAGGGAACTGGTTTGTTTCCTGTTCCTCTTCTTTTAAAAGAAAAATCTTCATCCTTAGAATCTATTTTTAAAACATTACACCCAAGCTGTACATTGTAATGTACACAAACATTACACATCAAGCTGTAACTGATGTGTTCATTCAACTTCCAAATATACAGTGTCAGCCATACTTTTGTACTGTGCAGAGACCAATAAACAGAACACCTACCCTTACATTCATTTCTTACATGTTGCAACCAATATACACTACCACCTGATATTCCTACAAAAGTTTGGCAAAGAGTAATAAAGAATTAATTCAAGTAGTATAGTTAGTTGTTCCTTCCCAACAAGTAAGATCTGAAGAAAATGGATTGAGTCAGGGCATCAGGTTTGAACTTGCCTTGGCCATAGTATGTGAAAACAAGGCTAGCAGAATCTTAGGTGGAGCTGTGAAACAAAGATAAGCAGAACATTTGATTGGGTCATGCTGTCAAACTAAAGGGGTGTGGAGAGGCAGACTAGACATGTTTGAGCAAAAAAGATGAGGAGATATGAGACAAAAACTGATAGAACTGCAAAAAAAAAAACAACCCACAGATGAATCCACTATTATAGGTGGAGACTCCAAAACCCCTCTATCAGTAATGTAAAGATTTAGCAGGCAGAAAATCAGTAAAGACATAGTGGGATTCAACAGCATCATCAATCAACTAGATCTAATTGACATCTAGAGAATACATCACCTAACAACAGTAGAATACACATTCTTTTCAAGCTCACATGGAGCACTCACCAAGATAGACAACATTCAAAGCTGTAAAATACACTTTAACAAATTTTTAAAAAGAAAAACCATATAGTGTATTTTCTCAGACCACAGTGGAATTAAACTAGAAATTGATTTTAAAAAAATAGCTAGAAAATCCCCAAATACCTGATGATTAAACAACACATTTATAAATAACACATTGGCCAAAGAAGAAATCTCAAGAGAAACTTTAAAGAATATTTTAAAGTAAATGAAAGTGAAAATGTAACTTACTGAAACTTGTGGCATACAGCGAAAGCAGAACTTAAAAGGAGATTTATAGCATTGAATGCATATTTTAAAAAAGAAAGGTGATCTAAAATCAACATTCTAAGCTGCCAACTTTGGAAACAAGTAAAAGAAGAGCATATTAAATCCAAAGTAAGAAGAAATAATAAAAACTAGAGCAGAAATCAATAAATTGAAACAGAAAATAGAGAAAATTAACAAAACCAAAGCTGGATCTTTGAAAAGATCAATAAAAGTGACAGGACTCTGGCCAGACTAACTAAAGGGAAAAAAGAGAGAAGACACGAATTTCTAATATCAGATATAAAAGAGAGGACATCACCACAGATTCCATGAACATTAAAAGGATATTACCTAATTTCAAGACTTACCATAAAGCTACAGTAATCAAGACAATGTAGAATTGGTACGGAAAAAAAGACAAAATAAATCAGTGAAACAAAGAGCCCAGAAACAGACCCACAAAATATAGATATATGATCTTTGACAGAGGAACAAAAGTAATTCAATGGAGTAAGGACTATCTGTTCAACAAATGGTGCTGAACAACTGGACTTCCACATCCAAAACCAAAACCAAACCAAAAATTAGACACAGACCTTACACCCTTCACAAAAATTAACTCAAAGTGGATCATAGATCTAAATGTGAAATGCAAAACTATAAAACTCTTGGGTAACATAGGAGAAAAGGTTGATGATGACAATGACTTTTTAGATAAAATACCAAAGGCATGATTCATGAAAGGAAGAATTAATAAGCTGGACTTCTGTAAAAGTTCTCTTGTGCAAAAGACACTGTCAAGAGAATGAAAAGATAAGCCACAAACTGGGAGAAAGTCATTGCAAAAGACATCTGACAGAAGTCTGTTATCCAAAGTATACAAAGAACTCTTAAAATTCAACAATAAGAAAATGAACAACTTGATTTTTTAAATGGGCTAAAGATATGATCAGATACCTCACCAAAGAAGATATACAGATGTCAATAAGCACATTAAAAGATGCTCATTAGGTAATTATACATCAGTAGGTAATTGAAAATTAAAGCAATGGTGAGATACCACTATACACCTATAAGAATGGCTAAAGTTCCAAACACTGACAACACCAAATGTTGATGGGGATGTGGAGCAACAGGTACTCTCATGCATTGCAGGTGGGAATGAAAAATGGTAGAGCCACTTGGGAGAACAATCTGGCAGTGTCTTTTAAAACTAAACATGTTCTTACCATATGATCCAGCAATTGTGCTCCTTGGTATTTATCCCAATGAGTTGAAAACTTATGTCCACACAAAACCTGCATATGAGTGTTTATAGCAGCTTTATTCATAATTGACAAAGCTTGGAAGCAACCAACATATCCTTTAGTAGTTGAATAGATAAACTGTGGTATATCCATATAACGAAATATAATTCAGTACTAAAAAGAAATGAGCTATTCAGCCATGACATGACATGGAGGAAACATAAATGCATATTACTAAGTGAGAGAAGACAATTGGAGAAGTCTACACAAACTGTATGATTTCAACTATATGACATTCTGGAAAAAGCAAAACGATGAAGACAGTAAAAAGATCAGTTGTTTTTGCCAGGGAATAGTGGGGAGGCAAGGATAAACAGAGCACAGAGGATCTTTAAGTCAGTAAGCTATTCTGTATGATACTACAATGGTCCATACATGTCATTATACATTTGTCTAGACGCATAGAATGTACAACACCAAGAGTGAATCATAATATAAACTATGGACTTTGATTTTATAATGTGTTGATGTTGGTTCATGGATTGTTACAAATGTACCACTCTGGTGCTGCATGCTGATGATTGGGGAGGCTGTATACATGAGGCAGAAAGAGGTACATGAATATTCGGTATAACCTCTGCTCCATTTTGCTGTAAATCTAAAGCTGCTCTAAAAAATAGTCTATTAAAAGAGAGAGAGAGAGAGGAGAGAGAGAAAGAGATGGGTAAAGTGGTGGGTCCAAGAGGATCCTCTGACACTCAAGACACAGTTACAACTTTAGTTCATAGTCCCTCTGTTATTACTACTTGGAGACGAGTATGGCTAAGGAAACACTGAGGGCACTGACTAGACTCCAAAATTACCTGACAAGAAAAAAGTCTCCTTGGGGAGGAGCCAAGATGGCAGAACAGCATGGAAGTTTTCTTTGTGTCTTGTGTCCATGAAATACAACCAGACCAATACTAAACCATCCTGCACACCTAGAAAAATGCTCTAAGGATCAACACAAAAATCTGCACAACCTGAACCACAGAATTCAGCAGGTATGCAGCACAGAGAGGTGAACTTGGGGAGAGAGCGGCCACGGAGGGGAGGGAGCCACTTTTGCATGTGGAGAGAAGACAGAGACAGGGAAGAGCGGGGGAGAATATGGGGAAAGCACCCCCACCAAAGGCAGCTGGAGAGAAAGTGGAAAATTGGAAACAGCCACAGGGACTGAACTATAAAGGGAGAAAAGAGAAAGGAGAAAGGAGAGGGCTTAAATTCCATTAAAGGTATAAACAGGGGGAGTGCAGAGTCTGAAACTCCACAGCTCGATACCTGCCAGTGCTCTGGTGGGAAGGGAAAATCCCCAGGAGCAAAGTGGGGTCTGGGAGGTTCTCAGGCCACACTGGAAGAAGCGGTTCCAATGCTGGAAGGACATTTGTTAAAGGCTGTGAGGCCACCTGGTCCCAGCAGACCCCAGAGAACAACCACATTTGCTCGTGCTGGAACAAGGCTGTTGAGGGTGAAGCCTGGTGCCAGATGTGTGTTGTGATTTTCCATAATTCCTGAATCGCTGCTGCTACACTATCTCGTGAACTTTATCTAGGGTGGGCTGGCACTGGCCATAGTCTCTGGGCATCGGCAGCAGCACGGTCCTGCAAATGTTCCTGGGTGTGGCTGGCACCCAGCCATTGCTTGGTGAGACCCTCCACAGAGGTGCAGAAAGTGTCAAAACCACAGTCCCTCAGAAGTAAGGGGCCAGGAAAAACAGCCACATCTGAGACAAAACTCAGGAGGGAGGTGCTGCCTGGGGCTTGGTCATGGACTGTGTAGAAGCAGGGATTGGATGGAAGCCAAAGACAAAGGACGGGTGTGTGATTGCTGATCGGGAAGAACAGAGGTCTGATACTAGAGACTGGGTAGCTGGGTGATGCCATTTTCACCACTCTTGCACATGCACATATGCACCTACGAGCGCCACAACAATCCACCCCAGTAAGTTAAGCAGCGCCATCTAGTGGAGAATGGAACCATTACACTAAGCCCTGCCCAACTGGGCCAACCTCGGTCTTCAAGAACACAAGTCTCACTGCCTGCTTAATTTATGGAATATAAAGCATTTCACAGTTTGATTTCTAGGGGAAAACAAAGTAATTTCAGTCATATTTCAGTCTGTTAGCCAGTCCATCTATGCAATTTTCTGTCCTTTTTATTATTGTTTTCTGTTTTGTTTTGTTTTTCATTTCTTTTCTTTTACTTGAATACAGAAAGTAAAAATTCATTTTTATTTTCAATTTTTATTTAAAATATGTCTAATTTTTTTCTACTATATTTTTTACTTTTGTGTAAATTTCTTCAAATTCTATTTTACTTCCATCATTTCATTTTAATCTACTTCAGTATATTCAATTTTTCAAATTTTCAAACGATTTCTTTTTATTTTATTTTTCTTTCCCCTTTTTTCTCTAATCTATCAAGCCACTATCAACACCCAGACCAAAACACACCTCGGATCTAGCATCATTTATTCAATATTTTTGTGTGTGTTTGTTTTTAATTTTTTAATTTTAATATTTTTTTAATTTTAATTTTTTTAAATTTTAATGTTTTCTACTTCATTAATTCCTTTTCTCCCTTCAAAATGATGAAATGAAGGAATTCACAAAAGAAAAAGCGGGAAGAAATGACAGCCAGGAACTTAACCAACACAGATACAAAAAAGATGTCTGAACCAGAATTTAGAATCACGATAATAAGAATAAAATAGATTAGAATCCCTTGCTGTGGATATAAAAGAAGTAAAGTTAGTCAGGATGAAATAAAAAACGTTATAACTGAGCTTCAATCTTGAATGCATGCCGCGACAGCAAGGATGGATGAGGCAGAACAGAGAATTGGCGATATAGAGGACAAACGTATGGAGAATAATGAAGCAGAAAAAAAGAGGGAGATGAAGGCAAAAGAGCATAATTTAAGATTTAGAGAAATCAGTGACTCCGTAAAAAGGGACAACATCAGAATCATAGGGGTACCAGAAGAAGAAGAGAGAAATAGGGGTAGAAGGGTTATGTGAGCAAATCATAGCAGAAAATTTTCCTAACCTGGGGAAAGACACAGACATCAAAATCCAGGAAGCACAGAGGACCCCCAGTAGATTCAACAAAAACCTACCATCAACAAGGCATATCATAATCAAATTCACAAAATATTCAGGCAAGGAGAGAATCATGAAAGTAGCAAGGGAAAACAGATCAGGTTTGCAGCAGACCTATCCACAGAAACTTGGCAGGCCAGAGAGGAGTGGCAGGATATATTCAATGTTCTGAATCAGAAAAATATGCAGCCAAGAATTCTTTACCCAGCAAGGCTGTCATTCAAACTATAAGGAGAGATAAAAAGTTTCCCAGACAAACAAAAACTAAAGGAGTTTGTGACCACTAAACGAACCCTGCAAGAAATTTTAAGGGGGACTCTCTAAGGGGAGAAAAGATGAAAAATACATATACATATAAATAAATAAAGACCAAAAGCAACAAAGATTACAAAGGACCAGAGAACACCACCAGAAACTCCAACTCTACAAGCAACATAATTGTTGCTACAAGTAAATTCATATCTTTCAGTACTCACTCTAAATGTCAATGGACTAAGTGCTCCATGGACTAAGTGCTCCAATCAAAAGACACAGGGCAACAGAATGGATAAGAAAACAAGATCCATCTATATGCTGTTTACAAGAGACACACTTTATACATAAAGACACCTTCAGACTGAAAGTAAGGGGATGGTGAACCATCTATCATACTAATGGTCAACAAAAGAAAGCCAGAGCAGCCATACTTATATCAGATAATCTCGACTTTGTTTTTTTTTTTTTCAACGTTTATTTATTTTTTCTGGGACAGAGAGAGACACAGCATGAACAGGGGAGGGGCAGAGAGAGAGGGAGACACAATCGGAAACAGGCTCCAGGCTCTGAGCCATCAGCCCAGAGCCTGACGCAGGGCTCGAACTCACGGACCGCGAGATCGTGACCTGGCTGAAGTCGGACGCTTAACCGACTGCGCCACCCAGGCGCCCCTCGACTTTAAAATAAAGACTATATCAAGTGATGGAAAAGGACATTATATCATAATTAAGGAGTCTATCCACCAAGAAGACCTAACAATTGTAAACATTTATGTGTCAAATGTGAGAGCACCCAAATATATAAACCAATTAATCACAAACATAAAGAAACTCGTCGATAGTAATACCATAATAGTAGGAGACTTCAACACCGCACTCACAGCAATGGACAGATCATCTAATCAAAAAATCAACAAGGAAACAATGGCTTTGAATAACACACTGGACCAGATGGACTTAACAGATATATTCAGAACGTTTCATCCTAAAGCAGCAGAATATACATTCTTCTCCAGTCCACATGGAACGTTCTCCAGAATAGACCACATACTGGGACACAAATCAGCCCTCAGCGAGTACAAAAAGATAGAGATAATACCATGCATATGTTCAGACCACAATGCTATGAAACTCAAAATCAACCACAAGAAAAAATTTGGAAAGGTAACAAATACTTGGAGACTACACAACATCCTACTAAAGAATGAATGGGCCAACCAAGAAGTTAAAGAGGAAATTAAAGAGTATATGGAAGTCAATGAAAATGATAACACCACACCCCAAAACCTCTGGGACACAGCAAAGGCAGTCATAAGAGGAAAGTATATAGCAATCCAGGCCTTCCTAAAGAAGGAAGAAAGATCTCAGATACCCAACCTAACCTTACGCCTTAAAGATCTGGAAAACGAACAGCAAATAAAACCCCAAACCAGCAGAAGACAGGAAAAAATAAAGATTAGAGCAGAAATTAATACTATTGAAACCAAAAAAAAAAAAAAAAACCAAACCAAAACAAAACAAAACACAGTAGAACAGATCAAGGAAACCAGAAGCTGGTTCTTTGAAAGAATTAACAAAATTGATAAACCACTAGCCAGTTTGATCAAAAAGATAAAGGAAAGGACCCAAATAAATAAAATCAAGAATGAAAGAAGAGAGTTCACAACCAACACAGCAGAAATAAAAACAATAAGAGAATATTATGAGCAAGTACATGCCAATAAAATGGGCAATCTGGAAGAAATGGACAAATTCCTAGAAACATATACACTACCAAAATTGAAAGAAATAGAAAATTTGAACAGACCCATAACCAGTAAGGAAATAGAATTACTAATCAAAAATCTCCCCAAAACTGAGTCCAGGGCCAGATGGCTTTCCAGGGGAATTCTATGGAACATTTAAGGAAGAGTTAACACCTATTCTTTTGAAGCTGTTCCAAAAAATAGAAATGGAAGGAAAACTTCCAAACCCTTTCTATGAAACCAGCATTACCTTGATTCCAAAACCAGACAGAGACCCCACTACAAAGGAGAACCATAGACCAATTTCCCTGATGAACATGGATGCAAAAATCCTCAACAAGATATTACCCAACCGGATCCAACAATACATTAAAAAAATTATTCACCACAACCAAGGCAGATTATACCTAGGATGCAGGACTGGTTCAATATCTGCAAAACAATTAACGTGATTCATCACACCAATAAAAGAAAGGACAAGAACCATATGATCCTCTCAATAGATGCAGAGAAAGCATTTGACAAAATATAGCATCCTTTCTTGATAAAAACCCTCAAGAAAGTAGGGATAGAAAGATCATACCTCAAGGTTATAAAAGCCATATATAAACGACCCAATGCTAATATCATCCTCCATGGGGAAAAACTGAGAGCTTTCCCCCTAAGGTCAGGAACAAGACAGGGATGTTCACTCTCGCCACTGTTATTCAACATAGTACTGGAAGTCTTAGCCTCTGCAATCAGACAATGCAAAGAAATAAAAGGCATCCAAATCAGCCAGGAGGAGGTCAAACTTTCACTCTTTGCAGATGACATGATACTCTATATGTAAACCCTAAATATTCCACCAAAAAACTGCTAGAACTGATTCATGAATTCAGCAAAGTGGCAGGATATAAAACCAATGCACAGAAATCGGTTGCATTCCTATACACCAACGACAAAGCCACAGAAAGAGAAACCAAGAAATCGATCCCATTTACAATTGCACCAAAAACCATCAAATACCTAGGAATAAATCTAACCAAAGAGGTGAAAATATATACACTGAAAACTATAGAAAGCTTATGAAAGAAATCAAAGAAGACACAAAAAAATGGGAAAAGACTCCATGCTCCTGGATACGAAGAGCAAATATTGTTAAAAGGTATACTATCCAACGCAATCTACATATTTAATGCAATCCCTATCAAAATAACACCAGAACTCTTCACAGAGCTAGAACAAATAATCCTAAAATTTGTATGGAACCAGAAAAGACCCCGAATAGCCAAAGCAATCTTGAAAAAGAAAACCAAAGCAGGAGGCATCACAATCCCAGACTTCAAGCTATACAACAAAGCTGTAATCATCAAGACAGTATGGTACTGGCACAAGAACAGACACTCAGATCAGTAGAACAGAATAGAGAACCCAGAAATGGACCCACAAACATATGGCCAACTAATCTTTGACAAAGCAGGAAAGAATATGCAATGGAATGAAGACAGTCTCTACAGCAAGTTGTGCTGGGAAAACTGGACAGCGACATGCAGAAGAATGAACTTGGACCACTTTCTTATACCATACACAAAAATAAATTCAAAATGGATGAAAGACCTAAGTGTAAGACAGGAAACCATCAAAATCCTCAAGGAGAAAGCAGGGAAAAACCTCTTTGATCTTGGCCGCACCATCTTCTTATGCAACACATCTCCAGAGGCAAGGGAAACAAAAGCAAAAATGAACTACTGGAACCTCATCAAAACAAAAAGCTTCTGCACAGCAAAGGAAACAATCAGCAAAACTAAAAAGCAACCGACACAATGGGAGAAGATATTTGCAAATGACATATCAGATCAAGGGTTAGTATCCAAAATCTATAAAGAACTTATCAAACTCAACACCCAAAAAACAAATAATCCAGTGAAGAATTGGGCAAAAGACATGAATAGACACTTCTCCAAAGAAGACATCCAGATGGCCAACTGACACATGAAAAAATGCTCCACATCACTCATCATCAGGGAAATACAAATCAAAACCACAATGAGATACCACCTTAAACCTGTCGGAATGGCTAACATTAACAACTCAGGCAACAACAGATGTTGGCAAGGATGTGGAGAAAGAGGATCTCTTTTGCATTGCTGGTGGGAATGCAAGCTGGTGCAGCCACTCTGGAAAACAGTATGGAGGTTCCTCAAAAAACTAAAAATAGAACTACCCCACGACCCAGCAATTACACTACTAGGCATTTATCCATGGGATACAGGTGTGCTGTTTCAAAGGGACACACGCACCCCCATGTTTATAGTAGCAGTATCAACAATAGCCAAAGTATGGCAAGAGCCCAAATGTCCATCAATGGATGAATGGATAAAGAAGATGTGGTGTATATATATATATATATATATATATATATATATATATATACATACATACAATGGAGTATTACTTGGCAATCAAAAAGAATGAAATCTTGCCATTTGCAACTACGTGGATGGAACTAGAGGGTATTATGATAAGCGAAATTAGTCAGAGAAAGACAAAAATCATACGACTTCACTCATGTGAGGACTTTGAGAGTCAAAACAGATGAACATAAGGGAAGGGAAGCAAAAATAATATAAAAACAGGGAGGGGGCCAAAACAGAAGAGACTCACAAATATGGAGAACAAACTGAGGGTTACTGGAAGGGTTGTGGGAGGGGGGGATGGGCTAAATGGGTAAGGGACACTAAGGAATCTACTCTTGAAATCATTGTTTCTATATGCGAACTAATTTGGATGTAAATTTTAAAAAATAAAAAATAAAATTAAAAAAAAAGAATGTTGATTTGTATTAGTGAGGATTTTCACCCCTGCCAATTTACTTGATCCCCATAATAATGGTTATGAAAACAACGAAACTGTAGGTCACATCAAGGTCACAGCTATGCAGTGGTAGACTGTCACCTGACTCCAAATCTCTAGCTCTTTTTTCTAAAAACTTTTTGTTTAACCTTTTTAAAGTTTATTTATTTTTGAGAAAGAGAGAGAGAGAGAGAAGGAAAGAAACAAGAGTAGGAGGAGCAGAAAGAGAGGGATACAGACAATTCCAAGGCCTACTTCACACTGTCAGCACAGAGCCCCATGCAGGGCTCAATCTCACAAACCATGAGATTGTGACCTGAGCCGAAATCTAGACTCAGATGCTTATCAGCTGAGCCACCCGAGTGCCCCTCTTTAGCTCTTTTTGATCCAAGGAGACTATTTTCTTTTCTTTTTTTATTTAAATTTTATTTTTTAAATTTACATCCAAATTAGCATATAGTGCAACGATAATTTCAGGAGTAGATTCCTTAGTTCTTCTTTATCCATTCATCCATTGATGGACATTTGGGCTCTTGCCATACTTTGGCTATTGTTGATACTGCTACTATAAACATGGGGGTGCGTGTGTCCCTTTGAAACAGCACACCTGTATCCCATGGATAAATGCCTAGTAGTGTAATTGCTGGGTCGTGGGGTAGTTCTATTTTTAGTTTTTTGAGGAACCTCCATACTGTTTTCCAGAGTGGCTGCACCAGCTTGCATTCCCACCAGCAATGCAAAAGAGATCCTCTTTCTCCACATCCTTGCCAACATCTGTTGTTGCCTGAGTTGTTAATGTTAGCCATTCCGACAGGTTTAAGGTGGTATCTCATTGTGGTTTTGATTTGTATTTCCCTGATGATGAGTGATGTGGAGCATTTTTTCATGTGTCAGTTGGCCATCTGGATGTCTTCTTTGGAGAAGTGTCTATTCATGTCTTTTGCCCAATTCTTCACTGGATTATTTGTTTTTTGGGTGTTGAGTTTGATAAGTTCTTTATAGATTTTGGATACTAACCCTTGATCTGATATGTCATTTGCAAATATCTTCTCCCATTGTGTCGGTTGCTTTTTAGTTTTGCTGATTGTTTCCTTTGCTGTGCAGAAGCTTTTTGTTTTGATGAGGTTCCAGTAGTTCATTTTTGCTTTTGTTTCCCTTGCCTCTGGAGATGTGTTGCATAAGAAGATGGTGCGGCCAAGATCAAAGAGGTTTTTCCCTGCTTTCTCCTTGAGGATTTTGATGGTTTCCTGTCTTACACTTAGGTCTTTCATCCCAAATCACCATTCTTATAGAAGATTAAAATCACAAACAGATACAGCGAAGAGAAGGGTGAGATAATCTACATCTGCCAGAAAAGGGCCTGAAATGCCCAGGTTGTGGGAAAGGATATTGGGGGAAAGAGTTAGCTAATTTTTTTTTTTGTTTTTAATTTTTTTTACATTTTTTTATTTTTGAGAGGCAGAGAGAGACAGAGCACAAATGGGGAAGGGGCAGAGAGAGAAGGACATACAGAATCTGAAGCAGGTTCCAGGCTCTGTGCTGTCAGCACAGAGCCCGACACAGGGTTTGAACTCACAAACCATGAGATCATGACCTGAGCCAAAGTTGGATGCTTACCCAACTGAGCCACCCAGGCACCCCGAGAGTTAGCTAGTTTTGATGAGTGATCACTTATGGAGAAGTTGGGGATAGGAAGAAGTCAATAGTGATTTTAGGATTTCCTTTTGTTGGTATAAGAAAAATAAAAGGGGGGAAGAGAAACAGGACAAGTTAGGAGAGGCAAGCAGTTTTTCATGAAAGGTGATGAATTAGCTTTATATGGGCCAAATTTTAGTCTCCAAGTGGAAACATCCAGTGAATAATTTAATATGTATGACAGAGACTCTGAGAGAGAATGAGGCCAGAGATAACAGAGGTGAAAGCCATCAGCTTAAGGCTGATAGGTGAAGACACAAGCACCAGTGAGATCTGGAGGCACTGGACACAGAGAGACAAGCAGAGGCTGGGAACAAACATCTCTATGGTGAACTCTGCCTAAAGTGCTCAGTCTCCCAGATGGCCGGTGGGCTGAAAAACCAAGTCACTGGACATCCATCACTCCAAGTGCTTCCCTTTAAATCTTCTTCCTCCAATTTAAACCTGAAGTAATTAATCAAATGAGACAAAACTTCCAGAGATTTGCTCTTTTCTATACTAACCATGTCTCATCTCCAGGCCCTTCTCCAAAGTCTTCATTGAATAGTTTAATAAGCCTGTTGGATTTTTTTACTAGCTGTCACCTTCAGTAAATATCTGCCAAGGAAAGTCTCCAAGTGTGTGTTATCTAACAAGCTGGACACTTAAAGCAGTTATTGAAATAGGGCCTGTGGACATGACGGCTTGTGATAACGGCTCCAGAACTATTATTGGCAAACATTTCAGGGTTTTAATTTTTTTTTTCTTTTTAATTCCTGGACCACTGACCTCATTCACTCTGAGGCTCTCACCACTATGTGAGCTCAATTCTTCACCCCAATGTCAGAGTCAACAATAGCCTGTCCTCTCCAGTCCAATGGTCTCTCGGGTCTTCTGTCATGGATACATTCACAATCCTTTACATTTCAAGGACAATGGTCGTCCAAAATTTGCCAAGACAAATCCAGAGAAGTTTGGATTTTCTTTTGTCACTGATTCTTCTCCCTTATAACTTTGATAATTTGAGTCATTCTTTGAGCTAACAAGGCTTTTGGGTTTTTATTTGGTTTGGTTTTTTGGCCCCTACACTGAGCAAATGAGCAAAGCAAGACATTTTATCCACATGTTTCATTTCCCTGTGGCTGGGCTCACATCTATTACAAATATGTCTCAATGCCAGCTGCCCTGCATCTCCTGAAAGAAGATAGATGGGCATGGGATGGGGAAGCTCCGAGGGACTGGAATCAAGCACTCTTGGCACCTAACAAGGCAACCACATGGGGACCTTAGTTCTCATCCACAGAAATAAACACCATTTCCCCATGTGTCCCCAGTAACACCCCTATACTTCCTATAAGCAAGAGTCCCAGAAAGAGGCTAAGGAGCATCATGTGAAATATGATCTTTATTTTAAGTGACTCAGAGCCCTTTTCCACTTTTCAAACATTGGCTCATTATCCAAGCACATTTAATAATTTCCTGTGTGGAGAGTTGTGCTAGGCATTTTACAAAGCTAATTAAACAGACACGGTGCCTAACCTCTAGGCATTTATGATTTAAGGAAGAAGAAGCCAGTGGAAAGAGAGGAACTAATTCAGGACCTTAAGGATATTAAATGAGTACCACACAATTGTGTAGATGAACTACAAAAGTAAATGTGACATTGGTCTCTACTGGCAGCAACAGGACCATCCAGCCTGCCTGGCGATTCCAAAAGTTTCTAAAATAAGTTTATTAAAGTTCATTGCACCTGTAATTTATCTTTTCAGTCCTGTATACTCAGGAGCTAGCTATCCTAGTAAAAGTAGATAACTGACAATACATTCTTGTCCTTCCATTCTGCAGACACGGCTTCCCAGAAGTAGATAGACACCTTCTAATGCAGAACCTGCACCTTCCTTTACTCATGAAGCTTAAGTTCTATATGTTTCTGCTTATCTTTAGTCTGTTCTGATGAATCTGACTTAGGGTCCATTCTGGACTCTCTAGGCTTCCTTTCTAGAGTCATCTCCCCACCACAAAGGCCAAGTTTCTCCACTTCATTCCTAGTAACTTACCCATTTCAGGGAGGCAATATGTGGGCACAGTAACTAAACTCAATGAAAGGCCCAGAATCACCAGGGTTACCACTTAACATCAGAGGTCCCAAGGTCCCCAGAGAACCAAAAAATTTGGACAGAGTGAGTTTGGATAGCTTTGCAAACTAGGTTAAAGGGAAAAAATGCATTAGACCCGGGGCCTGAAAAAGAGTTAAAAGCAGAGGATAAAGTGCTCGTTACTGCTTTTTAGGAAAGCAGAGTTACATTTTCTATTAAAGTGGTCAGTTCTGCTGTGAAAGTGTTGGGTTACTTTATCCTGGCAAACAGAGGGCAGTATCTGAAACTGCTGCTGGTAGTTACCCAGCAGGGCCAGCAATGACCTGGCATCTTACATGGGGCCAAAGCACCAGGAGACTCCTGCAGTCATTGTACATAGCCCACCCTGGTACTACCTTAGCATGAACACACTGTAGTCTGCACGGTCCCTTCAGATCCAGCGCTCTACTTCTATGTCCGGGTTGGAAACAGGCATCTTCGATGATGCTGGGAACCTCCTAGCAGGGCCCAGGCCCAGCCCTGCCCTCTGCCATCTTCTCAAGTGCTGCTGCAGAGCAGAATGAAAGTCCCTGCTCTTCCTGGGACCTATGCTCAGATTCCACTAACTCTCCCATCCTCTTTTCTGTAGCTTCTCAAAGGTCTGATCCTATCTATGGTGTTGACCTGCAACATAACTTACATACTTTTTCAGTGGGTTTGGGCTTTTCAAAACTCCAGAAGGTGTGTGTCTTACAGGAAACTATGGCTTTTGGCTCAGAAACATAAACCATCACTGAGATAAGAAGGCCAAAAAATTCCAACTACTTGCTTGAAATGGGGAAAGGGAAAAATGTAGAAAGAAGAATTATTCTTAAGAGGCAGACTGTGGCTGTAATGCAGACACAAAAGCCAGGGGTCTGAATCTGCCCAAGGCAAAGATGAGGCCCAGAGATGGTTTAACAGAGAAATGATTTTAAGATGAGTCTTCAAGTATATAAAACTTACGTTTAACCTTCAAGAATATACATTTTGTAAGTTGGGGAAAACCCACATAAATCTTTTTTATACATAAATTTTACACATAAATTTTTTTTTCCAATTCACAAATTAAACTCCAGGTGGTCCAAGAATGTAGCAAAACTCACATTTTTTAGCATGTGGTAGATTTCCTAGTGATGACAATAACAGCAGTGACAATTATAATGAAAACACAGAATGGCATGAACTAATAAAAATTTCTTGACATCCAAGTATATGTACATTTTAGGTTTGCCTGGAGGGACTGTGGAGATCAAGTTAGTCCTTATTTTCCACTATCCTTATTCCCCATGCTTAATTGTAACATGCATAGAGACTGACACGAGTTTGAGTGATTGAGTGAAATCAGACACATTGAACTTCCCAGGTCCAGTAATTAATACCTTGTCAAATAGGAAGACAGTGGTGCACTCAAGGGGAAAAGCCCAGGAGTAATTATACAGTGGCCAGGTTAGGACTCAGTAAGTGACACTGACTTATTGGCCCTGAGCCTCTGACATTGCCTGTCGAGATCGATTTATAACAGAAATGACTCATCTACCCTTCTCATTCTAAGATCAAGTGTGTGTCCTCTGCTCAGGGGAGTCTAACTTTCTTTGGCAGACTGATGGAGTCAAAGTCTAATTAACATGATGATAAATCACATGGAAGCCATTGCCTATTATCTGATTCTCAGATAACCCATTCCATGTTCTATGTTGCTGTTTGCCTAGTTTCTATGCCTTTATGGAGGATCAATACAAGGACTACTTTGAATTAAATTAGTGTTTCTTGGGGGGAAAAAACAGAAATAAAGACCTGTGTCTTCTGTAAAACAGAAATAGGAAAGGAGAAAAGGAGAAAGGAGACATACATTGAGTGTCTTTAAGATACAGCTAGGCTCTTTCTCTTACACAGTTATGTGTGTTTCTCACAAATCCACTGGATCAAACCAAAAAGCCAAATCACCAAGTAAAATATGCCTTGGACACAATTACTCAGGTTGGGAGTGCCTAGGGCTTGAACAAAAAGAAATTATTTCAGATGTCTGAGGAACCTGTGGAGAGCCCATGCCATTGTATATAGGAAACTGAATTCCAGTAAATGCTGCAAAATTAAAGAAAGCAGAAGTTTGTGTTGCCAATCTGTACCTCCCTGTCCTACCATGATCCAGCTAACAGACCTGAGATCAAGTTACTTGGACTCTCTAAGCCTCAGTTTCCTCATCTCTAAAACAGGAAATTAAACTACATAATATGTGTAAAGTCCTTACCACAATGCTTGGTAGATATCAGGTGCTTGGTGTACTTTTAACAGAAATAAAAGACAGGAAGAAGAATTGGTTTGGGACAGAAGATGAGTTTGATTTTAGACTCTGTGAGCTCAAAGATTCAGCAACACTACCAAGTAGAAAGTTGGAAGTGTGTAAAACAATATTGAAATCAGGCCAATTAAGAACTCACTGGCTTCTAAGTCTTCAAATGAAAGGAAGACCCATATCTGTCATATAGGTACATTAATTCACTGACATTCCTGCAAAAAAAGACACCCAATCCCAAAACAACACTAAAATTGGCTCCCAAGTTCCATTTTGGGTCTTTAATCAGCCAGTTCATCTAAAATGACCTAATTAATAGGAAAATTGGCATGGTATTATGCCCTCAACATATCTAATGTACCCTCAACATACCTAATGTAATATCGTGTGTATATTATTCCAGGTAAGCTCAACATATCTAATGTAATACCCTCAACATATCTAATGTAATATCGTGTGTATATTATTCCAGGTAAGCTCAGTTCAGGTACTAATCAAGAATGCAAAGATCAAGGTGGTCTGCTGGTATTCTACTAAGGAAGTCATCTGCCCAAAGCAGCTACCACAGTAATTTGAGTCATTCACATTTCAATCAACAACCAACACTGCTAATTAACTTAATGAGTATCAGTAATGGGCTTTATAAAAATATGGCCTTCTGAAGAGCATGATAAATTTAGGAAAGGGCTGTTATTGATTAAATTAAAGGTATTCTGGTATGGACTGATTTAAAACATTCTGGAAACACTCAACTCCTTTGTACAAATAGAGTACAAAATCCAGTGAAGCCATGGCATCTGGGTGGCTCAGTCAGTTAAGCGCCTGACTTCAGCTAAGGTCATGATCTCACAGTTGGTGAGTTCGAGCCCGATGTCGAGATCTGTGCTGACAGCTCACAGCCTGAAGCTTGATTGGGATTCTGTCTCCCTCGCTCTCTGCCCTTCCCTCACTCATGCTCTGTCTCTCTTTAAAATAAACATTAAAAAAAATAAAAAATACATCCAGTGAAGCCTAAGCCTTCATCTTTAAGGATGGTACCCGACTAAATAGTCCTATGTTCAGTCTAAGAAGATTTTTAATTGCCTGATACTGCCAATAAAGGGACAGGATTCTGCTGCTGGAATATGGTTGTGTTCGTCTCAAGTAAACTCTGCATGCAAGATGGTGGTCAGAATCTATTGAAGGACAGAGAGCTGGGACTTTGTTGGGTCCACATGGTTTTACGTGCTATTTCATGCTGGCTTTCTAATTAATAGTTATTTAATAAATATCTGTATGTGTGGCAGAATTTGATCTGAGACCTGCTTTCCTTGTACTGTACTAAGGTTGTGGGAGATTATTTACTCTCAAAAACTTCAAGCTTCTCCAGTGGCTGCCTTTACCAAAAAGAACTAAAAGTTTTTGTGTGACCACGTGGCTTATCAGTTCATAAGATTGTTATATAATTGTTATAAAAGATTCCACTTTTTCAGTGAAGTCCTGAATTTGATATAATAACCCAGTGTGTAAAATTTCTTGGGATCCGAATATGAATTTAAATAAGAACTTGTCTTCATTATCATTCGTAGGTATGCTACATTTGCTTCTTCTTCT
Organism: Leopardus geoffroyi; assembly: GCF_018350155.1. NCBI lineage: Eukaryota > Metazoa > Chordata > Mammalia > Carnivora > Felidae > Leopardus > Leopardus geoffroyi. The sequence continues at coordinate 74,440,589 of NC_059332.1, forward strand.
CCCCCTCACCTTCTTTTTACTTTGGAAGGAAGAGACCAACAAATATGTATTAGAAATTACTAAGAACAAGGTAGTATTCTTGATACTGCCAAGAGTACAATGAGATACAACTTGAGGTTTGTGAGGTTAAAAAACTTACATGAAATGATGGGGTAAAGTGGAAATAAAACTGGATGAGGAATCAGGAGGGTCAGGCTCTAGTCCAACTAGCCCAATAGTACTTCCTTGGACAAGCCCACCTACCTTTCTAAATTCCACCTCTCTACTTGACAAAAGAAAAGAGTAAGGGTTGCATGGCCCCTCCAGTTTCTTCCATTGTAACATTCTATGATTCTATTATCAAGGGCCATGAACTTATTCCTATGGTGCAACAGGTACTTTGCTAGTTCTTAGAATTATAAAGATGAGGAAGATAGGTCCCTTCCCTAAGTAGTTCATATAACAGCAGAAAAAATGAAAGGGGAATTCATCATGATAATAATATATTATGTTATCACCTCCATTTCATTGAGAAACATCCAAAGAACTGAAACCAACACAGCTACTTTTCCATTCACAAAAGGTGGATGGCATAAATGGGAAGATCATCTAAAACTACAGGAGCGATAAAAATCATCATAGTTGGTTCAAATAATTAGGTTATAAGGCTGGACTCTGATTTCGCTCCCTTTTCATCAAGAATCATTTAAAAGATATAAAACAGTTTTCTCAAAGCATAAGCCCTTGTTATTTTTCCTGAAAATCCTATCATTAGGTTCACTGCCAGGCAACATGACCACAAAGCCTTGGCAATTTTCCATGAAATAGATAATGCATGGAGTCATTAGGAGCCTTTACTGACACCATCATAGATCACCTTATCAAATACACAAGATAGGTCAGTTTTATCAACCTAAGAAAAGAATGTATAAATTTATTTTTAGCTCTCTTCTTTCCAACTACCTGACTTAGGAAGTCCCACTAGAACCTTCAGGTCAACATTTTAATATCCAAGTTATCATCTCTACCAAATCCATCTTTCTACCCAAACCACCCTAAATGAACCATCTCCACCTGCTGTCTCTGTCACTGTTGTTTCCATTTCTTAGTCACATAAACTCAAAATCTTAAAGTCAATTTTGATCCCTTCTTTCCAGTCTCACTACTCAAACCCGATAGATGCTCACTCTGTCATGTCTCTCCCTCTCCCTCCCCCTCCCTCCCTCCTTCCCTCCTTCCCTCTCCCTCTCTCTTTTTTAAATTGGGATAAAATATACTTAAGATTTACCACCTTAACCATTTTTAATACAGTTCAGTACTGTTAAGTACATACATACTTTTTGTAACCTGTCTCCCAAACTCATTTTTATCTTGCAAAACTGAAACCTAAACCCTTCAATCAACTCTCCATTTGCCCTCCTGCTAGCCCCTGGCAATTATCATTCTACTTCCTGTTTCTATGGTTTTGATTATTCTCTAGGTATCTCTCGTGAGTGGGATCATACGATATTCATCTTTTTTGTGACTAGCTTTCTTAGCATAATGTTCTCAAGATTCATCCATGTTAAAGCATGTGTCAAAATGTCTTTCTTTTTTTTAAGCTGAAAAATATTCCATTGTATGTATATATCATATTTTGTTTATCCATCAATGGATACTTGAGTTGCTTCCATGTTTGGTGTGTTATGAATAGTGCTGCTATGAACAGGAGTGTTAATATATCTTTTCAAGACTGTTTTCAGTCCTTTTGGGTGTATACCCAAAAGTGGTGTTGCTGGATCATAGAGTAATTTTATTTTAAAATTTTAAGGAAATACCATACAGCTTTCCCTAGTCTGCCATGTCTCTTGTCTCATGACTCTCCTTCTCAGCTCCACTATTGACATGCTAGTTTGACCTCATTGCCTCTCCCCTGCACAACTGCAAAACCCCCCAAACTCATCCTGTTCCATTTCACTAAACATACTACTGCCAGATAAATTTTCCTTTAAGTGAATTTCTGATGCCGTTTCTCTGCTAAAACAAACAGAAATAGAAAAACCTTCAGTGGCCCTATTACCTGCCAGTTGAAGCACTAACTCTTTGACCAGATTTTCAAGGGCAGTCAAAATATAACTCCAATCCATGCTCCCATCAGACCATGCCTAATGTCCTTCCCTCTTTCCTTTGCCCATGCCATCTGCCCTCCTGTCCACATTTGCTCCAGCTGCTGAAACACCCTCACCCCATAGAAATGATTTTATTTGGCACTTGCACTGAAGAGTCAAAATGCCCCTTCCAAATCTGAGTGTCTGTCAGCCTATGATTCATCTATGTAGCTTTCATACATCCATGTACCTGTTCAGAAACATATATCATATTCATAATTTCATATTCAATGTCTTATCCTTTACTACACTAAAAACCTTAAGGACAGGGGAGGGATCTATTTTATTTTCTGCTGAAACCCCAGTGCTTCACATTGCTAAGCATATAATAAACAGGGCAGAACTGATTGTTGTTAAATACTGAAGATTTCATATCTTCCTAAATAAGAATTCTGCTCTCTCTTTTGAAATTCCAAATGCTTAGAATTGAATCAAAATCATAAATGGGCCCTCTGGAGATGTTCTGAGGACTCTCGATTTAGTGTCTAAATTACCCCGTTTGACTGTATTGACCATACCAAAGAGATAATGACTAAATATCTGCTTCTCTTGCAGCAATGGAGTCAGACATCACTAGATTTCATATTGGACTTTCAGCAATTAGCTCTCTTTCCCTTAATTATAATCATTGTCTTCCAAATGCTCTAAGCTAATAAATAAATTATGACTATCTAATATTATAGGGGTCTCATGGAAAGAGATTTGAGGAATATTATTCAGTAGGCAGAGCATTACTATCTCAATGAGAAGTTTAAAACTTATCTTCTTTTTGATTGGTTTTATTATTCTTTTCCTGCTCTGTTGGACAGAATACAATAAAAAGAATCAAATATACTTTCACCAGGGAGAGACAACATAAAAATAAGTTAAAGTAGGAGACAACTCTACATGCATAGTGCAATTTTAAAGTAAAATTATAATACATAATAAAACTCAAATGAGTTGCAGCTGTGGTTTGAAAATCTTAAATATATTATTAAAGAGAAAATTGACTAATAAACACTCTCCCACACACTAACCAATCCATGTATATATGCAGATAAGATTAATCCATGCTATAAATGCTAAAAAGAAATCCATAAAACATGTAGTAAGTGGCCTTTTTTTCCAGAAGAGTTGAAAGAGAGAAACAGGAAGTCACGTCCTATCAAGCTTGGGGAAGGAACAGGAGCGGAGGAAGAGATTAGCAAGCTAGGAAGAGGAAGCTGGAAGCAAAGCCAGGAAGTGGTGTTAAGGTGAGCAGCTAAGAGAAACCTACAGGCCTGCAAGAGACTAGATAGGAGGTGAGAACAAAGGTAGTAAAGAGAGCAGAGTGAGGAGAGAGGTTCGGGCTCCTGCACCAGAGCATTTAGCACTTTGGTCTGGGAATCCAACTCTTCTCAGACTGTGCCTTAACACATTTTCCCAGCCCAGAGAAGCATCTTAAAGGAGGTGAATCAGGCTGTACCTACCTTTTACCTCATATTTGATTGTAAGCTCCTTGAGGGCAGAATCTGTATTGACTTGTACACCCTCCAATGCCAAGAACTTGCACACCATTAAGTGCTTAGGGTTTAAAAAATTAAGAAATGTATGAGATACTACAGTATCCTAGAGTCCACACAAGTATTAATTCAGATTATTCTGTGCTCTATAATCAAGGTCTTCATGTGTGCCAACTTTGGTGTGATAGGTAACATAGTTGCCCCTTTCGGTCTCAGAAGTGCCCGGGTTTGGAAGACAAATTTTATGGTGACTCTAGTCATAACAGTCTGAAAGACAATTTCTAGAACGCCCTGTCAAATTGTTTACTGGCCATTGTCTCTTTCTGATCAAAACAGAAAATAGACTATGTAAATTAACATTGTAAATACTATGACTGGATTATGAGCAAATAAATTTAGTTATTATTCTGACATAAGAAATTTTTTCTAGAGAAAATATTTTCTAAACTCAGTGAATATGTATAGCTACACCATGATTTCTATAATCAATTTTTTTCCAGTATGAATGCATAGCAGAAATGTTACTAACTTCAACCTTCTGGGGTATCAGTATAACAAATCATTAGATTTGGGACCGCAGCCATATTGAAAATTAGTTGTGTGTGTGTGTGTTTTCAAACACACATATTTGTGGGAATAGAAACACATTTTGGTGCTCCCAGGAATATAAAAGACTTTGCATCATGGCTGTTTTACTTGGCCATCACTCCACCGTTGGATATTTTTAATGTTTCATTTATTTTTGAGAGAGAGAGTGAGTGGAGGAGGGGCAGAGAGAGAGGGGGACAGAGGATCCAAAGCAGGCTCTGCGTTGACAGCAGCAAGCCTGATGCAGGGCTGGAACTCACCAATCACACGAGATCATGACCTGAGCCAAAGTCAGACATTCGACCAACAGAGTCACCCAGGCACCCTCCACTGCTGGATTTGTTTATAAAGATAAGCATTTGGAAAAGTGTCTATTCAAGTCTTCTGCCCATTTCTTCACTGGATTGTTTTTCAGGTGTTGAATTTGGTAAGTTCTTTACAGATTTTTGATACTAACACTTTCTCTGATATTTATCCAAATGGCTAACAGACATATGAAAAGATGCTCGACATCACTCATCATCAGGGAAATACAAATCAAAACCACTCCAAGATACCACCTCACACTGGTCAGAGTGGCTAAAGTTAGCAACTGAGGAAACAACAGATGCTGGCAAGGATGTGGAGAAAGGGGAACACTCTTGCACTGTTGTTGGGAATTCCACCTGTTGCAACCACTCTGGAAAACAGCGTGGAGGTTCCTCAAAACATTAAAAACAGAATTACCCTGCAACCCAGTAATGGCATTATGAAGAATTTATCCAAAGGATACAAGAGTGCTGAGTCATAGGGGCACATGTACCCCAATGTTTATAGCAGCACTCTCAACAAAAGCCAAATTATGGAAAGAGCCCAAATGTCCATCAACTGATGAATGGATAAAGAAGATGTGGTATGTGTGCATGTGTGTGTAATGAAATATTGACAATGAAAAAGAATGAAATCTTGCCATTTGCAACAATGTGCATTGAACTGGAGGGTATTATGCTAAGTGAAGTAAGTCAGTCAGAGAAAGAAAGTCAAAGAACAAGTCAGTCAGTCACAGAAAATCATATGTTTTCACTCATATGTGGAATCTGAAAAACTTAACAGAAGACCATAGGGAAAAGGAAGGAAAAATAAATTATAAACAGGGAGGGAGGCAAACCATAAGAGACTCTTAAATGAAGAGAAAAAAACTAAGGGTTGATGGGGGTGGGAGGTTGGGGGGCAGGGAAAATGGGTGATGGGCACTGAGGAGGGCACTTGTTGGGATGAGCATTGGGTACTGTATGTAAGTGATGAATCACAGGAATCTACTTCTGAAGTTGTATGTTGGCTAATGAGACAATGAATTATTTTTTTAAAAATTAAAGAATTATACATAAGAGTTAAATTTTACCTTTTCAAAAACTTTTAAAAATTGTTTGAAACACATCTTCTTCAGGGCTGTACTAGCCTAGTCATTTGTAGAAGTTAGAAAAAAAATCACCTCTCTGGATAGACCAAGTCGAAAAAAGGGGTCCCTTTTCCACAGCTGGATTTGGGACTGGACCACAGGCTGGATTTCACCCATTCACTCCTGTGAATGTGAATGGTGGTCCTGATATTAAAACTAATTTTTCCCACTTTACAAAATAGATACAGTCATAGAAAGGTTGCCTGTGAAGTACAACACCAGATCTTCTCTACTATGTTTTTATTAAAACTTTTCAAAGGTGTCCATCTGAGAGAAAAAAGAGCAAGCTTCATAATGTGTGTGTTTGTATGGAGGTGGCAGGGAAAGTCCACTTCACGGTGCAGGGAAGCCTTAAAAATCTCAAAGTTTAAAGAAATGTAACAACCATTTGATAAGATCAGAAATCTACAGTTCAAATAAGTAAAAAAACCCTATGAATTAAAAATAGATAGAATGCTTTTATTTTCAGGGTTTTATGCCAAAGGCCAAACGATTAAGAGAACAGACCAAACTGAGCTGAAAAGTCTTTCGTTTTTAATTAAACCTCTAAAACACTGCGACATGAAAACATACCTCTATGTTCTCCTCTATGGATCTCAGACCCAGCTTCTCCGCAGCTGGTGCAGGCAGGTGGTTAAAACAATAATCGTGATGATGATAAATATTAATAACTGATTGTGGGGCTGACGTAGGCCACCACCACAAACATGTGAGAGAATGTGGCAGAAAGCGGCAGATGGAAGAGTGATAGCCCCGAATCCACACAAAAGTCACGGCTGTAATGGAGCTCAACGGTCACCAAAAATCTGCGGCCGAGAAGGTCCCAAAATGCCGAAAGCAAGCCTTGGTAAAGGATAGCCAGCACTTGCCTGATGTATGACCTGTGTAGGAGCGCATCTGTGTGCATCCCATACCTGGATGAGGAGACATACCGGAAGCTTTCCATTTTACCTCATGCTAGAATTACAACATAAAACTGCCAGCGCTCTTTCTGTCTCTCTCAAAATAAAGAAATAAACTTAAAAAAATAAATAAATAAAAATAAAACTGCCAGGCTGACTTTAGCATACGTGTTATCTGTGCAGTGGTAGTGCGTAAACAGTATTTTTATGTCTCCTGATCTGTCTGTTCCTTATTTCCACTATCATAATGGCCCCCAAATCTAAATAAAATAAATGTCTCAAATGGTACTGTTTTATCAAAAATACTTGTGGTTTCCTAGGATAAGAGAAAACCATTCCAAATCTTGATGCAACATTTTTACTGACCGGAAAACCAAATAATACCAGCTGTATTTCCCTGTGAGGAACTGAACCTCGAGAGTACAGTCCTTAAAGAAACATTAGCTGGTTGAACTGGAATGAAATCACTTGTCCTCATCATGGGATTTTCTTTTGATACCAGACTTTTCTGTGTGCATTCAACCTGAGATTTATTTACTCAACAGTATTTTGAATGGATTTGTTTTTAAAATAATAATAATCATAATCATAATCATAGGCATAGGACACCTGGGTAGCTCAGTCGATTCAGGTTCTGACTGTTGATTTCAGCTCAGGTCATGATCTTGTGGTTCATGAGTTCAAGTGTGAGGCCTGCTTGGGATTCTTTGCCTCTCTCTCTGTTCCTCCCTCACACACTGTCTCTCAAAAATAAGTAAGATAAACATTTTAAAAATAAATAAATAGGTATATTGTTTATACTAGTAAGTCCCTATCTCTTTCCATTAAAGATTCTTTTTACAGTGTAGCATATTTTTCAGTTTTGTGTATAGATTCCATTTTCTTTGGTGTCTCTTTTCTTAATTCTAGTACCTTGAGACCATACAACATGGTTAAATGTAGCTTTTCTTCCTCAACCCCACCTCCGCCGTTATTTGGACAACCATGGTGCCAAAACCTATTGATTTACGTGTTTTCCCCCAAACACATTAGTTCCGATCATGAAGCATCAACTTATAACTAAGCTCCCCCTTCAGCCCACGCAATACCTCCACGCCCAGTCTAGGTGCTGGTTCTGTTCCTTGCAATGCATGAGACACATTCTAGGTGGCTGGGAGCCATTCCCTGTGAAACAATTTCCAAAGTTACTGAAAAGAGCATGTCCTCAGGAACACTGGTGCCAACAATTGGGGAGATCAAAAGTGACTTTTAAGAGGTCAAGAAAGGGAAGTTGTAGCACAAAAATAAAATACTAAAATAAATTTTTTCTGGGGGGTGCCTGGCTGGTTCGGTTGGTAGAGCACGTGACTCTTGATGTTGGGGTCATGAGCTCAAGCGCCACATTGGGCAAAGAGATTACTTAAAATTAAAAGATCTAAAATAAAACTTCCTGGGAATCCTGTAGTCTGTATGAGGAGTCTTGGACAGAGAGGGGGGCAAACAAGTTAAAAGCACAGGAAAGGGGACAGGAGTATGTGCAAACACTGCTCTGAACCTAGAATCTGCAAATGTAACCTGCCAAAGGCACCAACACTCTGTGTCTAGAGCAGCACATAACCTTTCAGCTAGTAGACTCTCTGAAGTGAAATGCTCTTAACAAGGGAGACCGTTAACAAACACGTTAAGAAATTAGCATTATTTATAAAACATAATCTTGGCTTTTATCTTTTGGCTCAGGATGCTCCTTGTGTATCAATATGAGCATGCAGAACCAAAATGTCACTCACTGAGTGCAATCTTTTAAATGTAATTTTCATTGAAATTAAAGTGTTATGTATTCAGTTGGTCACTAAACCCAAAGCTCTTTAAGGAGAGTGCTACCTTGTGTGCCAGATGAATGAATGAAGGCATGAGCGACCTTTTCCGAAAAACTAGAATGATTGACATGTGATGGCTAAAAGCGAAAACGGACAATAAAATAGCACCATTCACAAAGTGCATACTCTGTAATCATGCTATGCTAAGGTTCAACACAGTATCTTTACAATGACACTGTGAGCACCAAGATCAAGCCTGTTTTTCACATGAGATCATTAAGGCTCAAAAATGTTAGATAATCTGCCCATATCATATAGTCAGTAAAGGCAGAACCATGACTACAGCTGAGGTTTGTGTGATGTCAGATCCTGAGCCATATGCCCCACGAAAGCTTCAAAAGGTAAAAATAAACATTCTGCTTAGAGAAGTAATCATACAAAGAATGCTTAGAAACTGGATGTTTAGTTTCTCAGGATCCACATAAGAGTGAAACCATATGGTGGGGGAGGGGGAGGAAAAAAGAAAAAAAAAAAAGAGGTTAGAGTAGGGAGAGAGCCAAAGCATAAGAGACTGTTAAAAACTGAGAACAAACTGAGGGTTGATGGGGGGTGGGAGGGAGGAGAGGGTGGGTGATGGGTATTGAGGAGGGCACCTTTTGGGATGAGCACTGGGTGTTGTATGGAAACCAATTTGACAATAAATTTCATATAATAAAAAAAAAAAAAGAAACTGGATGTTTACATGTCACACCTCATCGATTATTTGTTATTTATACTGAATCTACTTTCAAAAGGGATTTGAGGCAAATTCTTAGACAGGATAGATATACACAGATACATGTGGAGAAATGTATAATCATATCAATTTCTTCAATGAATGAGTGGGAAGCAAAGCTGATGAGAACAGAGGCTTGCTAGAGGGTGGTCATGGACAGCAAGTCGTGACAAATGACACGAGCCTGCTTGCTGTTGATTTAATCTTCCTTTGCCCCACAATACAGCAAAGTGTGAAGTCATTAAAAGCTCAAGCTGGGAGCTAATCCATTTGCATTCAAATTCTGTGCAATTTCATACCAGTTTGTTAGTTTCTCCCAGTCTCAATTTCTGCATCTTTAAAAAGCAAAAGACAATAATCATTGTATTTTCCTCAACGAGTTGTAAATGAGAGAATCCTTCAAATAAGGTTCTTTGCATAGCCCTAGCTCATAGGCACTAAAAAGGAAAAAGAGTTTTGACAGCAGGAAATTCTCTGAACAAAATCACTTAGTAATAGCAAGAAAACCTCTTGCTTGACCACCCCTATAATTTTTCCTTACACCCTTCCTCAAAAGCAAATGTGAAAATTACAAAAGCTCAGTCCAAGGGATGCTTCCTGATGTGAAATACTACATTGATGCTGTCCAAGCACCTACGAAAGCCACCAGAAGCAGAACAACAAGGAAATAAAGAAGGTTCTTGCAATAGTCAAGTCAGTGATGCCAATGGAGAGTTAAGGCATGTATTGCGTGTTCCTTTGGAAGATGTTAGGAAAGATTATTAAAAATAACAACAAAAGGATGACCAGATTCATTAGTTCCTGTGACTAAAAGCCCCAGGCAGTTCCTGAGCCAATTAGAAAGGCTGAAACAGCCAGGTCAACAGAGGGTCAGTTTGTATCCAGAAGCCAATAAGTAGATAATAAGTATGTTGTTCCGGAGTTTCTTGGCGAATGTGGTTTATTATTACAAGGATGAACAATCTTTAATGAAACCAAGTTTTATTGACAAACTATGTATAACCCACAAAAGGATCCACGGGAGAAAAGGTCCATATCCTCCCCTGAATATCTATGCATTTATGTGATGGTTTTGTTTATGTTTCCTCCTAGGAATGTTCTTCTAATGAATAATGTGGCTTTTAATATCTCTTCAAGGCATGTGTTTTACAAGTGATCTGTTATCCCTCCTTTATTAGTCTCTTAATCATATCCTCTTGCTGTGGAGACTCTGGCATTGAACTATATTGGAAACCATTAAGTTTGTCTAAACATCACAAGCAGTGAGGTTAATTCCACTTCTAAAAGAATTGCTTCGGACAGCCTAAGACATGAATAGAACTAGAAGCATATTTGATGTCACTAACCTTAGAGACAGGGGCATGTAATACAATTCATTAAGTATAATTGAAATAGAAATCCTACAATAAGAACATAACAAGGAACATTGCGTAAATTGACTTTTTGAAGTATATCTTTCCCTCGGTGCACATATTCAGCTCCCATTAATTTTAATGGACATAACTTGCTCATATATCAACTAAAAGATTTCATCTGCTTCTGTGTAAAACTGGCTGCGTAAAGAAAAAGGTGCTCACAAAGAAGGTGAGAACACTCGTAAAGATTGCTTGGATAATTGAGTCCAAGAGCATTACAGATCATTAAATATAAGTTATTGCATTGAACAATAGAGGAGGAATTATTATGAAATTAAGCCAGTTGTTGTTGTTTTAAAAAGAAAGCCCCTAGGAAAATAATGTTGAGGTCAAGTCCTGAGTATCCTGGACTGCTTTCCCACTCAGAATCTAGTGCTCCAGTATGAACTGTGACTGAAAGTGGAGACTATGTATTATTCCCCAACTCTATAAACATAGCATGAACTTCCCACACAAAAGGCACTCTGCAAATACTTGGCAAAATGAAATGGACTTTCCATTGTTTCTTAAATTCTCGTCACACTTCCACATCTCTGGACTTCTCACATTGATCCCTCTGCCTAGAATGTCCTCACACACACTAGCCCTAATCTTCAATTGCTAAATTCCCAGCTGACTGATAAAAACCCTTTCAAACTTCAGGAAATTTTCTTGAATTTTCCCAAGTGAATGCTGACAGATCAGTGCAGTCCCAGAATCCCATTACACCCTTAAAACTTAATAAAGACCTCAAAGAGGTTTTGTTTAATTATACCTATCAAGATTTATCATATTAGAAATTAAAACTAAAAACACTTAAATATTAGTTCTTAAAACTAACAATAATAAACTCATTACATTTTGGCATAAGTAACACATGTTTGTGAAAAGTAACTATTTCCCCCCAAATCATGAATAGATTGACATTGCTTTACATTTTACAAATCTCTTTCATGTTTGTTTTAATAGAAGACAGCTGGATTTTCACATCTGCTTCTACAATTAATATATTAAAATACATTGTTTGATTGAAACATCTAAAGAAAAACTAGCTTCACATAATGTGTAGCTGGAAAAAGGAGGAGTAGCTTGGTCACCTTTTCAGATAACTGTTGATATTCTTTTCTAATATTATAACAAAACTCTACAGAGGGTAAAAGATACTTAAATGTTAGTTTCAATGTGGAATATGAGACAATATTAATGAACTTTTCATACTTTTACATTAAATTTTGGTTCTATTTTACACTTAGAATAAATCTGTGTACCCATGCATGAATTTTTAACATTATAGATTGATCATTTGGAAAATACTGATTGAGTTATTCAGAACCTCCAAATATCATTCAACTCTACAATATTTTTAAAAATCACATTAATATTGGGGTGCCTGGGTGGCTCAGTCGGTTGGGTGTCCGATTTCAGCTCAGGTCATGATCTCACACTCCGTGAGTTCAAGCCCCGCGTTGGGCTCTGTGCTGACAGCTCAGAGCCTGGAGCCTGCTTCAGATTCTGGGCCTCCCCCTCTCTCCGCCCCTCCCCTGCTCATGCTCTGTCTCTCTCTGTCACAAAAGTAAAGATAAAAACATTTAAAAAAATTTAAAAAAATCACATTAATATCACCAACAATCTGATCATAAAAGCCTTCAACTATTGAGAAGCTGTCAAACTCATGAAAAGTTTTCCAAAATTCCAGTTTTCACTTGAAAGTTTGAGTCTTACCATTAGCAACAAGTACTGTCAAATTGTTTGCTTCAATTAAGTGATAAGCTCACTTAATTGACTTTGAGAAAATGTCTACCAAATACCCATGTCTGAATAACCAGTTTGTCTGCCAATCATTCCTTCTGGTAAAACCATAGTGCCATGAAAAAAAAAAAAAAAAGCTGCTAACTTAGCTCACAACAAAAACAACTTTGCAAATGCATTTCCTAAAATGACCATTGTATTTCAATATTCCATAGAAACTCCCACTTTATCACATAGGATGTTAAAACCACAATTTTGCAAGGATCCAGATTTCATAAAGTGAATAATTTTGACTGCTTAGCCAAGGACATTTCTAGGTGAAACTAGCCTTTTATTTTATGGTGACAGTGTGAGAGTTAAAGAACACAATGGCTTGCAGCATAACTGGGAGCCACTATCGTGATTTCTGTTAAGGCACCAGTGTTTTTTATCCACCGTTGCTTTTGTTCCATCATTACAGGTAATGCAATGAAAGAAGCAATACCACTTTACGATTATTTTGAAATAGTTTTAACCACACAGACCCCCTGAAAAGATCCTGGGGAAGCCCAGGGGCCTGTGGCCACATTTTGAGAACCACTGTGATAGAGTAGAACAGACTTCAATGTTGACCTTGAGCCAATTACTTAATCATATCTATAAAATAGGGACAATGAATTCTGGCTTACTGGGTTATTGTAAGAATGATATATCATAACATATGTAAAGCACCATATGTTCCCTGTCATATAGTCAGTACTGGATTAATCTTATTTTCTTGTCAGCCCCCAGTACTTATTTTATGACTACCTTTAGATCATGGCTTATAAAAATGCCATCTTTTCTTTTATTCCCCTATTAGATAATAACTCCTTTCTTCACCCTACTCAAATTTTCTTAGGTAGAGAATCATTGACCCCGTTGAGAATCTGATGTACCAGTAAGGCTTCTCACCCCAGAAAAATGTACACACACACACACACACACACACACACACACACTCACACACACACACACACACACACACACACACACACACACACACACAATTTTGCATACAGCTGCAAAACTGGAAGACCCCTTAAGGTAGATCATGATACCCCAAGGAAGCGTTTTTAAAAAGTTGATCCTTGAAACATCTGCTTCAAAATCAACCTAAACATTAAAATGATTCCTGGGCCCCTCCCAGAGATACAAAATCTGGATCTCTGGTGGTCAAGCCAAGAACTTCATTTTAATAGTTTTCCAAGTGTTTCCTATACCCTTTCAAGTTGGATCTCCAGGGGAATCCATGAGCCTGGATTAAGAAACCCTGCTCCATAGAACCTACTATATGGCTGATACTCAATAAATATACATTAATCTGAGTAGGCACATACCTTGAATGAAATGGCTAGAGAATCATTGAAGTTTAGAAAAGTATACACAATCCCGGTATGTTCCAAACCATCACTGATCAGCACAGTTACTTGAGAGTTGTGTTTTGTTTTGTGTTTTTTTGTTTTGTTTTGTTTTGTTTTAAAGCAAACATTTACTTAGGCTCTTCTTCTACAGGTTGTATGATTAGGAAGGCATGGAATGGGGCCTGAATACTTAAAAGGTTTTAAGTGTTTCTTCTAGTGATTATGATGATGAGGCCTTTTGAAAGAATCACTTTGTGCTCCTCTGCACAAAACTTGCTTTGTTAAAAAAGTCAAAAGATACTTACAGGTTTATTTGATCTAGGACTTAGATGTTTAATAAATCCAAATTTATTTTTGTCAAATTTTTTCCTTGTCAAATAATCTTCTCTCCATTTGTAAATCCTAAGATCACTCTTGAGTAGTGACTTTCAAATTTTACTGCACTTTGGAATAACCTGGAGAGCTTTTAAATATTTCAACAAGACCCCAATCCAATTAAATCACAATCTCTAGGGATGGACCCAGGCATCAGTATTTATTTAAAATTTTTTGAATGATTCCAACTTGCAGCTAAGTTTGAAAACTATTGCTCCAGAATTTATGGTCAGAGCTATAAGAAATTAAAATGTGTTTCTCTTACTTCCTTCCACCAACCCTGGCCATAAAAAAAACAAACAAAAAAAACCCACAAAAAACAAAAAACAACAATAACAACAACAACAAAAAAGACCTCCTCCTCCTACTTTGGACATAAAACAGAAGGAGAGAAGTTGAAGACTAGGAAAGGGGAGGCAGGAGACACTAGGAAAAAGTAGAGGTATCGCTGTGAATATCTACTACTTTGTTAGGGTCTAGTATGGGCTCACAATTTTTTTCTGAATGATCTAATCAGATTATATTGCAATGCTTTTCTACCTGCAAATACTTCAGTGTATGTTTCTTAAAAATAAAAGCTACAAAGCTATTAGAATGTCCAAAATCCAGAACACTGACAATGCCACGTGCTACCAAGGATATGGGGCAACAGAAATTTCTCTCATTGCTAGTGGGAGTGAGAAATCGTACTGCCACTTTGGAAGACAGTTTCTTGCAAAACTGAACACACTCTTACCATACAATCCAGCAACTGTGCTGCTTCATATTTATCCAATGGAGGTGAAAACTTATGTCCATTTAAACCCCTGTGCACAGATGTTTATAGCAGTTTTATTTAGAATTGCCAAATCCTGAAGCAACCAAGATGTCCTTCAGTATGTGAGTGCATAAACTGTGGAACATCCAGACAATGGAATATTATACAGCAATAAAAAGAAAAGAAACTATCAAGCCATGAAAAGAGGAACACATAGGAACACAGAGGAACCTTAAGTGCAGATTAGTAAATGAAAGAAGCCAATCTGAAAAGGTTACCTAATGCACAATTCCAACTATATAACATTCTGGGAAAGCTGAAACTATGGAGCAAGTGAAAATATCAGGGGTCGCTAGGGTTAGTGGGAGGAAGGGATGAATAAGCAGAGCACAGAGAATCTCCAAAAACAGCGAAACTACTTTGTATGAGACCATAATGGTTGTGGTGGATACACATGTCATTTTACATTTTTCCAAACCCATAGAAAGCACAACACTAACAGTGAACCCTAATGTAAACTCTGGACCTTAGATCGTTATGATGTATCAGTGTAGGTTCATCAGCTGTAACAAATGTACCACTCTAGTAGGGTATATGTTGATAATGGGGTAGGCTATGCGTGGATGGGGACCCAGGAATGTGGGAAATCACTGTAACATCTGCTCAGTTTTGCTGTGAACCTAAAACTGCTCTAAAAAATAAAGTTTATTAAAAAGAAAAAAAATTAAATAGCAAAAAAAAATGTATAAGTAGTTTCCATTTTCTGCTATACCATCCAGGTATCTCCAGCATATTGACTATTTTCCTAGGCTGACCTCCACCCCTCCTCAGATCAAAATGTCTGGCTTAGTTTCAAGTATTCTGTGAGCTGTTAAACACATTTGCCTTGTCTTTTGTCTCTTAAACAGTGAGGGGAAAAAAAAACTTTTCAGAAGTCCTCGGTAGATTTCCCCTCATGTCTCATTGGCCAGGCTTTGTTGCATGCACACATTTAAACCCAATTACTTATGAAAGTAAATGAGACCACTAAAATTGGCTTAGATAAATTATAAATTATCTCCTTGGGTGAAGAAGAGCTCACCATCCTTGAAGGAAGTAGCCCCAGGAGGAGGGTGAGCAAAAATCAGAATTCTATTTTTGAAGGGGAATGGCTACTGATCAAATCTAAAATGCCTGGCACCTTTCAACGTTCTGCCCTTGTCGAGTCTTCCCAGAATCAGCTTCCTTTACTTGAAGAAAAGGGCACTTCAGAAACAAACTACTGTCAATAAATCAATAGATAAACATATAGAAAGATAGAGAACATGATGAGTCATTAATGGTACTGCTCACGCAAGAAACCCCTTTCTACCCCACATTTTAGAAGACTTTCTCAATTTTACTTTCAGGAGTGTCATCATAAAAACCCTAAACTATGCCAAATTAATGTTTAAAAATCGGGCCCTTTTTTAGTGGTTTGCATTTGCTTTTCTGATACAGAGAATAACACTTAAGATTTATTGAGTGACATCTAGTTAATTAAATGTCTATTTCCTCCTGCCTCTTAAAGGGATCATAACACAGAAAGACAACATTGGGAGAATAATTAAAGTGAAACCAAAGAGCAGGACTAACCTTGTAACTCACTGTAATTAAAAATAAAACAAGAGCAATATGCTAAGAAAATTGCCTGTCTTTATCAGGATAGACAACATTATTCTGGAAGTCTCCATCTTGCTTTTCTCCATTTTTGTGTGCAAATGAAATTGTCACTTTCCACAGAATCTCCTTGGAAAATCTTTTTACATCCAGCCTTCAGGAAAACTCACCTCTTAAAGGACCAGAAAATAGCTTCTACCTACCTCTATACAGTAGCAATGATGCCAAGTGTCACCAGTAAAGGGGTGATAACAGGGGTCAGCCAAAAGAAAGCACCTTGCCTGACAGCAGGTGTTGGTGGGGAAAGGCAATGATCCCAGGCCTTGGAACCCTTCAGATGGCTGTGAGCAAGGCTGGAGGTGACAGCCTATAAATGACCTCTCCAGAATAATAAACTAATAGGAGTACCTAACATAATACTTCCCCATACATTAATAACCACATTCTTTGTGTTTCATCTTTTTCTTTTTCTTAAGTTGTTATTTGAATTCCAGTTGGTTAACATACAGTGTAATGTTAGTTTCAGTGCTTTGTATTTTTCTAAGAGAAGAAATTACCTATCCTTATCTTTCCAAAAAGTCTGTGGACCAAATATCAGAGGAAATACACCCTAAACTCATGCCCCCAAAACTTTGTTTACCTTAGAGAAAAGAGAAAAGAGAAAAGTAGTTTTAAAGGGATTCAAATGATCCCATGCCTTTATCCCCAACCAGAGGCTGTGATACCTCTGTTCCAAAGTGGCAGGGGAGACCCACAGCTCAACATGCTGTGTTTGAGTCTTGAAGCCGCCGTTTTCTAAATATGTGGTACTAGCCACATCATTTACCCTCTCTTAGAATCCCTTTTTCTTATTATGAAAATTATAATGGTAATTGGGCCTATTTAATGTGAGGATGAAATGATATAACATGTGTTTACTGCCTGCCTCCTAGTAATGGCACCTATTATTTCCTTCCATTTAGTCAAGACTGTGACATAGTATTATGGGCTGAGCTGTGTCTCCCCAAATTCATATGTTGAATTTCCAACCCCCAATACTGCCTTAGAATGTAACTGTATTTGGAGATGGGGACTTTAGAGAATTATGGTCAAATGAGGTCATATGAGGCGATCCTAATCCAATATGTCTGGTGCTCTTATGTGAAGAGAGAGACAGCAGGGATGCACACACACAGACACAAGGCCATGGGAAGACAGGGAGAAGGGAGCCGTCTATAAGTTAAGGAGAGAGTCCTCAGCAGAAACCAACGCTGCCAACACCTTGATCTTAGACTTTCAGCCTCTAGAATTGTGAGAAAATAAATTTCTTTTGTTTCAGCCACTCAGTCTGTGGTACTTTTAAGGCAGCCCTAGCAAACCAATACACACAGTGTAAAAAAAAAAGGCTTAGATCCCATCTCCCATTACGAAAGAAAAAAAAAGTTACTTGAATTTTTTCTTTATATTAACATCCCGAGTAATGAAAAGAAACCTCCACAAGTCATTGACATTTAGGTCATTGTTTTGTGTTGTTTTGTTTTGTAAGTGAACTGGGTTGAGCACTAGCCTGGAAATAAGGAGATTGGTTCTAATCTGATTCCTTTAACAAGGCTCTGAGGTTTCTGAACTGGCACTTAACTTCTCTGAACTAGAATTTTCTTTTTCTTTTTTTCTTTTTTTTAAGTTTATTTCTTTATCTTGAGAGACAGAGAGAATGTGAGCACAAGCAGGGGAGGGGCAGAGAAAGAGAGAATCCCAAGCCGGCTCTTCACTGTCAGCACAGAGCCTGATGCAGGGCTTAAACCCACAAATCCCCATGTACTGTGAGATCATGATCTGAGCTGAAATCAAGAGTTGGATGCTTAACCGACTGAACCACCCAGGTGCCCCTGAACTAGAATTGTCTGAGAAAATTTGAGATAACCCAGATCATAAGACTTTTAGTATATATGTCATTCACTGGTAAAATAATGATTTGCAGCTAACTTTGGCAGAAAAGAAAGTTAAACTCATTGAGACACCCTGAATTCAAAAATTTTTCTTTTTGTTTCTGACCACTACTATGTTTAAACTCCTTCACTTCTTTAAATTCTATGTATTCTCCAAAGTCATGTCTTACTACATCTGGGAAACCTTCCCCAATCTTCCCAATTCATAGCTCTGTGTTCTTCCTTTGAATTCCCATGGCACATTGCTTTTATTTCTCTAGCATCATCATGTCCTGCTTAGCATCATAGTTTCTTTTGTCCTTGTCTTGACTCTCCCACACTCCCCATAGCAGACAGAAAAGCTCCTCATGACCTGCTTCTACTTTACGTGTGATTATTACTTCTCAAGAGTAAGAAGTGGTTTTACTCAAGATATCCCTTACAGCCCCCAAAACAGTACCCTTCACACAGTGAAAACATGTTCAGAAATGGTTGAATCATGGGCACCTGTTGGCTCAGTTTCCATCCAACTCTTGGTTTCAGCTCAGGTCATGATCTCATGGTTTCATGAATTTGTTAGGCTCTGAGCTGGCAGCACAGAGCCTGCTTGGGATTCTCTCTTCCTTTCTCTCTTCCCCTCCCCTACTGTGCTGTCTCTCCCTCAAAATAAATAAACTTAAAAAAGAAAGAAATGCTTGAACCAAACTGGATGAAATTAAAAGAGTTTTCTTTAATAAAAATATTTCTTATGATAAGGATTCATTCTATTGTTAATAAGTTTATATGTTATTAAAACTTTCTTTTAAAGTTCAAACTGTAACAGTGTAACATACATTGGGATTAGGAGATATAATATCTGAATGGATAAAACATTAATAGAACATTTAAAAGAATTGTTTTCTTTCAGAATTTCCAAGAAAATATTTTTTAAATCTTACATTTGTCCTGTTTGATAACTCCAGTTGAAGTAATGTTGTGCAAATGTTTTATAAAAAGTAAATTATTACATAAACATCATATTTTGAAAGTAGTTAGTATGATATAATATAGAACATAATTTTCTTGCATTGGAACCATAAAGTAGAGAGATTTCACTACTGAGGATAAAGAGATAAAAATCTATTTTTGTACTTACCCAATTTGACTGATTCATAGCACATCAATAAGGAATATTTTATAATCTTTTTTTTTTAACAAAAATGAACCATACCTTGTAAAATATTTAGTTTTTAATATCTGGAAAGGGCACATCAGTATTTTTATTTTTGCAATATTTTTGTGCTTCCCAAGGTTATGAGTGTAAGATCAGTAATAGACACAATCATTCATCGTGAGAACTGCACTAACTCCAACAGTTGCACCAGATTCATCTGGTCAATCAGTTCTTGGTTAGTCATACTAATGTGACCAGTGAAGGCTGTTTATTCCATCAAATCCTCCATATAAAGGAATGGAATAGGTTTCAATAGCATATTGAATGTGTTAAGAATGTACCACAAACAAAACCTTTCTAAATTTCCCTACATGATCCCCTGGCTTCTCCCTTTAACCCATATCATGTACCCATATCTGATTTAATTAGTAAGCCCAGGCAGAGCTTCCCTCTGAAAGCCTCTCTGCAGTGATGTTTGGGTTTCTAAGTACCCCCTTCCACCCTAAATAATGCGAAATGACAAGAACTACACAAATGTGTCTCCAGCAGAAATTAGTGTTGTTGACCTAAGAGGGACGGGGACACAGAGAGAACTGGAGACACCTGTAAGAGCCCTCTTGAAAGTTAACATTGCCACTTAAAATTTCCCAACACAGATCACCAAGCTAGGAATAGCTGAATATTGATTTGGATGACATGTTCACCAATTACAGTAATAGGCAACGAGCCACATTTCTTTTTTTTTTTTTTTTATTATATGAAATTTATTGTCAAATTGGTTTCCATACAACACCCAGTGCTCATCCCAAAAGGTGCCCTCCTCAATACCCATCACCCACCCTCTCCTCCCTCCCACCCCCCATCAACCCTCAGTTTGTTCTCAGTTTTTTTTTGTGTTTTTTTTGTTTTTTTTTTTAATTTTTTTTTCAACGTTTATTTATTTTTGGGACAGAGAGAGACAGAGCATGAACGGGGGAGGGGCAGAGAGAGAGGGAGACACAGAATCGGAAACAGGCTCCAGGCTCTGAGCCATCAGCCCAGAGCCCGATGCGGGGCTCGAACTCACAGACCGCGAGATCGTGACCTGGCTGAAGTCGGACGCTTAACCGACTGCGCCACCCAGGCGCCCCTGTTCTCAGTTTTTAACAGTCTCTTATGCTTTGGCTCTCTCCCACTCTAACCTCTTTTTTTTTTTTCTTTTTTTTTTTTTTCCTCCCCCTCCCCCATGGGTTCCTGTTACGTTTCTCAGGATCCACATAAGAGTGAAACCACATGGTATCTGTCTTTCTCTGTATGGCTTATTTCACTTAGCATCACACTCTCCAGTTCCATCCACGTTGCTACAAAAGGCCATATTTCATTTTTTCTCACTGCCACATTTCTAATGAGACTTTTGTGGAATTATCTCCTACTGTCATAGTCCCATTTCATACTCCATATTGCATCAAAACTTTATATTGATTGTGAATTTCAGAGGTCTTCTCTGGTCTTTTTCAATGGCTTCCTTGTCTTTGTTAGTATCAGTCCTCCACCTCTCTGCCATAAAAATAATTCACATTCCACCTCTGGTACAATTACAGCACCCGGAACAAAGCTCTCACTGGAGAACATGATCAATTCTTCCAAACACTGCAGGCCTTCCCAGAAGTACAGCCATTATTGTGCTTGCTTCCATGTGATGATATGGGAGATTTTTATAATATGTTTGCATTAGCATTTTTTTCATGAAAACCAGAAATTTATTTTACTCCAGAAATACATTAAGCTGTTTCTGCATTCAAACAACTCCTAATGTAATAGTTCATATACCCCAAACTTATGTCATCTCATAATTCCCTAAATATCACTCACCTTGGTTTTTGTTACTCCCAAAGGGCAAAATTTCATTTGTACAACTTCACAAAATACCCTTTCATAAAAAGTCTTTTGTGGTTTTTTTTTTTTTTTTTTGCAATCAAGTAATGAGTATAGCTAAAGCTTCCCAGCAGGTTTCTGTTGTATACAAAGTTTCTACCCCCTAATATATTGAATGACTAAGTTCTATGTTTATCTGTTCAATCACTTGCCTTAATAAATCCTCTGGACCTGATACCCCTAATTAGCATTCATAGGATCCCACATATGCACAGATATGTTATCTGCTAAGGCATACTTGTCTATTTCAGTGGATTAAGAAAACATGCTGAGAAATTTATTCTGTAGTGTGGCCAAATGTGCTTTACTGACTACATCTTAATTTAGGAAGACCTAAAAGTAAGAGTTTCCCTACCTGAGTTTGGGCCTCAAGATCTCTCCTGAACCCATGATATATAGAGACTATGGAGAGAAGAAATCTTACACTGGGATTGCACAAATGAGTAAATGGATGATTGGTGGTAGGAACTAGGTTTCTCACTACTGAGACATTACAAATAAACAAGGTAGAAGCAGAATGAACCGTGTGGTGCTGAATCAGAGTCAGAAATATCAGTATGAACTTATGTTTAGCTTAAAATAGAAACAGATACAGAAATGATTTTACATATGTGTGAAAACATGGGTTAGTATACATACATATACTTCCTAGCTCTGCCAACTGAGAGGGCCTAGAAATAATGGCATCCAAGGAGCAATGAGCACATCCAATACCAAGATCTTGGTTTCTAATACTATTCTCCAATAAAAGAAACTGGGGCTCCTTGGAGAAATGGCTGATTCTAATACTTGGTCAGGAAATATAAAAGATGAATCTAGAGAATCTTGCATTGCCAGAAAGTAAGGAGTGCTCAATAAATGAAACGATGGGGACACATCAAAAGGACACATGAGCCAACCTGAAAGTGTTCTTAAAGGCTAAAGTTGAAATAACTTGAGCAATAAAAAAGATAAGGCAGTAGTGGATTATAACCCACAGTATAAAATGCATATTTGTGAGGCTATACTTACACAAATAAATTACTGAATAAATAAATGGAGATAAGTGAGAAATCTTCAATGCAGAAAAATTCCAAATAATTTAGGTAGATACTACTCCCTCAAGGAAATAAAGTTTTAACTCCTCACACCTTGAGTGCGGACTATATACTTACTGACATGCTTTCAAGTAAGGCAGCTGAGTAGGGGAAGGCAGTAAATTTACAGTAGACAAAGCTGGTAAACACTAGGTAAACCAGGGGGTCAAGGTTAACATCATGATTGACAAGTATTGTTGATAACACATGCCCTTGATGTAATGTAATGAGAAGGGCCCTTTACCTCTGTGGTATTATTTCTAAAATCTCATAACCCCAGGCTGATCAGGAGAAAACATCAGAAAAACTTAAATCGAATTACTTCTATAATATATCCAACCAGTACTCCTCAAAATTGTCAAAGTCACGAAAAACAAAGAAAATCTGAGAAACTGTCACAGCCAAGAAAAGCATAAAGAGACATGATAACTAAACATAATGTGTTTTCTGGGGTAATAGGATCCTGGAACAGAAAAAAAGGACATTAAGGAAAAACTCATTAAATCCAAATAAAATGTATAGTTCAGTTCATTGTAATGCACCAGTGTTGGTTTTTAATTTGTGACAAATGTTCCATAGTAATGTAAAATGTTAATAATAGGGGAAACTTGGGAGGAGTACTCTCTGTATTATCTTGGCAACTTTTCTATAAACCAAAACCTATTTTTAAAAGTTTAAGGGCACCTGGGTAGCAGTCGGTTAAGCATCTGACTTCAGTTCTGGCCATGGTCCATGGGTTCGAGCCCTGCCTCGGGCTCTGTGCTGACAGCTCCGATCCTGGAGCCTGCTTTGGATTCTATGTCCCCCCTCTTTCTGCCCCTCCCCCACTCACGCTCTGTCTCTGTCTCTGTCTCTGTCTCTCTCTCTCAAAAATAAATAAACATTAAAAAGAAAAGTTTAAATTCTTAATTTTTTTTAAATGTGAAAGCAAGTTTCAGTTGGTTTCTTAAAATAAGGAGCTTTGAATTAAAGTTCTTTTGTTCTAGAACAACCAATACAATAGACCTTCTAATTATGAAAACATAAAACAAATACACATCTTTTGTTCTTAAGAAGACCCAGCTGCCGTGAACTGACCCAAATAGCAGATATTTCAGAGGGAAAAACTGAGCAGTCTGTTTGGTTAGGTAAACTGGCTGTAGACTAAGTTTGGCAGATTTATGACTATGCAGTCTTTGTTTTTCACTTTAGAAAGAACATGCCTGAGTGATTTAAATTATTGAGTGTTCCTGAGTGGTGATGAGAAGTTGAGCTGGAAAGGACCTCGGGAAGGGCATGTAAGCAAATATTCACAGATCACCTGCCAGATATTCTGCATGATAGACTAGACTAGTGCTGGGTGTGGTCACTATTTAGGAAATCTGCACATACTTTTACAATACTTAATTTATTCCTATCTACATAATTGGGAAAAAGCACCCCTCCTATATTTGCATTCAAATTCTTCTCCAAACCCAAGCACAATTGACCCTATCTTTATGTATGGGTGCTAAAAACCCGAAGAAAAAAAAACACCAAAAATATATGTTGATCAAAGCTAAAGTTATGAGGTGGCCTTTTGGGGAATAGACAGTCAACAGTCCGATTACTTATTCTGAAGGAAACTGTTTTGGCTAATGTGGCCCTTGGTAATAATGTAGCCTCTAAATTCTAAATCATGAGCTACAAATTCAAATGTCTACCAGGTTCTAGTAGATATCATAAAAGCAGGAATCAAGTTAAGGAGACCCTGTCTAAATGTGGTAAAGCCACTGCTTGGCACCAAAGGCCTATTGTCTTATAGAAATATAGACCCAGTGTTAATAGTAACATTTAAGACAAAGCAGAAAGCCTTATTTTTGAGTGGAGGGTCTCAACTTTTAAGTATTAGTAACCAATTAAAAGGATTAATTAGGGGGGTGCCTAGGTGGTTCAGTCAGTTGGGCATCCTGACTTCAGCTCAGGTCATGATCTCACGGTTAGTGAGTTTGAGTCCCGCATCAGGCTCACTGCTGTCAGCACAGAGCCTGCTTCAGATCCTCTGTACCCCTCTCTCTCTGCCCGTCCCCACTCACACTCTCAAAAATAAATAAAACATTAAAAAAAATAAAAAGATTAATTGGGCCAAATTAAATTCAGCTGAA
Source organism: Leopardus geoffroyi (assembly GCF_018350155.1). Lineage (NCBI taxonomy): Eukaryota > Metazoa > Chordata > Mammalia > Carnivora > Felidae > Leopardus > Leopardus geoffroyi. The sequence continues at coordinate 74,465,166 of NC_059332.1, forward strand.
GTATGAATTTTGCCCAAAGGCCATCAATTTGTCACTTCCAGCAACTACATTATTATAACTCCAGGTTTTGTTGTTATTGAACTTTTTCCAAGACATTCAGATATACATTAAAATAAATACACTTGTTTCCATCCTAATAAAAGAAACAAACTTATAAAAGATTATTATAGAATGATGACCTAGAAAAGAAATAGGCCTAGTCATCTCAGGAAAACAGGGGTGGGGACGAATTCCTGACTTTAAAAGTTAGTAAATTCTAAAAAAATGTTATCAATAAAGGAATTCGAGAATCTATTTCAATAGCAATTTTATTTCATATAACAACTCTAATAATAGGCTGGATTGTTTAGACCTCGAAGCCCAACTGAGGGCATGGCTAAGTCACACTGAAGGTCAGATGCAGATACGGATACCAGGAGAGCTGGAAGCTTAGTTACAAGTTGAAGGGCAATTAAAAAGTTCACAGGGAAGTTCAAGGAAAGCCCAAAAGTTATCAGCAATGCTAACTATGGAGGGATGGATCTGATAGAGATGAGTTGTGGCAGCAACTTTGAGAGACAGGATGATCATCTCAGAATGGAATTAAACCTGATTATCATAACAAAAACCAACAGCCTGACAAAAGTTAATTTCCCCTGTGCCTGCTCTAGTTCAAGTCCTCTCCATCAGTTTCTCTGCAAAATGCCCTTTATCTCTCTCTGCCTTCTACTCATCCACCCTCTGCGCTGCTTCTCCAATAGTTTCCAGTGACGAACCAATGGCAGGAATGGTCCACCTGACTTCAGGCAATAAGGTGAAGTCTGTTGAGAGTTTAAAACAATAATAAAACTGACAAAAATTTGGTTTGTTTTCAAATATGAGTCAGTGAGTCTAAACAATGTCAGTGACAAACTACTCCTCCCACCAAAATAAATAAATAAAACTTTTCATTCTCTTAAGTTCCACACAATTGCTGTGATTACTATTTTTTAATATTATATATGTGGGCTTCAAACTAGCACATTCTTAATTTCATATCCTTAATAAACATCTTTTACATGGAAATTAATTCAGAGAACTCCCAGTTACACGGTTAGTGCCTTGTGTTTATCTAATGAGTAATTTTGTCATGATTCAATACTGTTCAGGCTCACTTCAGGAGCAGTTTGTATCTCCATCCCCTATGGTACTACACATTCTCAAATTAAATACAGGCAGTCCTTGCTTTGCAAGGCATTGTGGGACTAAAAACAACCATGCATGCAGAAACCTTCATAATCACTACAAAACAATGTTCATAACTAATAAGGAAATGTATGATTCTTTTGCGATTTTTAAGCTTTTTGGTTATAACATTAAAAATATCTCTTATCCCTATTCATTGATAGGGAAATGAAATAATAGTAAAGTTTATATTTATTTGGCACACTATAATTTAGAACATTAGAAACATTATGAATTAAGGGTGTTTTCTTTCTTTGTAAAAATAACTTATCAAGAGTAATTTGAATGGCATTTGCCTTCTTGTTCTAGAACCTATCAGAAGGAAGGAGCATTTGTTCTGTGCCTTGACAAACTGTCATACTCCTAAATTTGGATAAGCTTCTAACAGTCTATCCTTTGCTTTTCCAATATCATAAAATATCTCCAAGAGTTCCTTTAATGTGAAGTTTTTGCTGGTGTCACTTTCTCAGGGGCATCTTTATATTTTTCATAAGAGCCACTTGTCTCATTAATGTTAGTAAATTCCCCTTCACTGAGTTTCTCTGGCTGTATTATTTACAGTCTCAAATGAGATAGTGTCAACATTCACATGGCCAGCTACTTCTTCCATAACTCTGTTCAAGCTAGATTTGAGTTTCTCTTTCAGCTTTATCGCTTTTGTTTCTTTGTTGCGCTTTCACCTTAGTCAATCTCCTCTTTAGGTTGCCCATTTTTGTAAAATGTCATGTGGATTATCACTTGGCAACAAGGATGCAACACAACTATATGCTTCATTGTCTGCATGAAGTCACCAATGGACACACAGTGACAAATCACCAAAGACTTTGAAAGAAGCGTTATAATTGGTCACTGACCATAATGCACATCTGTTGTTTACATAGTTATTTACAAGCTTAAGACCTAGTGTGAGTTTGTACTTCATGCAATTATTCACAGCTAGTAACTGAAGCTAGTAACTGAAACTTGAACCTTGGTGTTGAGGGACTGGTGTTATTTAACTAAGTTGTGATAACTGAAATTTGTGTCCATCAGAACCATGCAAAGACTAGTAGAATCACAATAATAGCACAGTGGTTATAAAGAATAAAGAGAACTTGTGTGATTTCAGTTCTGTCATTCTGTGGCCAACTGATGTTTTGATTTGTGTTTAACATTCAAACAATGAAAAGAGTGCAAAAAAAAAGGTGTTGTTTAGTACATGTAAATTTTAGCTCATGCTCAAAATATTTTATTAAATTTGAATCTTTAGAATTGGAATGTATTCTTTTTAGATTCTTATTTTTTAAAAAACGAAGAACTAAAAATATTTATATTATTATTACTGATAATAGTTTTGTCATATAGAGGAGGGACATATTTAAAAAAAAATGATGCACTCTGTGAGTCAAATATGCCAGGTATGCCACTAGATCTTTCTAAAAGGCAGATCTGATCTTATAACTACCCTGATCAAATTTTTTCACTATCTCTTAATCACCTACATCAGTAATTCTTAACCAGTATCATCTGTGAAAGTTTTCAAAAACACAGATTTCCAGGATGCATACATAGATTACATTGCAGATCTAGGTTAAGGCTGGGGAAACTGTACTCTTAGAGCCCGTTGGTGATTTACCCAGGTGCTGATCCACCAACCTACAAGCTAAGTTCTAAGTTCCTTTGTGTGGAAAGTAAGGGCCCTTAAAATCTAGTGCCTACTGCTACAAACTCATCTACTGCTACATTTTCTCCCCACATTTTACAACTTATAACTGCTCATAGCTCCTGAACTAGCCGTGTATGTTTGTACATTCTTTTACAACTCCCAAGAACAGTTCTGGTCTCCCATTTCCATGCCTAGGTCCACTTGGAAAACCTCATTCCTGCTTAAGAGTTAACTCAAAGCTCAGGTATTTTAGGCACCCCTTCTGTATACTTCCACTGTAGACATTACATCACACACTGCAGTAACTTAATAGTTCTGTGCCAAACTTCTGGAAATAGGGCATGACCTTTTACATCTATGTATCTCCAGCATTCAGCCCGTACCCAGGTCTTTCATACCCAGCTGTATCTGTTAGGAATACTTACCACTTCAATTAACAGAAAGACAGCAGAGACTTAAAAAGAATAGAGATTTGCAATTCTTACATGATAAATCTTGACGGAAGGGACTACTGGTGGGGGTTCGTTATCTGCACAATTTCACTGTTGGCTTCTCTGTGATTCCCCAAGCCTGTCCTTCATACTTGGGGCCTCATGGTTGCAAGGTGGTGACTGCAGCTCAACACATCACAGCCACAGGAAGGAGGAGCAAGAGGACTGTGCCAGTTGTCTATGTACTCTTTAATGAGGAAGGCAAAGTTTCCGGGAGTCCCTCAGCAAACGTCTGGTGAGTCCTCATTTGCCAGAACTGGGTCACGTGACCACCGCTAGCCATAAAAGAGGCTGAGAAAGCAGATAGGATTGGTGTGGAACAGGAATAGTGTGATTAGTTTATTACTTTAGACCAATCATGACCCATGGCCTCAGTCAGTACATCATCGGTCTGAATAAAACTACAGTTCTGTTAACAAAGAAGAGAAGGGAATGGATATGGGGTATACACTATCAGTGCCTGCCACAGTTGGCATTCTGTGATTGTTACAAGTATAAATGAGTGAACACATACATGTATGGAGGAATAAATGATTAACCTTCAGGATAAAGATAGGCAGATAATTCTGATAACTGATTAGACAAGCCAAGGGTCAATATCAATGCAGAATGATACCAGTAACAGAACTTTAGGCAACGACAAAACAAAGGATTTAATTTGTGTGTCTCTATATTGCTTTCCTCATTGACAGAGCATTAGGCAGCTGCAGGCTTACAACCCCACAGCTTCAAGTTCAGGGGGAATAAAAAGCACCACAGGATCCAGAGAAGAAAGGAAGAAGCTCACGGTCAGGCTGGCATCCTTGTATGGCCACACTGGTGCCCCAGTGCTGAGCAGTTCCATCCATCCCTCGTGGACTGAGGAAGGGGAGGGTAGAGAAAATCAGGAGCTATTACCAGCAGAAGGAAGGACAGATGATCAGCAGGCAAAAATAATAGATGCCATCTCAAGCAGAACCCAGAAATGAGGACTGGGCCTTCTCAGAAGTGCAAATAAGAGGTTAGCAAGGCAGATGTGTGGGACCAGCCAGATGTCTGAGAGCCAACACAATTTGACTGTCACCACCTTCCATGTGTTACCACTACACTTGGTAAAGGAACTTGGCAGCCCATCTCCATTTATCTTTCCTTAGGTGCTGAGATTTATAAGCTAGCAGTAAGGGGACAGGTTAAATCAATGCTTCTCAAACTTTCCCATCAAAATAGCCTCAACAGCCATGGAAAATGAACACTCTAGAATTTGGAGTGGGTGGTGGAATAGGAGGCTAGCAATATATTTTGGAGCAGTTTGCTGCATAACTAAAATGTATTTGAAGTCTCATGCTTTTTCTCTAAAATGTTTATGAACTTTGAATTTTATTCCTTAGAAAAATACATGTAATTTTTCAAGGTTTACAATTACTAGCAACTTAAAATTTCCTCAAGTTTTTTTTTTTCCAAATGAAATCAGTATTTCTAAATGACACCATTTTATTCACTTTTGCACACAGCTACTTACCCCTGGACTATTTTTACTCCAGTTTAATAAGCATGGGATTAACTAAGCCCCACACATTGTTTCTGACTCTATTATTTTCAGGTAGCTGTTTCTGGCAGTGACATCATCTATTAAAACTCTCATTAGCAATAACTTTGAATGATAACTGCCATCTATTGAGTACCTACTACATTCAAAGCAGTTTTACATATTTTCTCATTTAATCCTCTCAATAATTCTGAACAACAAATATTATTATCCCCAAACACACAAGGGAAGTAAAAGTCACAGAAGGTCACTAATTCTCTCTGAAGTAACACAGCCACATACCAGGACTAAAACTCTCTAGCTCTGAAACCTTTCAACATGTGTCCCTTCCCCTGCTTTCCTATTGCTTCTTTATGCTCCAGGAATGTCAACTTCAACTATGAAACAATCCACAAATTCAAGCAGAAAACAAAATAACTAATGTCATTATTCTACAAGCTCTGAGGTCTCCAGAACCAGGACAGTAGAAGAAAGAAGAGCAAGAAGCCTGGGATCAGGAGGCTAAGTTCTTTTATCAACTCCACCGGGAACAAACTGTGGGGTTTGGAAAAGCCTCCTCACCTGTACAGACCTGAGCATCTCCACCTGTGAAATGAGAGCAAGACTCTGTCATGTTTGCGGTCCTTTCCGACTCTAGCAAGCTATCATTTTAACATTGATTCTCCAGGACTCAGTTGCTTACGTGCAGACTATGTCTTGTCTGTTACTTTCAGACAAGAAAGTAACATGCCCTCTGAAAGAGACCAGAAAGATCCAATTGTAGATACACCCTCAAAAACAGTATCAGATGAATTCTAATTTCAACCTCAACTTCTGAGCAAGTAATGATGATGATAACTGCTACTCATTTATTACCAATCATATCCCAGTGACTATTCTTCTGTAAGTAATAGCTCATTTAACCTCCACAGCAACCCCATGATGTAAGTCCTACACTTATTCCCATTTAATAGATGAAGAAACTAAAACACAAGAAGCTTAAGGAATTGCCCAAGATCAAATGTATTGTCTATGGCAAGCCTAAAAGCAAACCCAGCTGGTCAGACTCCAAAGTCTGACTCCACATCATCATGACAGACTGCCTCCCTCCAGACTAGGCTGTTCTCCTTGAAAAAAAAAAAATGTTTTTGAAAAGCTGCTTGGAGAGGAAAGTAAGATCTCATCACTAATGCTGTGCCGCAGATTAAAGTGAAAATTGAGTGATTTACCATGCCAGCAAAGGCATACCACAATTACAACAGAGTCCATTTTGTCCAGTCGACTTTGTTAACCTTGGAGTATGTGGAGATTTGCAATGGTCAGCAGGGAGGGAAAGACTGCCCCAGTAGGAAGGAATCTGGTTGGGGACCAGGAAGCAAATAACTTATATGGAAGGATTCACTCATTACAACCATTTAAAAGCTGATGGTAAGACAGAATTACCATTATTATTTATGAACATCAGTTCATAAATAATGCCTAATCATTAGCTTTCAAGCAGACATAAAAAATACTACACGTACTTAACATTCTTTCTCTAGTGCTTCCCAAACTCAGTTGAACAGATGATCGCTTTTTTCATGGAGCCTCCTTTTGGACCAAAACACATTTGGAAAATTCTACTCAATGGAATATAGCAAGTTTTGGCAAGTGGACCACAAAAAAAGAACTAGTGCAACAGAGTCCTCAGCTCCTCACACTACTATTCAGCCAGAGAGCCCTGCAGCCCCAGATAGCTGGAGCACATGCCAGAAGGCAGTTCCTTACTCTACATCACTCCGACAAGGGGGCAGCACAGAAATGCTTCCATCAAGATATAAAAGTGATTGCTACTTTTAATTGAGATTTATTACAGGCAAGGCACTATGAAAAGCACTTCATATACTGTAAATTTTTTTAATGTGTATTTATTTTGAGAGAGAGAGAGAGAGAGAGAGACCTCACACAATGGGAGGGGGAGCAGAGAGAGAGAGAGGGAGAGAGAATCTCCATTCTGTCAGTGCAGAGCCCAACACGGGGCTTGATCTCACCAACCTCGAGATCATGACCTGAGTGGAAATCAGGAGTTGAATGTTTAACCGACTGAGCCACCCAGGTGCCCCCAAATACTTTAAATTTTTAAAAGTTTAGGCATCTGTATCACTTACAGATGTATGAAAGACAACTTTTGGAAATGGGACACTTGCTGGTAACTAATGTAGCTTCAAGACTTTTCTTCCGTAGAATTAGTTGATTAAAATTTGCAGGGAGGCCGTGAGGGATTGATATGAGGTAATGTCCTTAACATGTTCTGCTTAATAGAATTATTGCAAACATCCTGCTCAGGAAAGGAACTTCCTATCATCAATTTTTATCTTTCCTTTTTTAGTACTTTCAGGCCTCAAACATATAACCCAATTTTTACCCCTGAGTTCTCTAAGAACCTGTATCAAGAAGGAAATCTTGATTAGATAAGTGAACCTCAGATATTTATAGTCCTTGGAAGAAACAGTTTACAAAAAAAAAAAAAAGAAAAGAAAAGAAAAGAAAGAAAGAAAAAAAAATGAAAGATGGTTCCTTTAAGAAATGAACAAAGAAGGAAGATAGGTTTCCAGCCATAAGACACAAACTGAAAGAAATAGCTGGATTCAGAATGTTAATGCCATCACCGCAAATTAGTTTTAATATAAGTAATTAATCAATTTTTGTCACTTTTTGCAATACATTGTGAACATTCTGTGTGAGGTCCGTCCTTCACTGTACTGCTTCAAGTTTAAAAGCCCGAGGCTTTTAGAACTTGCCTTATGACATTGGCAAGGCCCTTTTTATAGACTAATTAATGTGCCAAGAATTTCAAGCCAACAAAAGATATAATGGTGCCATTTTTCAGTTTTCAAGAACTTTTCCATGACCACTTCAAGCAACTTTTACCTTTTAGCCCTCTCTGCTCAGATACCACCCAACTCACTAGAGGAACTGGCTTTAAATTTCACCTTGACTGCCATCCCTCCCGGGACCAGTGATGAGGGGAAATAATGACATCACATTATGCAAGCTGCCTTTGGTAACCTCTCCTTCTAGAGCCTTTTTGTAGAATCATTGGGAAAATAGAAATCCACACTCACCGATATTAAATTCAAGTCTCAAAGCAAAAGGGCCACAGTGGATCAGGGCAAATATAACAGATCTCAGCATGGATTCGTATGGTGCTCCAGTCCTCAAGAAGAGGGCACGCTGCCAGTCACATTATGCAAGGATTTGGGGGATCGGAAACTATGGGTTCTGGCTTTAAATTATTACCCCTACTAGGGGTGCCTGGGTGGCTCAGTCGGTTGAACGTCGGACTTTGGCTCAGATCATGATCTCATGGTCCGTGGGTTTGAGCCCCACGCAGGGCTCTGTGCTGACAGCTCAGAGCTGAGAGCCTGCTTCTGTCTCCCTCTGGATTCTGTCTCCCTCTCTCTGCCCCTCCCCTGCTCGTGCTGTGTCTCTGTCTCTCAAAAAAATAAATAAATATTTATTCTCTCAATAAATGTAAAACAAATTTAAATTATTACTGCTACTAAACTGCCTTTTCTATTGCAGTTTATTTTTTTTTAATGTTTATTTATTTTTGAGAAAGAATGAGTGGGAGAGGGGCAGAGGGGACACAGAGGTTCCAAAGCGGACTCTGTGTTGAGAGCAGAGAGCCCTATGAGGGGGCTCAGAACTCACTAACTGGAGATAATGACCTGAGCCAAAGTCAGATGCTTAAGGGACTGAGCTACTCAGATGCCCCTTCTATTACCATTTAAATTACCAATACACCAATACAAAAGAACCTGTACTTACAAGCTGTAACTTTTGTTGGAAGTTGTAACTTCTGTTTACAAAAATAGGATTTCCTGTTTCTTGAACCTGACTTAGCTGCTAGGGCAGATTGTCACCCAAGTAGAGAAATTTTAAATTCAATTTATTAGTATTTCCATTTTATGTAAACACACCCTTTATGGAATATAAAGAAAAACAGAAAGGAGTAAAAAATAGGGGTAAAATGGAGTAAAAAATATTGTCACATGCAGTATTAACATTTTTAAGTCATTTCTTTTGATTTCTTCTCTCCTGTAACTTGCATTTTATTATCATGCTCCCATGGAGAATGAGCACAGTTGAAACTGTAAGTGAATTTTGACCAAATATATTTACTAACTATGCCAGGCTGAAGATGATCTCTCAGCCATCTTCAGATGACAGCCACCATGTCACCCACCAGTGAGGAGACAGGACTCAGGCTACACACTTTTGATTTTCCTCACAGTGAAGCAGGGCAGGCAGAAGGCATGAGGATTATCAAGCAGAGAAAAGTGAAGTTAAACCACCAGCTCACTCTCTGTCCTCTGCTTCTCCAATGTTACCCACCCACCCCCCTTCTTTGTCCAGAGACAGTCTCCCTTTCCTCAGTAGAGTGGTCCCTATTTTCAGGAGAGCTCTCTTCCGCTCCCCTGAAGGGCACTCCCAGGGGCCTCACAAGGCTTCAAAGCCAGCCTCTCGATTAGCCAACCGTCTGTCCTTGTGGTTTCCCAGCTGAACCTCCCAAGGCCGCTTGTGTCAGATGGGAAGCCGTGGGATGCTCTGGACAAATGAATGCTAAAATCCTTCCTTCCTTCACAGCAATCTCACAGAGATTTATCTGGTCACAAAGAGGAAAACGTAAACCTTTCTGCTGTCACAGAGGTACTCCAAGTGTGACAGCCATTACTGCACCTCTCAAAAAGGAGACTCTGCATCTAAAATTATATTTAAGTCATAATATGGGCTTTAACATGAAATGGGTGGAAATCTTTCAAAAGAGCAACTTAAAAGTGAACTGTGTGAACGTGAACAAGCATTCAGCATCTGAAAGGAAAAACCTAAATGATGAATAAATATGGGAGAGTAAGTTCAACCTCATTAATAAGCAATGGCATGCGAAACAAAGATTAAATATTTTTGTGTACCTAACTAGAAAGGATTTGTTTTAATTGTATGTGCAATGTCAGTGTTGGCTAGAATGTGGAAATACCTGCTTGCCACACATACCGTACTGGTGGGAGGAGATTCATAAAAACAATTTCCCAAATACAATCTTGGGAATTTGTATTGAGAGCACAAACCACAAAGTCTCTGACCCACCAGTTCTACTTGGGACCCAAAGGCTGTAATTCATAGTATTCACAAAAAATTGTTTTCACAGTTGATCATAAAAATTTGAAAAATACTCAACAATAAGGTAGTGATAGCATATGGCTTAGTTACTCATCAGGATGCCTTGCAGCCGTGAATAAGATGCTGGAAGAAGAGGTTTGCAAAGGTGGAGAAAAGAGAATTATAAAATAATACACAAAACATAATATCATTGTTGTGGGAAAATATGGTTATGGACACACAGACATCTTTTTGAAAAGGGTCTAGAGAGGAGTCAACAGTGGTTATTTTCAAAGTACGGTGGGATGGAGTCAAGACAAGCAGAGTGGCATATAGTTAAGGGTGAGGTTCTGACACATATCTGGTGAAAATTTGAACTCTGCCACTGTGGGAACTTCAATGACTTGCTTTAGAGTCCTTATGTGTAAAATGGGGATAACGCTATGTCTTAGGATTTGGGACAGGAAGACATGCAATGATGCTAGTAAAGTACAGAGCACAATAGTGATACAAATAAATACTGACTGATAAAATTGCAAATTTTGTAATGCAATTTCTAATTTTCTACAATGGACATGCATTACCTTATAATTACTTTATAATTAAAGTATTACTTTAATTATACATGTATTACTTTATAATTAAAGTCACTGCAAAGAACTATAAACACATGGAATTCCAATTAATGATATATGTGCTTACATACTTAGGAGGGCAGTATGCTGATATCCACAATTATTTTGAAATGCATCAAAAAATGAGATGGATTGATGGTAGGCATACGAGTGTTTATAGAAAATTCTTTCAGCATTGCTATATGTTTGAAAATGCTTATAATAAAATTGGGGAAACGGTATTTCATTTGAAATTTATAACCTTTTTATTCATATGAGCATTATCATTTTAAGAAAGCATAAAATAAAGACACATTTAAAGAAAAAATAAGTGTCCCTAACACTCATCATGAATTCTACTGTCCTCAAAAGCTATTTTTTGTACGCTTCTACATCTTTATGCTTGTAAATTTAAAGGAAGTTTTTTTCATAAGATCATGTTGTTCACAATACTTGGCAACCAGTATGTTTTACACTGAGAAAAATGACTTTTATTTTAAAAATGAGGTAAAGGGGGGGCCTGGACAGCTCAGTCAGTTGAGCGTCCGACTTCGGCTCAGGTCATGATCTCACAGTTCATGAGTTCGAGCCCCAAATTGGGCTCTGTGCTGACAGCTCAGAGCCTCTAGCCTGCCTCGGATTCTATGTCTCCCTCTCTCTGCTCCTCCCCTGCTCACATTCTGTCTCTCTCTCAAAAATAAATAAAGATTTAAAAAAAAAAATTTTAATGAGGTAAAAAGGAATGAGGTCCACCTCTTACCAATTTTCTTTATAGATAAGATAGCAGTGACAACGTAACATCTTCACATATTTGATTTTTTATTATTACTTAAAATTTTAGAAGCCTTCATAGCAAGAAATAAGATACCTTGGTTGTTCAAATGAACAAACAAAAAGCAGAATCATATGTCTAAACACAGAAAACTGATGGTTCCAGAAGGCAGAGGGGTGGGGGAAAGGGCAAAACGGGTGAAGGGGAGGGAGAGACACAGGCTTCCAGTTATGGGATGAGTAAAGCACAGGAATAAAAGACACACAGCCCAGGAATAACAGGCATGACTACATAATCCATATCACATAGTCTATGATACTGTAATAGCAATGTATGGTGACAGGTGGTAGCTATACTTGTGGTGAGCATAGGGCAAGGTATAGAAAAGTTGAATCACTATATTGTACACCTGAGACTAATGTAACATTGTGTGTCAAACATACTCAAATAAAAAACTTCCTTTAAAAGGTAATTTGGCTTTTGAAACTCGTTATTTTTATATTAAAATACAATGTAACGAGGTGTCTGTGCATCCCACCATCCAGCTAGGGCTTTATTCTCACCTCCTCCCCCTTGTCCCAGGCCTGCTCACCTAGGTCCTCGTCTGCGGGGGCAGTATTGCCACCATTACATTTGAGACCATTTTTCTGGAGCCACCACTCCAGCCCAAGGTAGACAGAAAAACTTAACCTGAGGTTTACTTGCCTCTGAATATGCATCACCACAATTTTTACTCACATTTGTATAACAGAGCATGAAGAAAACAAAACAAAGTAACAGCAGCAGCAAATGCATTGGGTGATGCCTTGTTATAGGCACCCCACAGAAGCAGGATGGACCCTACCCAAAATGTGGATGAGATATGAAGACTGACGATGCCAAACACAGACCAACAGGATTTCCAAGAAGCATGAAAGAGGGAATACAGCTGCCCACATTTTACGTTGCGTTGTCCTGGGTTGGTAACTTGTGGGCAGACAAAATGGGACAGAATTAAAGGACCCTTTGTCCTTTAAGGAACATAAGGGTTCCAGGGACTTTGTTTTTTATTTAACCAGACGCTCAAATCTAGATGTGAGATGAACAGACATAAACATATACATCAGAAACATGTAAAGAGGAAAAAGCAGAGGTTAGTTTCACTCATTAAGAATACTTCACCCAAATCACCAAAAACGCTAATGAATTTTCCTGAAAATGTGTAAGAGAATCAGCTTACCATGATCCATGAAGCGAACCTATTCAGATTTTGATTGGAATTGCATTGAATCTATAGATCCACTGAAAGAGAACTGATTCCTCTATAATATTGAATCTTCTTACCCACAAACAGTTTCTCCCTTCATTTATTCAGGTCTTCAGGTAATGACTCACTCATAGTTCTCATTACATATTAAATATGTATGTCATTTTAGAGTTTCTCCATAGATATTTTGCATGTCTTTTATTAAATTGATTCCTGAATACTTACTTGATATTTTCTGATATTTCCAAGACATTTTCCAGGTATATGTTGCTGGTGTAAAAAAATGGAGTTGACTTCTGTCTAAAAAAAAAAATCCATCCACCTTGTTCAACTCTATTATTTCTAGTAAATTACCTGTAGGTTCTTTTTGATTTTCTATAAAAATTATCATATCATCTGCTAATAAAGATATTTCTATTGTTTACAAAAATATTGTAGCATAGGGGAGTTGCATAGAATATCTCTGGAAAAGTATACAAGCAACTGTTAACATTCGTTGCCAATCTAGGGCATTAAATAATCTTTTATACGTCATGTCCCTTTTGAATTTTGAGCCATATTACATATTACCTATTGCAAATAACTAAAACAATTTTTTCAGAAACAATACAATGTTTAAGGTGGTTAAAATAACAAGGCGGACTGAACAACTGGGCAAGTCACAGGCTCCGTGAGCCTCAGTTTCCTATATGCTAAGTGCTTTTGATTAGACTGGATTCAAAGCTGTAAACCAGAGGTCCTTGAATTAAATCTAACCCACAACCATGGTATGTTTGGCTGTCATAGTAGGGTTTCTCTTTTTGTTTTATCCCGGGGCCAGCATTAAGAAACAGGTTTCAGTTACAAGTTTAGGCTCCCAACTGTCTTCTAACATCTGTCAAGCCCAGAGCAAAACACTGGCCTCCTCCCCACAGGCAGGGTGTGGGCTCTCCAGTGTGCCAGAGTCCCACCCAGTGGGATTTCCTCATTTCCATTCTCACTTGTCTGGGTCCCTGTGAGCATTTAACTTTACAACTCCTTGAGAAGTGGCATATTACTATATATACTCTGAGAAAGTATACACTTAAAGTGTGTGTGAGAAAGAGAGAAAGAGCACACTTTTCGGTTGCTGGTGAGGTAGATACTGTTTTATTTAAGGAAACAATAATCAACTGGTAAATGATTGTTTTTTTAAAGAGAGGAAAATTATTAATGACGGTCTTAATAAACTGTTCGGTGAGATGGAAAATTACCTTACAATTCAGATTTGTAAAAAAAAAAAAAAATAGGCCTATTATTTTATCTATAATTGATCTGGTCTTGTTCATCAGCACCATCCACTGAGTTGCAGGCAGGGAACAAATTGTTTGGTTCTACTCATTCATCTTGATCCAACAATTTAAAATATGTCCATAAGGAACTCAGACTTGGCTTATATAAGTCAGGAAAATGAAGAACGTTTCAGAGCTCTTTCCTCCTCTGCTCCAAGATAATGTCTGGGTATGTGGGGAAAGGAGTGTGGCTCATATAACCTTGTGGCCTTAGGGAGGGAGACCTGGCCCGCTGCGTGTATACTTGACTATGAGCTGGCTAATAGAGGCTGCTAAGGTGAGTTGGCCTGGTGTGGCCTCCCTTGGCATTCTGATTTCTGTTGCTAATGTCAGGGACTGGCACACTCATGGTCTGTTCCCTCTCAGCTAAGGCAAAGCTCTATGATTTTTCCATGCTGGTCAGCCCCACCTTGGCTCTCACTAGTGTATCACCTCTAAGTCTGACCATGATTTCCATTAATCCCCTGTCCAAGGGTCATTCCACGGTCATTAATGATTCAATCCACCTTGATATGAGAGTTCCATCTGGATGACTCTTCAGCCAGACTCTCAGCCACTTTGAGATCCCATCTACACACGGGGAAACCAGGAGACTCTATAAACCTAAACACCAAGGTCTCCCTCTGCTGGGAGGGGAAAGTGTGCTTTGATGTGATTATTTAGTATGATACTGGGTAGGTAGTTGCTTCTAGACTTTTTCAGGAACAGAAATAGGGAAAACATAGGTTCTTTAAAAAGAATATATCCTGCTTTTATACTGGTCTCTCCAATTCAATTCTGATCTGAATCTCATTAGTCTGATACCTTTAGCTCTTTTCTCCTATTCCAAAAATCTCATTTCTCAATATACCAATACACAATAAATGCCTATCAGATTCAGAATAAACATAACAAAATTATCACCCAAATTACCAATAATATGCTTACTGAAAACAGTTTAAAAATTTTTAAGTTCTTTTTTCCTTAAGATGATACATTCTACTAGAATGCATGATCAAATTACTAAATGTTATAGTTACTCAAATTAGTTTCTATTATACCACCATTTCTATAAACAGGTTCATTTCCTTTCAATTATGAGAATGCTTTTCTACTATTTTATTTTAGAATTATGTGAAATATTTGCATGATTCCATATCCAAACCTATAAACTACAGTTTAATTAGAGAAGTCTAGACTCTCTTTTACCTCTCCTCTGTCTCTTCCCTTCTTGCCCCCTTCTTTTTTTTAGCATTTTCTGTCTTCCCATATTTAATATAATATATTCACATCCCCAAAACATTCTTAAATAAAAGGGAACATACTATTTTGTACATACTTTAGATTTTAAATACATTCAGACATAGAATTTTAGATGAGGAATCACTCAACAGATTAGTCAAACCCATAATTCTAAAAAAAGAGGAAACAGAACAGAGATTTGGAAATGTTAAGTTACGTGCCAAAGACATATAGCTAATTGCTAGAGCTGGGACTCAAGTTCATATCTCTTGACTCTCCATCTTGTGTTCTTTACTCATAGTGAACAGTTAAACTGATAAATGATTTGAAGCAAAATTTAAAGAAACATGAACACCTAGAGATGACCAGATGATTCATTGTATTCTCTTGGTTTTTATTTGGCTTGACTCAAATTCTATCACTTTAATAAACATGAGAGGACAAATTCAGTCTATTTTTTCTCAGAGTTACCAACATCTTCCAAAAATATGACTACTGAATGTTTTATGTTTAGCAGCTATAACAGTAAAGCCCCTGTTTCCCTTCTGCCTTTTTTTGATAAATAATTGTTGACTATCATGATTTTCCCTACTTGTCCCTGGCATTCTCCTCCCAATGCCCTAGTCACTCTAAGCCTGGGGAAAGATAGGTATTTCTGTCTTGATTACTTAGTAGTTTCTGTGGAGGGGATTGGGCAAATGTTGAAGCCTTGTGATTGGTTTTATACTGCTAGAAAATAGTCTCTTGGTCTTTGCTAGTTTAGAACACAGGCTGATAAACACTGCCACCTGTTTTTGTACTGTCTGTGAACTACGAATGATTTGTACATGTAAAAATAGAAGTATTTGTTGGAACACAGCCATGCTCTTTCATTTATGTATTGTCTATGGCTCTTTTGCCCTGTAACAGCAGAATTGAGTGGTTATGACAAAGGGTCAAAGGCCACATGGCTTCAAAAGCCTAAAATATTTACAAACACTTTGCCAGCCACTTCTTTACAGGATTCCCCTTTCTGTCCTGTTACTTTGTAATTTATACACAGTCAATTCTCTTTTTCAATTCACTCTTAGGATCAATCTCTTCTAGGTATCAACTTCTTTCTAAGGAATCTGAGATTACAATTTTTGCAAAAGTCAGAATAAAATTTTCAAAAGCTTTATTCAGTTCAACTAAGTTTTATAACGGCCATTTCCATTACATCATCCATCTTCATATCAGTGTACTTTTGTTAGTTGAGCACTTAATACGTGCTCATTGTGTACGTAGGACCCCAGGTTTCTTTATCCTGCCTATCAATTGCTCTCCTATTACGACCTGTCTGGAGAGCACAACTTCAGGACTGGCTTCTCCCTGATGCTCATCCAAATAGATAGGGCCTGAGTGAACCATCCACAGCTGAACTGACCACTGTACATGTTTATAACTTTCATGGCTGATAGCTGCAAATTCATCAATGTTTCCTGAAAATTGAAAGAAAATGCCCCTTTCAAAAAAGGCAGTCTCTTCAATATATAGTGTTGGGAAAACTGAACAGCTACATGCAAAAGAAATGAAACTGGACCACTTTCTTACATCATACACAAAAATTAATGGACTAAAGGCCTAAGTGTGAGGCCTGAAACCATAAAGATCCTAGAAGAGAGCATAGGCAGCAATTTCTTTGACATGAGTCATGGCAACATTTTTCTACATAAGTCTCCTGAAGCAAGGGAAACAAAAGCAAACTAAAACTATTGGGGCTACACCAAAATAAAAAGCTTTTGCACTGCAAAAGAAAGTAACAAAACAAAAAGCAACCTACTGGATGCGAGAAAATATCTGCAAATGATATATCCAATAAGAGGTTAATATCCAAAATATACATAGAACTTATACAACTCAACATCAAAAAATCCAATTAAAAATGTACAGAAGACCTGAAAAGACATTTTTCCAAAGAAGACATACAAATGGTCAACAGACACATGAAAAGATGCTCAACATCACTAATCATCAGGGAAACTCAAATCAAAACCACAATGAGGTATCACCTTATACCTGCCAGAATGGCTAGTATCAAAAAGACAAGAAATAACAAGTGTTGGTGAGGATGTGGAGAAAAAGGGACACTTGTGCACTGGTTGGTGGGAATGTAAATTGGCACAGCCACTGCAGAAAACAGTATGGAGTTTCCTCCAAACACTTCTATTAAAAATAGAAATTCCATTTAATCCAATAATTCCACTACTGTATATTTACCCAAGGAAAATGAAAACCCTAATTCAAAAAGATATATATGTACCCCTGTATTTATTGCAGCATTATTTGTAATAGCCAAGATATGGAAGCAACCTAAGTTGTCAATGGATAGATGAATGGATAAAGAAGATGTGGTATGTGTACACACACACACACACACACACACACACACACAGAAATGTGAAATATTACACAGCCATAAAAAGGAAGATCTTACCATTTGTGACAACATGGATGGACCTAGAGGGTATTAGGCTGGGTGAAATAAGTCAGACTGAGAAAGACAAATACCATACTAATTCATTCATATGTGGAATCTAGAAAACAAATCAAATGGACAAATAGACCTATAAATACAGAGAACTAATTGTAGCCAGAGGGAAGGGGAAGTAGGGGATGGGCAAAATGGGTGAAGGGGAGTGAGAGATACAGGCCTTCAATTATGGAATGAATAAGTCACAGAGATGAAAGGTATAGCATAGAGAATATAGTCAATGGTATTGTAATAGTATTGTAAGGTGGTAAGCATAGCATAATGTACAGAGATGTGGAATCACCTGAAACTAATGTAACATTATGGGTCAACTATACTCAAAAAAAAATTAATGCCCCTTTTCTATGTTACACCCAATCAGACTACCCAAATTAAAACTGCCTTAGGCCCTGGCATCATAGCTTTTAGTGTTAAAGCCCTTCTGTTATAATCCATTTCCTTAAAGACATGGACAAGTGATAATGATAATTGAGTCAAATGTGTTTCCAGGATTGACCAGTCCAGACTACCTTTTCTTTAATGGTAAGCTTTCTCTGTAGGGCTGTGTCATCATCCTTTCCCATAATCTTGCTTCAGTGGACTCTTCCTTCCGTCTACCTGATATGTTGTAATAACTTTAAATTTCAAAGGCAAGAGATTACATTGCTTCATCCTATGCAAATTTAGAGAGAATTTTGAGATACCCCTTAATCCTTACCCATCAATAGAATGTAAATCTTTAGGCACTTTCCAAGCCACAACACTCCTCCCCACATTCCCTAAGAATACATAAGGCTTTCTCCAACCAAAATGACTTATTCAAGGAGCAGGATAAAAGGACTACATGCCTCCAACGTTTTCTGGTAATTTTTATCCTAAAGGCAAAACTTTTTACAGTCTCTAAAAGGGCAGATTTTTATTTTTAAAAGACTTAGAGTCTATTCTCTCGTCTAGTCTCTTAACTTTATAGTTAAGTTTCCATTGATACTTAACGTATAGTTAATAATTAAAACACTGTTTTAATATATTTTTTAATAAAAAAAGCATATGACACAGAAGAAAAATCCTAAGATACATTTTACTTACATATAAATGTCTAAGTATTCACTATGAACCCAGTTGAGTCCCACAGAAATTTTCAGTTTCTTCTCAATAAGAACGTAGCACAGACCCTTACCTACATAAAGGTTCTCAAACTTCAACATATAAAGATTTGCCTGGGGAATTTGCTTAAAAATACAGATTTCTTGTCTTGACATCAGAAATTCTACTTCATTAGGTTCAGAGTGGGACCCAAAAAAATTTCTTCTAACACCTCTGGCTTCCCGTGCATGCACACGTGTGTGTGTACACACACTCACACACAAACACACACAATGTACACCTACCAGCACTAACACCCACACACACTAGAAGGTTCGGACACATATGGAAGAGAACCAGTCTTTCAGAAACACTGATATAAAAGGATCGTCTCTTTAATCTCACCTCTGTCCATCTCACTCTTATGCCTCCAACCTTCCCCCACAAGAGAAAAGATGAGCTCATAATAAAAGCGTCTCCTTTAGATGGGACTTTGGCCTGGCTCACTGGCAGTTGTATAATTAGGAAAAGCAGTCTAGCCATTCAGGCAGAAGTGCTAGAGGATGATTATCATTCTCCCAGGTTTCCAGCATACTTGATGTGGAAACTCAGCAGACTTTTCTTGTAAATGTCAAGTAATGGCTCTGCAGCTTGCTTTCAATGTGATGGAATGTATCTACACAAACCCCTACTCTGTTGGGTTCCCAAACAAATGGGCAAACAAGCATATAGCCAGAACTTTGTCCCTTCATTACTCAGGATCCATGGGCAAATAAAGACAGTCTAAGGCAGCACTGTCTAATGGAACTTTTTATGATGATGTTCTTTATTGCATTGTCCAATATGATAGCCACTAGCTCCATATAGCTACTGACATCTTGAAATGTGGCTCGTGTAAATGAAAACTGCATGTTCATTCTTTCTTCCAAATTTTTATTTAAATTGCAGTTAGTTACCATATAGAATGATATTGGTTTCAGGAGTAGAAGTTAGTGATTCATCACTTACACATAACACCCAGTACTCATTATAACAAGTGCCCTTCTTAGTACCCATTACCCATTTAGCCCACCCAACACCCACATCCTTCCATCAACCATCGGTTTGTTCTCTATCTTTAGAAGCCCCTTATGGTTTGTTTCCCTCCCTCTTTTTATTCCCTTTCCATATGTTTATCTGTTTTGTTTCCTAAATTTCAATGAGTGAAATCGTATGGCATTTGTCTTTCTCTGACTGACTTATTTCATTTAGCATAGTATACTCTAGCTCCATCCATGTCATTGCAAATGATAAGATTTAATTCTTTTTAATGGCTGAGTCATATTCCAGTGTGTGTGTGTGTGTGTGTGTGTGTGTGTACACACACACACACACACACACCACATCTTCTTTATCCATTCATCAGTCATTGGATACTTGGGATCTTTACATGGTTTGGCTATTGCTGATAATGCTGCTACAAACATCAAGGTGCATTATACCCCTTGGAATCTGTATTTTTGTATGCTTTGGGTAAATACCTAGTAGGGCAATTGCTGGGTCATGGGATAATTCTATTTTTAACTTTTTGATGAATCTACATACTGTTTTCCAGAGTGGCCACACTAGTTTGCATTCCCGCCAACAGTGTAAGAGGGCTCTCCTTTCTCTACATCATCATCAACACCTGTTTCCTGTGTTTTTAATTTTAGCTATTATGACAGGTATGAGGTGATATCTCATCATGGTTTTGATTTGGTTTCCCTGATGATGAGTGATGTTGAGCATCTTTTCATGTGTCTGTTAGCCATCTGGATGGTTTCTTTTGAAAAGTGTCTATTCATGTCTTCTGCTCATTTCTTCACCAGGTTGTTTTTTGGGTGTTGAATTTGATAAGTTCTTTATAGATTTTGGATACAAACCCTTTATACAATACATAATTTGCAAATATCTTCTCCCATTCCGTCAGTTGCCTTTTAAGTTTTGTTTATTGTTTCCTTCACTGTGCAGAAGCTTTTTATCTTGTTGAGGTACCAATAGTTCATTTTTGCTTTTGTTTCCCTTGCCTCTGGAGATGTTGTCTAGTAAGAAGTTGCTCTGGCCAAGGTTAAAGTGTTTGCTGCCTGTGTTCTCCCGTAGGGTTTTGATGATTTCCCATCTCACATTCAGGACTTTTATCCATTTTGAATTTATTTTGTGTATGGTGTAAGCAGTGGTCTAATTTCATTCTTAGGCATGTCACCATCCAGTTTTCTCAACACCACTTGGTGAAGAGACTGTCTTTTTTCCTTTGGATATTCTCTCCTGCTTTGTCAAAGAAGAGTTGACCATATAGTTGTGCGTCCATTTCTGGGTTTTCTATTCTGTTCCATTGATCTAGGTGTCTGTTTTTGTGCCAGTGCCATACTGTCTAGATGACAGCTTTGTGTAATACAGCTTGAAGTCCAGAATTGTGATGCCTCCTGCTTTGTTTTCCATTTTCAGGATTGCTTTGGCTATTCAGGGTTTTTTGTGGTTCCATACAAATCTTAGAATTTTTTGTTCTAGTTCTGTGGAAAATGCTGGTGGTGTTTTGATAGAGCTTACATTAAATGTGTTGATTGCTTTGGATATTATAGATAGAAAACTAGATTTTTAATTTTATTTAATTCTAATCAATTTAAAATTAAATATTCGTATGTGGCTAGTGGCTACTTTATTGGACATTTCATATCTATGGTCATTTATTCATGGGCTTCATATATAAAGATTATAATATAGGTTATAATTATGGATTTATAGTTTTTAAATATGTTTATTCCCTTTTGGAAACTCCTTCAGGATCAAATATGTTTCTTTGTCATTTCTAACTTCCTCAAAGCAACCAGAGATTATAAATTGCCAACTAGTAGTAGGTACCAGTAGGTACTCAAAAACCATCTTGTCAAATCAACCTACAACCAAGGCATGCACACGGTGTAAAAAGTCAAACATAATTGGAGGAGTTGGGGAAAAAAACAGATATGAATCTGCAAGTAAGGAGGGAAAAATTTTCTCCTAGAATTTTGAAAATTTTCTTCTAGTATGCAGTGTTGTAGAGAAAGCTCATAGCACTCTAATTCATTATCCTTTGTATGTGTCTGTTTTTTCTCTCTGGAAGATTTTAGAATTATATCCCTATCCCTGTTGTTCTAAAACTTCACAATGATGTGCTCAATAGGAGTATATTTTTCATTCATTGTGCTTGGTACATGATGGACTCTTTAAATCTGGAGACCCATATCCAAGGAAATTTTCTTTTATTACTTTGAAAATGTCTTCTCCATCATTTTCTATGTTTTCTCTTTATGACACTCCTATTTGTTAGTATACTGGACCTCCTAGATTAAGCCTCAAGTCGTCTTAGCTTTTTTTCCTTACTGTTCATTTCTTTATTGTTTCTTCTTCCTGGGAGTTTCCTTGACTTTATCTTCTAAATCATGGTGAGCATTTTTAATTTCAAGTATCACTTTGAATTTCCAAGTGTTCTTTGCTCTGACCATACTTGTTTTATAGCATGACATTTTTATTTCATTAAATATATTAACTAGAGTTGATTTATAGTTTTTTCTTCAGTTCCCTGTATTGCCTCTGTTACCTCTAAATTTCTTTGTAATTTTTTTTTGAGGGGAGTGGTTCATGTTGGGGGCTTTCTTTAAATGTCTGGTCATTTGTTCATTTTTTTTTTTAATTTGAGAGAGAGAGAGTGTACACGCAACTAAGGGAGAGGGGCAGAGAGAGAGAATATTAAGCAGACTCTACACTGAGTGCAGAGTCTGATGCAGGGCTCAATCTCATGACTCTGGGATCATGACCTGAGCCAAAATCAAGAATTAGAAATTCAACCAACTAGGCCACCCAGGCACCCCATTTGTTCATATGTTAAAACAAGGCATTAAAAGGTGGATCAGATACCTTGCTGTATGGGTAGGGCTTAGCAACTCCTGAACTTCACTGTAGGACAATCAAATGCGGATCTAGCGTTTTCATTGAGACACTACCAAGATATCTTTATTTGTAGGTCTGGTCAGTTTCTGAGTTTCCTAGGAGGAGAATCTTTTAATCCCTTCTTGGGATAGGAATCTGGCTGCTGGTATTCTGAAGTGAGACAACAAAAGAACACTATAGGCCTCTTTGTTATAAATGCAAAGTTTCTTGTATATCCTCAGCTTTCCATCCAGAACCAAATCATTGCACTCTTCTGTGCTTGGTATCCACAACTTCAAAAACTGTTTCTGAAATTTCTCCAGGAAATGGATCTCTCAACCTTTACTGGATTACTTACAGGAAGGGTAGTTACCTAACTTCTCAGAATGAAGGTGGAAACTAGGGTCCAATTGCTCCTTAAACAAACAGACATCTTATTTTCAGCCTCCTGGTCTTCCATCCTTCCTTCCATACCAGGTGTGGTACCCGGTGTTTTCAGTTTCTAAGAATTCCTGGAATTTGGTTTCTCACTGATTACCTCCCCCAACTCCACACACACCCTTTTAGATTCAACCTACTTTTGATCCACTAAATGGCTGAAAACCCACACATCCTCTTTCCAGCTTCTTATACTATAGTTTGGAATTTCAGATATTTCCTGGCTGGATCAAAGACAAAGTTGAACACCTGTAATTTTGCTGCTGTTACCATTCTTATTCTGTAGTGATTTCTGAGAGGAGAAATGGTCAGAGACACTGTTACTTTTACCTCCAATCCTACAACAGAGAGCATCAACAGTCTTCTTAGTATAGGAAAGATTCTTGTTTATTTTTTAAGTAAGGATAGAAAGTTATTCTCTTCTAATTAGAGAAAACCTGTCATATTTATTATATTTCTTGTATGTATCAACATGAATTCTCACCTAAATGATTTATTTATTTCCTTTGTTAGATGCCTAAGACACAGAAAGTCAGAAAAACTATGGCAAGAAATCAAAAAGGAAACAGTTCTCTTCCTCTCTGGCAGTTCCTTCCACAATTTGGGCTTTATATATTATCCCCATTAGATAAGAGAGAGAGAGACACTGAGATAGCATATAAAGTCAAAATGTTGAAGGAGATTATGTTAAGAGAAGCTATTATCTACATATAATACTGGAAGTTTTCAACCCAAAGATTTCTTTTTAGAACACTGAAGAAAAAAAATGAGGAAAATAATGAGGAAATAAAAATACTTAGTGTTTAGTGAGATAGATACCAAACTTTGCCAAGCAGCTTATTCCTTCACAATATTTTTGATGGAATATTGGAATATTCCATATATTGGAATATATTCTAAAAACAAAAGCATAGAGATCTTCCCCAAGGTAATCAAAAGCCTAATTGCTGCAAATGACCCTCATCCATAATCCCCCTCCCCCACTATCCTTCTAATGCAATCAGGTCCACATCTCTCATTTGGCCATCGTTCATCTGAACCTCCTTCCACCCATTTGTCTGAAAAAGTTCCCTCCTCCTAGTCCTGGTGGGAGGCAGAGCTCTCTCCCACTCCCCAGGCTAAGCCTGTCAGTTTCTCACTTTCCCAGGCCAACCTTACAACTAGGGTGCCAGCACCTGCCCAAATCAGATACACCTGCTCCAGCCAGCAACCTAAAGCAGCAAGGATGGTGGGAGGAAGGCTTGGTAGCTGTGGCAGCAAGAGCAGGTTCCCTGGCCACAGCAGTATCATCAGGGCTCTCTGCCAGCAGGGTCCAGGCTGGCAACCTGAGTGTAGCACCTAATGCTGCAACAATGGTGACAGGGGTCTCATGGACATGGAGTCTGAGCCAAGTCCTCCAGACTTCAGGTAATTCTCTCCATGACTCACCATTCTTTTAATAAATCTTCTTTCTGCTCAAGTCAGCTCTAAGACTCTTACTGATATATGCAGGTTTCATATTCTGATTATTGAAATAACTGTGAGAAGTAAAGGTGCAAATCTTGATCTATGCAATGACAACAAACACTATAGATAGGTATTATCTATACTAACACCACGGATAGGTAGATACTCCTTTTGTGCCTATAAATTTGTATTAGTTTTCATAGTATAAGCCTGTGTTTTTAGAATCCTACCTGCCCCTTCCCCTCCCCCCACCCCAAAAAAAACCCTGCTAATATTCATGCAGATTTCAGGGACCAAACTCAAGGTTCTTGTTGGTTCCATTACAAGCTGGGACATATGAGCAAGCCAGCTAGCCTTCCCCATCATCGTAACTGCCTAGACCCATTCTTCAGAGACACCAGTGTGCTTAAGGACTTCCTCTAGCTCTATACACCTGCCTTCAAAATGTACAGTCAGGTAAGAGAGAGAGAGAGAGAGCTGGTAGTGGAGGAAGGGTGGAAGAGGGAGGGAGGGAGGGAGGGAGGGAGAGAGAGAGAACTCACGGAGATGGTTAACAGCTATAGAAATCATATTTGAGTATTCTTTTAATTAGGCAAAGCTAATGAATGCTGGTGCCTTTTTTTAAAAAGCAGTATCCAGGTGGTGCTTTTAGTATCATCACTATAAATAAAGGCAGTATAAGCCTCAGGGAATCAGAGGTAAGCTCCTAAGGGAATTTTATTTTCTACTCATGATTTAAATAAGTAACTCAAAAAGATGACACTGACAAGGGAAACTTCTTTTCAGTAATAAACATATAGCTATTTTATAGGAGAAAATCTTAACAAAATAGTGGGAATTAATACAATGCAAGAAATACTTCTGAGGATGATACCACATTTAGGTACCGAGAGGAATCTAGAGACGAATAGGGCTCTGGTCCCACCCTTACCTCAAGCTGACAGTCTAAGAGTTAGGAAAAAAGTGGAAGAGGTATGTGAAAACAAGAAGATATGCAATGTGATAAGAGGCAGAATGTGCTAAGCCAAAGAGGTGTAGCAAAAGTCATAGTTATCATTTGTTTTTCTAATATCTCTATTTTTAATTCCCAAACATTCCGCCTTAAAGTTCCCCCACATACTGAGAATGAAGTGCTCACCATTTTCAGGGGGAGGGTGGGTCTGCCTAGAATAAAGAAGTCACAGCCACACTATGATTTTCTTTTCTTCCTTTTTTTAATTTAGAGAGTTCATTATAGACATGGAAACCCCTAGCTTTCAAATATAAGAGCTAGACACATGAAAGGCAAAGCATTTTCTTAGAAATATCAAAGATGGGCTTTAAAACACCAACTTGCCAAGCATAGAAGACTGGGCTGTCATTTGAACTGTAAACATGGAGTAGGGAAATGGTAGGGAAAGGGGCAGGGATCTGAGGAAAGCCCATCCTAAGGTTGGAGGAGAAAACTTAGGGAGGGAAGAGTCAAAGAGTTGAGATGCTTCTGTCTTGGGTACCTCTGGGGCTCAAAGCTTCGGTGGGAAGGGAGGATGCAGAAATAGGAGGATGATAATCCCAGGGTGCAGGTGGCTTGAGCATCACTCTCTGCAGGGACTCTTGGAGACCTCTTCACCCAGTGAATTGGGCCACCCTGGGCCCATAGAGTAGAATTAATAGCAAGTTGTATTTAGCCTGAGAGAGTCTGAGATAAACCTCCACCCTCTGCTCTAGCACAAAGTGAAAAACAACCCAGAAAATGGAGTCCTTTCAGAGGGGCATGGAAGGTATCTAAGAATGAAGAACCTTGGTGTGTGAAGAAAGGTCCTTGAGCCTACTTGAGAATGCTGTATCAGGGAGAGGGGGGACCCTAAGCAGAGGCTGAAAGGCCAGGAGACTATGAAGACAGCCACAACATAGGAGTTGAGAGAGAAGACAGTAGGAAGAGACTGACCATACGGAGAGCACAAATGACAAGCAACACACAACCAAAGAGACATCCAGAACAGACACAGTGAGACATCACAGAAGACCAACTAGGTACACCTGCCTCCCTCATGCTACAAGGCCCCTGAGCTTCCTTTCTGGAAGCTGGAAAGGAAAAGGGAGGTACTTATAAGAAAACACCAACTCTTGGGGCGCCTGGGTGGCGCAGTCGGTTAAGCGTCCGACTTCAGCCAGGTCACGATCTCGCGGTCCGTGAGTTCGAGCCCCGCGTCAGGCCCTGGGCTGATGGCTCAGAGCCTGGAGCCTGTTTCCTATTCTGTGTCTCCCTCTCTCTCTGCCCCTCCCCCGTTCATGCTCTGTCTCTTTCTGTCCCAAAAATAAATAAACATTGAAAAAAAAATTAAAAAAAAAAAGAAAACACCAACTCTTGTAGGAAGCATGAAACTAAATTGACTGTATCTAAATCCTGACTGACTAGAGATTGAGTAAACTTGAAGTGGTAAAATCAAGTCTTCTCTACAACTGACTGGGTGGATGATAAAGTTAGATTCATTTATAAGAAACCACTTATATTTTTACATAAGACAGTGTGGACATGGGGCCCACAACACAAAGGTACACACCAAGTGCTGTGTGGAAACTGAAGGAAGGAGACATTGTATTACACTGAGGGACAGAGGAATATTGGGCCAGTATTTTTAACAGGATTTTTTTTAACTGTGCCTTACTGAATTTATGGGATTTTGAGAAGTATAAATGAGGTGGAGGCATTCTATATGGCAGAAAGAGGTTGATCAAAGCCTAGGAAATGGGAGGAGGTGGGAAATGTTCAGGAAAAAAATGATGGTCCAATTTGGCTGGAACCTAAGTTCCTCTTTGAAAATTCCACACATGCTCTGCCAGAGCCCTGTGCTTTGTACCTCAATGACAGGAAGAGTTTTGCAAATATCTACTGTATAAAATATACTGAGCTGAGTGATGCCTGGAAACACACCCATTCCTTAGAAGTGCAATTATCTCTGTATGCTTCCTGTCCCTTCCTGCAAATGTAGTAAACACACTTGCCACCAAATGATGCCTCTAGTGTGGAATACTCCTCTCGCTCTATGTGAAGCCTTAGCCTACAGAGAAAGGATCTTCCATCAATATTTTGTCCTTTTAGCAGATGTTAGGAAAATTTTTACCATTCTGCCTGCCCCTATTCCTTGGGAGGAGGCAGGACTAATACAAGAAAGGTTTTGGTTCACTGGGTGTGAGGTAAAGTCCAGGCATTTTTATTTTGACAAGTCTCCAAAGGTGATCTAGATATGGAACCTTAGCCTCCTTTGTTCCTATCACTTTCCTTGCCTCCCATTTCTTCATAGCAATTTAGAATATGATCTGGTACATATTTGGTGGCAATAGTTATTTTGAATGAATGAGTGAATATATACGCTGATCTATTTTTCAAACTTCGGTATGCAGTGGAATCACCAGGAGGGCTTGTTAAAATACAGATTGCTGGGTTCCTGAAGAGAAACCTCAAGAGCTTCCAACTCAGCAGGTCTGGGTCAGGAGCTGAGAATTTGTATTTGTAATAATCCTTAGCCCGCAGGTGATGCCAATGCTGTTGGTAGGGGTAGAGGAGTACACTTTGACAACAAAGGGGCCAGATCAATATGGAAATCCACTGAATAATTCAACCATAACCCAGAACTGATTGGCATCTTTGAATGTTTTACCTACCATTTTCTTAAAACTTTTAGAAAAAGATGTTTCCCTATGTTTACTTAACATAAGTTAGAAGAGCAACTTGATAGCATAAATTATAGATATTGAAACTTGTTTCTGGAAGCTATGGAATTTTTATGAAGAATTCCAGGAATAGGACTTCTGAATAAAATGTGAATTATCATTTTCTATTCAAGGGTTGACATTTTAATGATGCAATAAGATTTTTTTAAGCCATAAGACTTCTAATTTACCCTAAACTGGCCTCCTTTAATATCACAACAAATCAAAAAACAGGCCACCCATTCTGGAGTGATTGAGAATTGGATAAAGAAGAATATGTTTCTGTCTCTTATCTAGACAATAATCCATTTTAGAATCTGGGACTGTACTATTCGCTTTTCACCCCTATAGAGAAAACAAAACACAATAACACTGTTTTCACATTATGTTCAGCTCTCACAGAAGCCAGGTCTTTGCCTTGTTTTCCAAACTCTATAAAAAGTTCAGAATTGGTTCATTAAGAAAATCTGCAAAAATTTGAGGTTTTTACTTTTAAACACTAATGTTTAATATTCACAATGAGCCATAGCTTTCCTTGGAAAGATTATTCTTGAAATTCCCTCACCTGTATTTCCAATTCTATTAGTTATCTGTAGAGACAAAGACACTCAGATTTTGCTGGATCACTGTAAATAAAAAGGGTTTATTTTATAATGGTGCATATTCTGTTTACCATGTGGACTCTGACTACTCAAAATTTAAATCATCAAATGCCCTTATTCTGGCAAGCTCCACAAGAACCATTAATTCCAATTTTACCTAACTGAATATATATTATGGAATTCAGAAAAATAATATTTGAGTTACAAAAACATGCCTTTTTCTTTCTCAGAGCCAGAATACACATGCAATTCCCAATAAAATGTCAGACATAGTCTGAACTACACAGATCCTCAAATTTGCCAACTAGCCTGATTTGTATATAGTCCTCCAATAGGCAGAAAATGCTCATAAGGGCAGAAAATATCATTTAGTCTGCAGCAGTGTCCATCGATCTGGCCTTTATTTATTTATTTTTCACCAAGCAAAGACTGATTCTTATTAAAGTTAACCTAGCCCCTTCCAGACACAAGACTGCACCTTCAGATTTATTTTCCTTGTTCTATTTTATAAGACATGAAAAATTAAATATATCTATATGCAATTATTATTATTTGTAATTGCAGGTTGTATTTTGCATGCTAATTGCTCCATGCTGTCCCAGTGTTCTAAGAGCTAATGTAATGTTATAATATACACTAATTACACATGAGAGAGTTTTCCATTTATCTTACAAGGGGCTCTTTTACCAAAATTCAGGCAAGCACCAATATTAAAGGCCTTTCACAGCAACAGCAAAAATAGAGTTTGATTAAAATATCTTTTAGGAAAGGAAAACTAACCCTTTTTTCACATGATGTGGTGGAAATTCATGACTTGGTCTCCTGAATGAATGGAGGCTAGCAGAGGTGGGTAGCGGTCAAGAAAAGAATAGATACAGAACTCAGACTTCAGAGTAGAGAGCACCAAAACAGATGAGTGTCAAGGCAGATAAGGAAGATGTTGGTAAACGAGCAACAGGAGCAAATGGCAGAATAGGAATGCAAGTTTGGGAAGCAAGAGTATAGGACAAGTGGGAGGACCCGGGAAGTACAGGCACCAGGTGAGCATGCCAAAAAGGCATGTCAGACTTCTGGAGGGGTGAATTGGTGGATCTATACAGAGGGCATGTAAACAAAAGTTAGAGTCGTGGCTAAGGCTGTGACTCTAAAACTAATGGAGATGCTAGGGAGTGAAGATGGAAGCAAGACAGACGATCCATTTGGGCTATCCTAATGAGACTTAATTAACAGCTTTGGCTGGAAACCTCCCATGACACAACATGGCAGTCTCCAGAGCAGCTTGAAGAAACTGCCAGGATGCAGATTAGCTGTCAACCAAATACATAGCTTGAGTTTTCTTTAGTCAGTTGTTTTCCACTGTATGGGTGAATGGTCAAAGATGTGAATCTGAATTCCCCAACAAATGAACAGGATGGGGGTGGGCAGAAAAAAGAACTATTAAACCTATTTCTGTTACTAGTAGCAAAGTTCCTTAGAGAGGGTTAAAATTAATATTTCAGGAGATCACACTGATAAATTTTTAGAACCATCTCAGGCATAAAATTTTAAATTCCTCAGGCAAGCAACCAGGCTAGATGTCGAAAAACCCACCAGACGGCCCTGTAAGTCACATCCACCTGCTGTCTTCAGAACTGAATGAACGTTGAATTCAACCTTCAAGTGAGAAGCCCTCACCAAGCAGCATATTAGAATTATACAGGAAAATTCTGATTTAAATTCTGATTTGTACAGGAGCATGAGCATCAGTATTTCTTAAAAGCTCGTCATGTGACTGTAAGGGCTGAGAACCACTGCTACTCAAAAGAAAATTCGATGGAGGAAAATACAACCCTAAGTGATACAACATTAAAAAGTGTTCTAAGATATAGCCAGGATTTCCCAGAACCTTGTGCAACTTTGCTCTTCTTCATACAATAGAAGGCATATGGTGACTTTGGCTAATATTAATAACATGGTTTACCGCCTGAGATCACTATGACTCTTTTTCTTTCAAGAAAAAGAAACATGAGAACTTGTTGCTTAATTATACTTCAGGAACGTACCTGATAAGTTTAAATTGCTTTGTGGCCTACTATTGATGGATGCTGTTCCTCCTCTATTCATTATGAGTTGTATAGCCTAATTTAGCCTTTCAGTTTATGTATCCAATGCTTTGTTGTGACAAAAAGGAGAGTAATGTCTATATTTCTAAGAGGTCTACAGCAGTGAGATGTTTTAACCAAGACAATTGTTTAAAAAGCAAAGGAATGGTTTCACACCCAAGAGAAATAGACATTATACCAAAATAATACTTTCCAAAAAGTAATATTGTGAAATGGAGATAAACACAAATTTTTACAGACTCAAGAAAGACATTTTGATAGAGCAACAGTGTCTAATAAAAATTTAGAAATCATTAATCATAAAACAAGATTATAAATAAATGCGACTAGAAACTCAACTGACTTTGAGGTCATGTGTGTACATTGATTGATGAACATTAGACATGACCTTAAATGTATTTAATTTTTTTAAATCTTTTTCATGTTTGTTTATTTTGAGACAGAGAGGGAGAGAAAGAATCCCAAACAGGCTCCGTGCTATCAGCACAGAGCCCAATGCAGAGTTCAATCTTATGAACCACGAGATCATGACCTGAGCCAGATGCTTAACCGACTGCACCACCCAGGCACCCCAACCTATAAATTTAAATGAAAATAAGAACCCTGCCAAATGTTAGATTTAAAAAAAAATCTTAAGTCCTGGGAAATATTATGGGTATATGAGGAAATTAGTAGCATAATATTAGCATGAATATTATTCATTTTGACTTCTGAGTTAAATTTTCTCCAAGTCCCAACATCATACCACAGGAAAATAGTATACAAACTTTTCTAAGCTGTAAAACCCTCTTAATAATTAGTAATAATAATAATAATAATAATAATAATAATAATAATAATAAACCTTCCAAGGGAACATGATGAGTAAGAGTCTTGTCTGACTGAAATCAAGCTCTGGTCCCAGAGCTCCACATTCAGCTTGCTGTTGTCCCCTTCAAGCTGTAGCCCACCGACCTAAAACCAGACTTTTACCTCCATTTTTCCCTCTCATAGATTGAGTTATTTCCTATGAGTTTCATTGGTTTGATAAAGTAAAAATCCACCAAATCCTCCTAGAATCCTAGGGAAGAAATAATTTAATCTGGAGCCCCTGCTACCTGAGATATTAAAAGAATATATTAATTATAATTTGGCAACCAGATTGGGATACTACTTAAAAGGAAAAGTGCTGAACAGCAGGCAGCAAAAATCTAATTTCAAGTATCTCAGTAAGTAACTCTGTACTGAAATTTGAATGAACTCACTGTAAACGGACTTCTACAGAAAATGAAAGAGGTAGTAAAAAAAAAAAGAAGACCTATAACTCAGTGCCAGACACACTTAATCTTCATTGCAAGAGCAGTTATTAACTCCTTAATTAGGAAGAGAAAACTGATACACAGAGAAATTAAACCACTTGTCCAAGTTCCCACAACTGGTAGGTAGCAGAGCTGGAATTTGAATAGAGGAATATCTGATGCCCAATGTCTATGCCTTTCTCCATCACCACACTGGCAGACAGGATGCCTACTAGAATCCTATCATGAAATCTGTTTTGAATTTAATAGCTTACAAAATTCAATATGGTCTATCTACAAGGAAGAAAAAATATCAAATTATTAAACAAAACTTCTCTCCAGTCATCCTGCTTCCTGGAATTCATATGTTTAAAATATTTCATTCAATATTAAAGTAAATAAATGAGACAGAATATTAGAGTGGGGATCCAAATCTGTGTATTTGGTGAAATTATCAAATCTCTATTATCCATCCCAATAGTAACAATAAGGGGTGCTTAGGTGGCTCAGTTGTTTAAGCATCTGACTTTGGCTTAGGTCATGCCCGCACGGTTCATGAGTTTGAGCCCCATGTCAGGCTCTGTGCTGAGAACTCAGCTCTGATCCGGTGTCTCCCTCTCTCACTGTCACTCCCCTGCTTGTGCACACACGTTCTCTCTCTCTCTCAAAATACATAAATAAATAAACATTTTAAAAAATTTAAGTTTCACAATAAAATGAGAATAGTGAAGGTATTATTATAGTATGTCATAAAACATTTTAGTTCTGGGACCAACGTGGTGAAGAAGTAGGGGAAATCCATACTTTCCACGTCTCTCAACCAAAAAAGTGTAGAAACCAAAGGACTTTGAACACCAGAGCCTGAGAAGAAAAGAGACTGAATCTACTAGGAAGAAAATGGGAAAGCTGGAAGAAAGATAGGGCTACTCCAAGGAACAAATAAAAGCACATCTGGTGGAGGGTCCAAAATATTACTACGAGTAGGGTAATAAAATAACCAAAGTCACAACAACAAAGAGCAAGTAACAATCACCGAAAAAACACCTCCTGAAGGGCCAGGTCCTGGACAGTGTTTGACCCTCCTTTAATATAGCAGTGCTCACAGGTGAAGAGCATGCCACAAGCTTTTAAAACACAAAAGGGACAGAAAACTAACCAAAATGATAGAACAGAAGAATTCTCCTCAAAAGAAATTCCAGGAAGTAGCAACAGCTAACGAATTGATCAAAACCAATTTAAGCAATATAACAGAACAAGAATTTAGAATAATAGTCATAAAATTAATCACTGGGCTTGAAAAATGCATAGAGGACAGCAGAGAATCTACTGCTACAGAGATCAAGGGACTAAAAAATAGTCATGATGAATTAAAAAATGCTATAAATGAGGTGCAAAATAAAAAGGAGGTGGCTACAGCACAGATTGAAGAGGCAGGAGAGAGAAGAGGTAAATTAGAAGATAAAATTATAGAAAAAGAGGAAGCTGAGAAAAAGAGAGATAAAAAAATCCAGGAGTACGAGGGGAGAAGTAGAGAACTAAGTGGTGCAATCAAATGGAATAATATCTGTATCATAGGAATTCCAGAAGAAGAAGGAGAGAGAGAAAGGGGATGAAGGTGTACTTGAACAAATCATAGCTGAGAACTTCCCTGATCTGGGGAGGGAAACAGACATTGAAATCCAAGAGGCACAAAGAACTCCAGACGTAACTTGAATCGATCTTCTGCAAGACATATCATAGTGAAACTGGAAAAATACAAGGATAAAGAGAAAATTCTGAAAGCAGCTAGGGATAAATGGGCCTTAACATACAAAGGTAGACAGATAAGGGTAGTAGGAGACCTATCTATTGAAACTTGGCAGGCCAGAAAGGAATGGCAGGAAATCTTCAATGTGATGATCGGGAAAAATATGCAGCCAAGAATCCTTTATCCAGCAAGTCTGTCATTCAAAATAAAAGGAGAGAGAAAGGTTTTCCCAAACAAAAACTGAAGGAATTCATCACCACTAAACCAGCCCTACAAGAGATCCTGAGGGGGACTCTGTGAGTGAAATACTGCAAGGACCACAAAGTACCAGAGACATCACTACAAGCATGAAACCTACAGACATAACAATGACTCTAAACCCATATCTTTCTATAATAACACTGAATGTAAATGGACCAAATGCTCCAACCAAAAGACATAGGGTATCAGAATGGATAAAAAACAAGACCCATCTATTTGCTGTCTACAAGAGACCCATTTTAGACCTGAGGACACCTGCAGATTGAAAGTGAGGGGATGGAGAACTATCTATCATGCTACTGGAAGTCAAAAGAAAGCTGGAGTAGCCATACTTATATCAGACAAACCAGACTTTAAATTAAAGACTCTAACAAGATATGAAGAAGGACATTACATAATAATTATAGGGTCTATCTATCAGGAAGAGCTAACAATTATAAATATCTATGCACCAAATTCAGAAGCACCCAAATATATAAAACAATTACTCATAAACATAAGCAACCTTATTGATAAGAATCTGGTAATTGCAGGGGACTTTAATACTCCACTTACAACAAGGGAAAGAAAATCTAGACAGAGAATAAATAAATAAACAAGGGCCCTGAATGATATATTGGATCAGATGAACTTGACAGATATATTTAGAACTCTGCATCCCAAAGCAACAGAATATACTTTCTTCTCGAGTGCACATGAAACATTCTCCAAGATAGATTACATACTGAGTCACAAAACAGCCCTTAATAAGTACAAAAGAATTGAGACCATACCATGCACACTTTCAGACCACAATGCTATGAAACTTGAAATCAACCACAGGAAAAAGTCTGGAAAACCTCCAAAAGCATGGAGGTCAAAGAACATCCTACTAAGGAATGAATGGGCCAACCAGGCAGTTAGAGAAGAAATTTAAAAATATATGGAAACAAATGAAAATGAAAATACAACAATCCAAACACTCTGGGATGCACTCTGGGATGCACTTCCAAAACTCAAGCAGGAAGAAATAGAAATTTTGAATACACCCATAACTAGTGAAGAAATTACATCAGTTATCAAAAATCTCCCAACAAATAAGAGTACAGGACCAGATGGCTTCCCTGGGGAATTCTACCAGACATTTAAAGCAGAGATAATACCTATCCTTCTCAAGCTATTCCAAAAAATAGAAAGGGAAGGAAAACTTCCAGTATCATTCTATGAAGCCAGCATTATTTTGATTCCCAAACCAGACAGAGACCCAGAAAAAAAAGAAATTACAGGCCAATATCCCTGATGAATATGGATGCAAAACTTCTCAACAAGATACTCTCAAATCGAATTCAACAGCATATAAAAAGAATTATTCACCATGATCAAGTGGGATTCATTCCTGGGATGCAGAACTGGTTCAGTATTCACAAATCAATCAATGTGATACATCACATTAATATAAGAAAAGATAAGAACCATATGATCCTGTCAATCGATGCAGAAAAAGCATTTGACAAACTTCAGCATCCTTTCTTAATAAAAACCCTCAAGAAAGTCGGGATAGAAGGAACACACTTAAAGATGATAAAAGCCATTTATTAAAAGCCCATAGCTAACATCATCCTCAATGGAAAAACTGAGAGCTTTCCCCCTGAGATCAGGAATGTGACAGGGATGTCCACTTTCACTGCTGTTGTTTAACATGGTGTTGTAAGTTCTAGCAACAGCAATCATACAACAAAAGGAAATCAAAGGCATCAAAATTGGCAAAGATGAAGTCAAACTTTTTCTTTTTGCAGATGACATGATACTATACATAGAAAACCCGATAGACTCCACCAAAAGCCTGCTAGAACTGATACGTGAATTCAGAAAAGTCTCAGGATACAAAATTAATGTACAGAAATCGGTTGCATTCTTATACACTAATAATGAGGCAACAGAAAGACAAATAAAGAAACTGATCCCATTCACAACTGCACCAAGAAGCATAAAATACCTAGGAATAAACCTAACCAAAGATGTAAAAGATCTATATGCTGAAAACTATAGAAAACTTATGAAGAAAATTGAAGAAGATACAAAGAAATGGAAAAACATTCCATGCTCATGGATTGGAAGAATAAATATTGTTAAAATGTCAATAATACCCAAAGCAATCTACACATTCAATGCAATCCCAATCAAAATTGCACCAGCATTCTTCTGAAAACTTGAACAAGCAATCCTAAAATTTGTATGGAACCACAAAAGACCTTGAATAGCCAAAGTAATATTGAAGAAGAAAACCAAAGTGGGAGGCATCACAATCCCAGACTTTAGCCTCTACTGCAAAGCTGTAATCATCAAGACATCATGGTATTGGCACAGAAACAGACACATAGATCAATGGAATAGAGACTCCAGAACTGGACCCACAAATGTATGGCCAACTAATCTTTGACAAAGCAGGAAAGAATATCCAATGGGAAAAAGTCTCTTTAACAAATGGTGCTGGGAGAACTGGGCAGCAACATCAGAAGAATAAAACTAGACCACTTTCTTACACCATTCACAAAGATAAACTCAAAATGGGTGAAGGACCTGAATGTGAGACAGGAAACCATCAAAACCCTAGAGGAGAAAGCAGGAAAAAACCTCTCTGACCTCAGCCGCAGCCATTTCTTACTTGACACATCTCCAAAGGCAAGGGAATTAAAAGCAAATATGAACTATTGGGACCTCATGAAGATAAGAAGCTTCTGCACTGCAAAGGAAACCATCAACAAAACTAAAAGGCAACTGGCAGAATGGGAAAAGATATTTGCAAATGACATATTGGATAAAGGGCTAGTATCCAAAATCTATAAAGAACTCACCAAAATCCACACCTGAAAAACAAATAATCCAGCGAAGAAATGGGCAGAAAACATGAATAGACACTTTTCTAAAGAAGACATCCAGATTGCCAACAGGCACATGAAAAGATGCTCAACATCGCTCCTCATCAGGGAAATACAAATCAAAACCACACTGAGATACCATCTCACGCTGGTCAGAGTGGCCAAAATGAACAAATCAGGAGACTATAGATGCTGGAGAGGATGTGGAGAAACGGGAACCCTCTTGCACTGTTGGTGGGAATGCAAATTGGTGCAGCCACTCTGGAAAACAGTGTGGAAGTTCCTCAAAAAATTAAAAATAGATCTACCCTATGACCCAGCAATAGCACTGCTAGGAATTTACCCAAGGGATATAGGAGTGCTGATGCATAGGGGCACTTGTACCCCAATGTTTATAGCGGCACTTTCAACAATAGCCAAATTATGGAAAGAGCCTAAATGTCCATCAACTGACAAATG
This sequence comes from Leopardus geoffroyi, assembly GCF_018350155.1. NCBI lineage: Eukaryota > Metazoa > Chordata > Mammalia > Carnivora > Felidae > Leopardus > Leopardus geoffroyi. The sequence goes on from NC_059332.1 coordinate 74,502,695, forward strand.
GATAAAGAAGATGTGGTTTATATATACAATGGAATACTACTTGGCAATGAGAAAGAATGAAATCTGGCCATTTGTAGCAATGTGGATGGAACTGGAGAGGGTTATGCTAAGTGAAATAAGTCAGGGAGAAAAAGATATATGTTTTCACTCATATGTGGATTCTGAAAAACTCAACAGAAGACCAGGGGGGAGGAAAGGGGGAAAAAAGTTACGGAGAGGGAAGGAGGCAAACTGTAAGAGACTCTTAAATACTGAGAAGAAACTGAGGGTTGATGGGGGGTGGGGGGGGAGGGGAAAGTGGGTGATGGGTATTGAGGAGGGCACCTGTTGGGATGAACACTGGGTGTTGTATGGAAACCAATTTGACAACAAATTTCATAAAAATAAATAAATAGATAAAGTCTATTTTGTCCAAAAAAAAAAAAATTAGCTCTGCATAAGCACACTTTCAGAAGACTAGTTATAGGATAGCTTTGAAGAAACCGCCAATAAATCTCTCCAATCTGACATATAATGGCCAAGGAAAAGCCCTAGCCAGTGAGTTCATATCACCAAACGTCTAAGAAATTTAGAATATCTCCCAGTATAACCTAAGGACATAGTTTGAAAAAGACAAGAAGGCCCACTATAGATTATCTGAAGTTCTGAGAAATATCATCTTTGTACAAAAAGTGAAGTCAAGACTCTGAGGTGCCTATTAGATACTCAAGTAGACACACTGAGGCAGTTATTTATATGATTCTGGAGTTGGAGATGTGTGGCCTAGAGACACGAATTTACAAATCACACATAGATAGTATTTAAATCCTTGGATGAAGGATCACCTAAGCAGAAAAAAAAAAATGAGGGCTAACCTTACATTACTACAATCTTTGTGGATTGGGGATAAGAGGTGGATTTAGACAAGAAACAGAACAAGTGGTGGGTATGGCAGAAAAAAAGCTAAGAGATGTTTCCCAAAGCCAAATGAAGAAAATGTTTCAGTAAAAGAGTAAACATGTATGTCAATAGCTCAACTAATATGATTCATTCCCACTTTCCCTAAACTGGTTCCTTTGCTGAGTAAATGGCATCAGCATTTATTCCAATAGATCAAAAACCACTTGTAATTACTCTTGACTTCTCTTTCACCCTCCACATCCAATCCACAGCAAGTACTATTGACTTTAACTTCACAATACATGCCAAATTTGATTGCTTTTTATAACCTTCATTTCTGCCATCCTAGTTCAAGCCACACCTGTCTCTCCCCAGGACCACTGCAATAGCATCTAAAATGGTTATGCTACTTTGTCTCCCACTCCCTTATGGCTTACATTCATCACAAAGAAGCCAGAATGATAATTTTAAGATACAAAATAGGGTCACAACCTATAGACCAGATGAGCTGTTGCTAGAAGAAACAAAGGAATCAAACATCTCCTGCTCCTTACAGCTCCTGATGGTAATAAGGGCAAGAAATGAGCCTAATATGTTGGTAATAGACTCTAAGGTAAAACACTGGCCAGAATGCCTCTTAATTGTAATAACAAACTGTTAAAGAGAAAATAGGAAGTTGTATTCTAAAAACAGTGATAAACTTAAAGCAGGAAAACAATGCAAAAAATGATCTACTGATTGAGGGGCAAGAGATTAAAATGTAGAACAGGATATGAAGAGGAACAGTGGGAGCAGTGGGAGCAGGACATGTGAATTGGTGAATCAGATATGTCCTGATCCACCAAAACACCTCCTGTAGGAGTTATTCCCAGCCTTGGCCCCTGATAAAGGGACAGCCCTGGGTGGCCATGCTTATTCCATGTGATTTTCCCAAGCAAGATGGTTGTTCCAGGGTTCATCATGGTGGGAGTGGGTGGGAGGTACTCATATCCTTCTTACAGAAATTTGCACTGGGATGCTGAGAACCTCAAACTGTTGGAAGACAAAAAGAAAGAAAAGCTACTGAGTGATGGAGTACTAGAAAGTCCATGAACTGATTGCTCAGCTCTCCAATGCTATCCCAGTGCCTGCTCATCCTAAGAATTTTCAGCATTTCTAAGACTTTCATGAGACTTCTCTATAGCCTAATCATCACACTTTTTTAAAGTGAGTTAATTTGATGGAGTGTCTTAATCTATCAAGGATGCTATAACAAAATGCCACCGGGTAGATGGTTTACAAACAACAGAAATTTACTTCTCACAGTTCTGGACCTGGAAGTCCCAGGTCAGGGTGCAGCATGATTGGGTGAGGGTCCTCTTCTCACTGTGTTTTCACTAACAGAAGAGAGAAGAGGCTACTAACCTCCATGGGGTCTCTTTCATAAGAGCACTAATCCCATTCATGAGGGCTCCACCCTCCTCACCTAATCACCCGTCGTCAGAGGCCCCACTTCCTAAGACAATCATATTGGGCATTAAAATTTCAACATATCAATTTTGTGGGGAAACAAACATTCAGACTAAATAAAAATAGCTGTGACTGAAGTGAGCAAACTGGGTTTATTACAGAGATAGAACTGTAAGGCCTTTGGATTTTTTCCATGCTTTAAGCATTCAACTGATATGGGTTGGGATAAACATTTTCCTTTTTTCCTATTTTTTATTATTTTTAAGTTTATTTTTGAGAGAGAGCATGGGGAGTGGTAGAGAGCGAGGAAGAGAAAGAGAGCATGTGAACAAGAGAGAGAGAGAAAATCCCAAGCAGGCTCTACACTGTCAGCGCACAGAGCCCAATGCAGAGCTCAGTTCCACGAGCCATGAGATCATGACCTGAGGCAAAACCAAGAGTCAGATGCTTAACCAACTGAGCCACCAAGGCACCCCTTTTTTCCCTCTTTTATACCAAGAGAGACAACATGGGTTTGCGTGAATCCATTGCTTTGGAACTTCTTTCACCTTTGGTCAAGCAGGGCAAAGGTGAAGCCTTTGGTTGACTCTACTTTAAGCTGCTTAGGTTGGCTCTACTCCTGCTTTTGAATGAAAGAGACTAAAGGGAAAGTCTTTAGATATATGTCATCTAGTCTCCCTGAAGTGGGAGACCCAAAAGAAATCTGTAGAAAATATTTGCCTGGACGCCTTTATACCTGGGAAATCCTACAATGATAAGTTATTTGCTTATCAAATGATACAAAATGTGTTCAAATGAGAAAGGTAGATCTTATGTCAATATTCAAGGCGAAGAGTATCTGAACATTAGGAGAAAGGACAAAGACTCGGCAAACTGAGTTCATTCAAAACATATTCAAATAATAATAAGCATAAGTTATAGCAGGAATTCTCAAGGAAAGGATTAGAATATTGTACTCTTCACAAAAATCTTGAAACACTTAACAAAAATAATTCAAATGGCAAGGTACAAATTGAAAGGCTTTAAGGCAAGTTAGTGACAAAAGGCAAAGAGACACCATCCCCTGGTGTACATGAAAAAATGAGGAAGAACAATACAAGATCAGCTTGCACAAGCCAAGGAAAGTCAAGGGTCAGAGAAATTAAAGAAGCACCCAATTTTTATTTTGTTCTGGTTTCAGCATTGCAAGACAAACACTTCCTTGTTGGAGCATTTTTGAGGATGAAATCTTGATGTTTTTGTAAAGTCATTTGACATCCAAATGTCAGAGTTTTTATTTACATGGATATGCATGTGAGTATTTTATTTTTCTATTGTTGCTATAACAAATCACTACAAATTTAGTTGCTTAAAGCAACATAAATTTATTATCTTTCAGTTCTATTGGCGAGAAGTCGTCACGTCTCATCAACTGAAATCAAGGTGTCAGCAGAGCTGTATTTCTTTCTGGAGGTTCTCAGGAACAATCTGTTTTGTTGACTCGTCTACCTTCTAGAGGCTGCAAGCATTCCTTAGCTCACAGTCTGTTCCTCTATTTTCAAAGCCAGTGACACCCCATCTCTCTGATCTATTTTTACTGACCACATCTCTAGGAAAGTTTCTCTGATCTAAAGGACTAATATAATTAGACTGGGCTCATCTCCCCAAACTTAATCACAGCAGCAAAAGCCCCTTTTGCTATGTAGCGTAACATATTGACAGGTTCCAACAGTCAGGTATGGACATCTTTGGGGGGGGGCACTATTCCACCTACCCCGATAAAGAAAACTGGATCCTCCTCAGAATAACTTAAGCTCACATTTTCAAGTCTTCCAGATATCATTAGATACTAAAGCCTTCTTCTCCCCAAATTGATGAGGCATCTCTCATTCCCTTTGTGGGTTCATAAATTCTGATGTCCTTCAACCTGTGCTCTTTAATTTACTATAGGAGATGATGTCGTCTTCTTTCCACTGAATAAAAATTCACTCAGTTTATCACTTGAGATATTTGCTGTTCCTTGTACTCAATTAAAATATTGTAACTTCACTTGTTTTTGTATCTTTTATCTATACACACCACTAACATGTCACATGCTTTCTCAGAGCAGAGTACTGTATATTTAACTCTCTTCAGATGATTTCTATACAGCACCATGGAGACTGCGCATTTTATTGATGCTTTTACCATTTAACAAGCATATGGCAAAACAAACTTATATTTTATAGACAGAAAACAACAGATAACTGGTTATTTTAAGTCAAGCTATCAAAACATATCAAATTAGGTGAAATTGGAGAAAAGAACTTTCCAAAGCAGGTCACTAAAAATTTCTTTCAAAAACCTTTCTTTTGGCATGTTAAAAATTCAATTTTCTACACATTTTTTTGGGAACTCTTTTGCTACAAAAAATGAAGTTCCCCACTGATGATCTACGTTAATCCTCTTCTCAGGGTAGTCAGATCCTAGACACCACAGGAGATCAGAGCTGGAAAGAAACTGTGAAATCTACATTCTCCATTTAATAGACAAGGAAACTGAGGCTCAGTAAGATAAAAAGAAAGCATGAGAATCACATTGGTTTTATGGGTGAAAATACAGGCTTGAGTTGCTAGTGAACAATTATTCAGAATTAGGACTAAAAGGGAAAGATTATCACACTCTCAGGCTTCCAACTAACAACATCCTTGTTCATAGCTTAACCTTGAGAGTGGTAATGGCCACGAGCCAGTGGAGCGGAAGGCCAGAGGAGAGAAGGATGTCACTCACGCTGATGGAGTGAGTGCCCTGCCAATAATAGGAACCTGCACAAGGTCCCTTAAGCGATGATAGTTCAGCATGGTTTCCCCCAAAGAGTCTGTTTTCATTAAACATTTTTCAGACACAGCTTGCTTGATTTTTAATAAATAGGCAAGTTGATAATCTTTCTTCTGAGAATTTTATATCTGGTGCTAAAACCAATTTAAATAGGCATGCCACGTAATTTTACATTTTCACCAGAGTATAAAAACACAGTAGCAAATAGCTAACCTCCCACAGTCTTTACCCCACACTTACCTCTTCCTTGCCCCTCTTCTCACACATGTAGGACACCTGGGAAGACGGTAGGCAGTGTTTTGTCATAATTCATTTATGCCGTGTACCTTCAGTCTCTGAGGGAAATTTCTGTGCTCACACATTCTCCTGCCTCAGATACCCCACAGCTGAAGACAATGGAAAAATGAGAGAAAATATGTTAGACGAACGTGATATCCCATCACATGCTGCGATGAAAATCTAATTCAGTTTTAATTCCAGGGACTTCCAAGCAAAAGTTTCACACAGAATGCACTCCCATCTTCTCTCTCCCCCACTGTCATCATCACAGGAAAGAGCTCCAGAAAATTTTTGTTTCTTTTTTTACAGCTTTATTGAGGTACAATTGAGAAATCAAATTGTGAGATATTTAAAGTATACAGTGTGATGACCTGATATACATACACATTGTGAAAAGATTCCTCTCATCCAGTTAATTAACACATCCATCACCTCATATAGTCACCCTCTTTTTTGTGAGTGAGAACATTTAAGTATTACTCTTACCAAATTTCAATTATTCAATACAGTGTTATCAATTACAGTCACCATGTTATACATTAGATCCTCAGACCTCATTCATCTTACACCTCATAGTTTGTACCCTTTAACCAACCTTTCCCTATTTCAGCCATCCCCAGCCCATGGCCACCACCTTTCAATTCTATGTTTCTATGAGTTTGACTTTTTTTTAATTTCACATATAAGTGATACCATGCAGTATTTTTCTTTCTCTGGCTTATTTCACTTAGAATAATGTGCTCCATGTGTTCACCATGTTTTTGCAAATTACAGGTTTTTCTTCATTTTAGAGGCTGAATGATATTCCTCTGGGTGTACGTGACAGAGACAGAGATCTACTCATCCACTGATGGAAAATTAGGTTGTTTCCTTCCACATCTTGGCTGTTGTGAATAATGATACAATAAAAATGGGAGTATAGATATCACTTCAAGATAACTGTTTTGTTTCCTTTGGATGTATCCAGAGAAGGGATAAGTGAATCATATGGTAGATCTGTTTTTAATTTCTTAAGGAACCTCTGTACTGTTTCCCACAGTGGAAAAAAAAAATTCCACCAATACTGTACAAGGGATCTCTTTCCTCTTTATCCTTGCCAGCACTATCTTTTTTTTCCTTCATCCAATATTTTTATTTTTCCTAATTTTATATATTTTATTCAAGTATAATTAAGTGTTACATAAGCTTCAGGTGTACAATATAATGATTCAAAAATTCTATACATTTCTGTGTTCATCAACATATGTGAACTCTTAATTCCCTCTATTTCACCCAACCCTCCCACCCACCTCACCTCTAGCAACCACCAGTTTGTTCTCTGTATTTAAAAGTATGTTTTTTGTCTCTTTTTTTTTCTTTGTTGGTTTTGTTCCTTAAATTCCATATGTGAGTGAAATAAGTCAGAGAAAGACAAATACCATATGATTTCACTCATATGAGTATTTCACTCATATGATAATAGCTATTCTAATAGGTGTGAGATGATATCTCCTTGTGGGTTTAATTTGCATTTCCTTGATGATAAGTGATGAACATCTTTTCATGTACCTGTTGGTCATTTGCATGTCGTCTTTGGAAAAATGTCTTTTCAGTTCCTTTGAGCATTTATAATTAGGTTTTTGTTTTCTGTTTTTGTATTGAGTTGTACACATTCTTATATATTTTGGATATCAACACCTTATCAGATATGTGGTTTGCAAATATTTTCTCCCATTTCATGGGTTTCTCCCATTCCATTTTGTTGACAATTTGTTTCCTTTGCTGGGAAGAAGCTCTTTAGCTTGATGTAGGCTCACTTGTTTCATTTTGCTTTTGTTGCCTGTGCTTTTGATGTTAAATGCAAAAACTCATTGCCAAAACCAGTGTTGAAGAGCTTACCCATTACGTTTTCTCCTAAGAGTTTTATGGTTTCAGATCTTACATTCAATTTTTAAATCCATTTTGGGGTGATTTTGTGTATGGAAATAGTTTGCATTCAATAAATTCTTGATGCATGAAAAAACTAAGAAATAGCTTGTGTTCTAGGATTTTTTTTTTATTTCATCTAGGAAGGTCCAGGAGCCCAACAAAGGCAAAATAAAGATGTGTCAAAGAAAAAATGCTGGGAAGGGCATCTAAAAGTTCTGATCACTAGAAACAGAACTAGAAATAGAATGGATCATGTGATAGGCCCAGGTGAGAAATAGAAGGTCTGTGGCCCATATTCTGCTGTCTGACTGCTTATTAAGGCCACTCTGTATAACTTTCTCTTTTCTAGGCCCTTGGAATTAATTTATTATTCACTGATTTCATCCAGTCCAAAATCCCTCTTTCAACTCCACCGAGTTCTTCCCTCAGGCCCGTCAGACCCCTCCATGAACCTGCCTCCACATTGAAAGTACACTGAAATCATGAAAAGCAATAGGAGAGAGAAAGGAGCCAGGGGAAAGAAAAAGACAGTAAAGGAATAGTCCTAAAGGTAAGAGAAGTGAGACAACGTACAATCATGCAAGTGATGTGTTGTAAGACGGTGAAGGTCAGACTTCTAAGAGGTGCAAGTGGTGAACAGCAAATACTCTGGAGTGCTAGATTTGAATCCAGCTCTGCTGTTTAACAACTGGTTTAACTTGGACAAATTACTTTCTCTCTCTGGGTTGTAGCTTCAGCAAATGAATAATACCACTTACCCTCATAGCAGCTTGTGGAGACTAAATACATTAATACATTTTAATACTTTACACATAGTTTGTGCTCAACTAAAGTTAGTTAATATCATGATAATATCACTCAGGTCCTCGACCTTTTAAAAGTGTCTTGAATATATGTACAAGGTCCTAATGTGTGCATCTATAAGTGCCATTATTTTCTCCAAGTAACAAAAGGAGTATTGTCTCTGGAGGAGAATATAAGAAAGGGGACTGTGGGGGCGCCTGGGTGGCGCAGTCGGTTGAGCGTCCGACTTCAGCCAGGTCACGATCTCGCGGTCCGTGAGTTCGAGCCCCGCGTCCGGCTCTGGGCTGATGGCTCAGAGCCTGGAGCCTGTTTCCGATTCTGTGTCTCCCTCTCTCTCTGTCCCTCCCCCGTTCATGCTCTGTCTCTCTCTGTCCCAAAAATAAAAAATAAACGTGGAAAAAGAAAAAAAAAATTAAAAAAAAAAAAAAAAAGAAAGGGGACTGTGTCAGCCCTTCACTCAGAGTAACACATATTTCTCCCTGGAGGGAGTTTGACCAATTATGACATATAGTTGTCGTCAGGAGTGAAAAACAACCTTGTAGTAAATCGGTTTTTAATTTGTGTTTTTGAAAAATTGGGACTATGCTTCAAAATTCTTTGAAATTAGTCACTGATGAGAATAGGACTACAAGGACAGTGTGCATTCCCTTTCCTCAGTAGCAGCATCTCCCTGAAACAGAGCAAGCAGACCCATTCTCCATGTTGCAGATGTAGCCCCATTCTCCAATCCACAAGCTGGGAAGGCTTTCTCCCTCAGTAGAGTACCTCTTGTCACAATCAAAGAGTCGTAACTGTGGCTCCTCCCAACAGCAGCCTGTGCATTTTATCCTCTACTCAGTCCATGCCCCTGGATGATGACAATGAGAATATTTTGGTTTTGACAAGAATCTGGTGTAATGGATGGAGATAAATCAAACATAGTTGGGTTTTAGATTTTTCAAAGTAGATGCCAAAGTCTGTAACGAGAAAAGACCAGATGATGAGCACCTGGGAAAGGTGGTTCACAGAGCAGAGCACAGGAATCTCAAATGAGACCTGGAAGCCTCAGATGGTGAGAAGGTCAAGGAAAGGATTAATTCATGAAAGAAAATACAAAATCCTGTCAGAAAATCCAGCCCACCAAAAGCACAAAGAAAGAATTGGTGATGGGGAACCTGGGTGGCTCAGTCAGTTAAGCACCCGACTCTTGATTTTGGTCAGGTCATGATCTCACAATTCATGAGTCCTGCATTGGGCTCTCTGCTGACAGTGCAGCATGGGCTCTGCTTGAGATTCTCTCCCCACCCCCCGCCCCTTTCCCCCCAACTCTCTCTGAAAGAAAGAAAGAAGAAAGAAAGAAAGAAAGAAAGAAAGAAAGAAAGAAAGAAAGAAAGAAAGAAAGAAAGAAAGAAAGAAAGAAAGAAAGAGAAAAGAAAAGGAAAGACAAAAACAGAGGGCAAAGTCTCCAACACTCTAGTACAGCCTATGTGCCCAGAAAGTCTACTTCAGGGAAATGCCATTGGTAGATGAAAGAGACCTCTGGGGCCAGGTGGCTCAACAGTCTTAACCTGGAACCAAATAGTAAAGGGAGATTTTTTTTGTCACAAAAGAAGAAGAGCTAAGAGAACAGTGCATGAGCTCTGGATAGACTGGATTGTTCTTGTTTACCCTTTATCCATCCCCACCTTCTTCCTTCCTAACAGAGTCTCAATTTCTTTCCATGATTTTTCTCTTCCTCTATACAGCCTCAGAGAAAGCTGACTCCATCCCCAGTTCTTAGGGTGGGTCTTAGCTGTCTAAAAGAAATCTTGTCCTCCTTTCCAGAGGTTGGTACATTGTCATGTGACCCAATGGGAGAACTTCCTGGGGCTTCTGCAAAAGCTCATCCTCTCCTTCTGGAAGACATTCTGGACATTCCTCAAAAATTGTTCTTTGTGATGTAGGGCCCTGAACTGCTGCCAACCTGGGGATGAATTCAGTACACTAGTAAAAGAAGAGCTAAAAAATCCAAATACCAAAAGCAAGGGCCATGAGATTAAGTTACTTGGGAGCTGTCCTACCTAGGACTTCCAGTTTCACAAGCCAGTAAAACTCCTTATCATGATTGAAACCAGTTTGACTCTGATACTTTTGTCATATGTAGCTATAACACCCTGTTTAAAAAAAAAAAAAAAAAGGAGGAGGAGGAGGTGGAAAAGGTGGAAGAAGAGGAAGAGGATAACAAGGATGAGGATGAGGAGAAATCAAAATCTTCAATTACATGTAAGACTCAGAAAAATTATTACAAATTGCAGCAAATCAATACTCTAATGTCTAGCTGACTTTGAAAGCCTATATTTTCCCACTATCATTTCATGTTGCTTCTCTACAGTAAATAGTAGAAAAGAGCACACTCTTAATTTCCTGCCTGAGTGGGGTGTGCCCTGGATCTCCACACCAGCTGGTAAAATCGTTTTTGCTTGAGAAACAAAGATCTGTATATAAGAGGAAAGGAAAGAATATTGCTCCTGGAGCCCAGAATTGAAAGGAGAAACCCAAATCCTATGGAGGTGGTAGGGGCAGAAACTGTGGGCTTTGCTTTTGTTCTGTGGCTTCCCTGGGTTATGTTTCATCACAGTGCAAATTCCAGCAGTAATGGGAAGGAAACTGCTAATAACACCTATTCTCAAGGGCTTAGCAGAAATAGTTGATGGAGAAAATAAAATGCTAGCAGTGGAGTTAAATACATACAGAAATTTAGAACACTTTTCTAAAAAGAGCAAGGAAAGTTATACCCCTTATTTTCACTTGCTTTTATTTTCCTACCCTTTAAAGCAAGTGAAATAAGGCATGTATTTTCCCCTTTCAGTCACAGAAATTCAAAATGAGCATGACATTTTATATACAAAGTGCTTTTTCTTGGAAAATGTTTTATTAAATGCATAGATACTTTGATTATCAAAGAACACTTTGATAATCCAACAGAACACTCTCTTGTCAGAAATGTAGTTACCTAAGATGGAACTGGCCTAAGTATTATATTTCCCTAAGCAATAGTTAGAAAGAGGCATGAGTATCTTGAGTACTGATTCTCTCCCTGCACCATCTCAGAAACGCATCTCCTCCCCACAAGGTAAAAGCAGAGGAAGATTCTGAGCCCTCTGGCTCCTGACAGGGAAGAGAGGAGGGGGGAAGTAGAAGGAAGGGGGATACTCCTGCCTCTGCCATGACAGATATCCTACCACTTCTCGGTAACAGAAGGTCTGCACGTCATCTCATGGCTCATGATTCTCCAAACAAAAGCTATAAGAAGGAGTAAGTGCAGTCACATGAGAAATATTATATTATCAGATACCGCAATTTCTTTGCCTCTCCTTCCTTGATACTCATCTGAAAACACCTACACCTTATTACACTCAACTATCCTTCTACTCTGCATTTGTACTTAAACAGTTGTCTGGTCTCATTTTGAATTTGTGATCACAAATCTCCAGTGGACCTCAGCACTGCCTGGCAATCCTTCTCTATTTCTCCTATGCAATTCATTTTCTAATTCTCCCAATTAGAGCACCTTGAGCACCCCCATGACTTTTCTTCCTTAAGCCTTCAACATTCCTTACCCTCCTTATTTCAACCAACAGCTTTGTTGCTTCTTATTTTAAGATATGGAAGAGAATTCCATATCTTTTCATTATCAAACTTACCAATTTTTATATACATTAGCATTCTTGTTCTTATGTAGTCAATCCCTCCCTATCTACACTGGATCTCCCCCCTCTCATCTGCTCTTAATTATGAAGGAGCCTCAAGGGGTTGGTGAGACTCTTGGAAATACATGCAAAATGTCCTGTACATAAGTATTTTTTTCTGAAGAAACATCTATAGTTGTCACAAAAATCTCAGAGGGAACCAAAACATTTAGCCCCACTATTCTATGAGCTAATACTAACAGCTAACACATATTAAGTCTTTAATATATGCCTGGTACTAACACGAAAGAGCTAAATTCTCAATGCAATCTTACAATAAAAGTACTATTGAGATGCCTGTACTTCAGATGGGCAAACTGATGCCCACATGCTTAGAGAATTTAGATAACAAGCTCAAGTTTTTACAGCCAGAATTGAAGGGCTCCAATTTGATCCCAGACAGATGCTCAAGATGATCACACTAATATTACCTCTATGTTGTCTGGGAGGACTGGCCACCAGGGGATAGAAAATTTATAATTATTTTTTCCTTTCCTCATCTTATATCTGGAAAGCTAACACAAAAAAATATACAAATTCTCTAAAGGAAATGCTATTTTACAATCAAAATTATTCTAATAAACCATGAGGCACGGGAGGTAAATGCCTTTACTTTGTAAGTAATTTAAATGATATATTGCTTTCTACATTGTGCGTCATTTTTTAATAAACTATTATGAGATATTATGCAAATTTAAAGTTATCAGCCTTCTGTAAATAACAAAAATAACTTTAAATATTTAATCAGTGATTTATAACTGCTCAAGTGATCGAAGAAGGTAATTTAGCCTGTTCCTTGCACTCTATATATTTGGACACTTAAAAAATTGCTTGGCTTATGTTCCAAAATGCCAAAATATGTCACTGTGTAACAGTCTCACTTGTTATACCTTGACTGCTATGTCACCCTCACTTCTTTATGTCTGCAGATCAAGAAACAGGTGCTCAAACACTCAAATGCCCCACCTTGAACCTCAAAAGAAAACCAAACATTCTTCTGAAAATAAAACTGCCAAGATGTAGCCACCTATCCATCATTTCATACTGCCTGGTATTCACTTCTTTATTTGCAAAAATCACGAGCAACATGTCTAACTACTTGGAATAGATAGAAGCATTCACTAGAGTTTCTACAGTCTGTCAGAATACGTATACAAACTCTACAAGAATTCCCGTCTTGTCGTGTAGTAAGTATGTTCCTGGCTATAAAATGATGAAAGAGGGATTTTCCCAGGAAAAGCATCCAACAAAAAATGTCATCTCTCACCCTGTGCCTCTTCTGCAGACAAGTTTATATATCCAGGAAATATATGACAGGAATCCTTAGGATAGAAACTCTTCAGACTCTAGCCACCACTTACATTAACTCTTAGAAAGTGCCAAGTCTACCCCAAAATTTCTTAAACCTTCCAATAAGTTCCCTTACTCCTTGTAGTCCATGATCCAGCTATACTGAGCTTTGCCATTTGCAAAATCATTTTCTGTTGACACTAGCCTTGTTGTCTCTGACTAGAACACCCATCCCTTCTTCCCTGTCCCCTTTATTTGCCCAATTCTTCATCTTTCAAATTTCACCATGACATGCTTTCCTTGAGCACCCCCATCCCAACTCTGGAACAGGTAGCATTCGTGGCTCTGTTAGTACCCTGTTTACTCTTAGCAACAAATTCTGTTGTTATGGACTACTGTCTGTCCCCCTTGCTAGACTCTACCATTCTTGAGATAAAAACTGTATCTGCTTTGTTAAAACTTCCATCTTTTATCATATCCCAGTACCACAATTGGAACAGATGATAAGTAAAACTTATTTATCAAAGGAATAAATGACTTTCCCTATTTATCATGTCCCCTATTTAGAGCTACATGCTTGTATAGAAGTGAATAATACAAAGACACAGAAAAAAAGAGAACAGACTTACCCTTCTCTACATGAAAAAACATACTCATTATAATAAAAACTGCCCCCAAGGATCATCATTTCCCTCTTCATCTTTATTTCCATTCCTCCTCCTACACTACTACCTCACTGGTTTTTATGATATGCCCTCCTCTTTTCTTAGCATTTTATTTTTGCCGTAACCTCTACTGCCAACTCCTGATCATTCTCACAACTTGCCTTTTTCTCTACTGTCTTCTAATAACCACTTTCATCTGATTTGAACAGTTGTCTATTTGTATTTGGATGTCAAAACGACATGGAAATAAATGTGTAAATAAATGTGGTACACAATACACGCCACTCATTGAATTATGCCTTACAATACATAATTGTTAACAAGGTAATGTTTTCTAGGTATGAGCAGTGTATCTCAACACACCACTATGTGTCAAAAGATCAGTGAAAGACTTCTTATGGCTAAGATGGAGGAAAGAGATTTATGATTGAACCTGAACCACAAAAAGCTACAGAAAATATATGAAATCATAGTTTTCAAGACAGTGGACATAGGCAATGAAGGCCAGTAATTCCTGAAAGATAGGGAACAAATGAGGTAATCCCTGTGAATGCCCAGTTTACAGCCTTGAGAAAATTTCCGGGCTATGGCACAGGGAAAAGGAACCTGGGTAGAGACCAGTAGACTCCTTGAATCTAAGAGACAGAGCTAGGAATCCAAGCAAACACAAAGGCTAGAGTTTGCATAATAAGAATACCAGAGAGGAGACAGCTTCACAGAGAAGTCCAAAAAATCTCAAAGCCTAAGCATGGATCAGTTCATGCACTTGTGAAAGGTATCAGGAAAAAAAAAATCACTAGAAAAACAATAAGAAATAGCATCTCAGTACTTACACAGGGCCAGGAATAGTGTCTATTCCCATCAGTTAAACCGGAAAACCTTGTAACTCACAAGGAATTGGTACTTAGAAGCATCTTGCCTCTGAGTACAAAATTAATAGTACTAAACTAAATACGACTCTGGTGCTGCCTAACAAGTATTAAAGGCAAGACCTGAAAGGATCACACTGTTACCAAGTAAATTAACTGCACATCCAGAACAAAGCTCAAAAATATTTATAGGCTGGGGCACCTGGGTGGTTCAGTCGGTTGAGCATCTGACTTCGGCTCAGGTCATAATCTTGCAGTACATGGGTTCGAGCCCCGTGTCAGGCTCTGTGCTGACATCTCTGAGCCTGGAGCCCATTTCAGATTCTGTGTCTCCCTCTCTCTCTGTCCCTCCCCTGCTTGTGCTCTGTTTCTCTCTCTCTCAAAAATAAATAAATATTTAAATATATATATAGTAAAACAAAAATATTTAGCACCTAACAAAGGAAAATTCATCATGTATGGCATCAAATCAAAAATTACAAGGCATGAAAAGCAAAAGAAAAATATAATCCACAATGAGTACTGGATAAATCAAGCAAATGAAACTGACACAGAACTGACACAGATATTAGAACTAGCAGACAAGAATATTAAAACAATGCTTATAATAGCATTCCTTGTGTTTAAAGAGTTAAGTAGAGACATGGAAGATATAAAAGACCCTAATAAAACTTCTAGAGATAAAAATAACAAGACATGACGTATTGGTCTTCTGTTGCTAAGGAACAAATTATCCCAATTTTGGTAGCTTAAAAAAACTAAATACAACACCTATTTATTAGTACACAGTTCTATAAGTCAGAAGTCCAGGACAGACAGGCTAGGGTAGATGATTATGGTCTCATATAGCTGAAATTATGCTAATGGCTGGTCTGGACTCTCATCTGGAGACTCTAAGGAAGAATTCAAACCCAAGACCACTCAGGTTGTTGGAAAAATCCAGTCTCTTGTGTATATAAGGCTGAGGTCCCCATTTTCTTGCTGTCAACCAGAGGTCACTGGAAGCGTGGAAGCCACTCTCAGATCTTTTTTATATGGATCCCACTATCTTCAAGCCAGCAACAGAACATTCAATCCTTCATATCTCTCTGGCTTCTTCTGATACCACCCTGAAAACCTCATTCATTTTAAAGACTTATATAATTACATAGGCCCACCCATATAGTCTCCCTTTTGACTAAAAGTCAACTGACTGGTAGCTTTGATGACATTTGAAAAATTCCTTTTGTTATGTAGCATTACATAATTTGGAACATGATATCTCAGAATATTCACAGTTCTGGGGATTAGACAAAAACTCTCAGGGGGCCATTTTAGAATTCTGCCTATCACACATGAGATGAAAGATACGCTAGATAAAACTAAAGAAATATTAGACATTTTAGAAGAAAAGATTAGTGAACTTGAAGACATAGTAATCGAAAGCATCCAAAATGAAACAAAGAGAAAAAGATATAATAATAATAAACCAAAATGAAGCATCAGTAAGCTCTGGCAACAACTTCAAAGGAGGTGGAAAATGTTTGAAGAAGTAATGGCTCAAAATTTTCCAAAATTAATGAAAACTATAAAGCCACAGTCACAAGAAGATCAATGAATCCCAAGCACAAGAAACTTGAAAAAACTGCACCAAGCACATAACAATCAAATTGCCCACAATCAGTGATAAAGACAAAATCTTAAAAGCAGGCAAAGGAAAAATATACATTATTTACAGATAAAAAAGACAACAAAATTCTCTTTGGAAACGATGCAAATGTCAAGACAGTATAGCAACATCTTTAAAACAGGGTGGAGAGTGGTATACAGTCAACCTAGAATGCTATACCCAAGACAAATTATTATAAAAACTATGGCAATGGCACCCATATGAAGTAGTGAATAAGTTTAGGGCACAGAGTATGCTAGGCACAGTGATATTGGGATTGAAAAGTGGCTGTAGGAGCTGCTGAATTCAGAGCCGTGTGGTATCTACTCAGTCCACACCAGCAGCATAGATAGTCAGATACCGCTGCTTCTTTCCACACTTAAATCAATTCTGAATTATGGTCTCCTACATATGCATCTAACTGGCAGAATTTAAATTGCATCCAAAAGCTTAGCCTCAAGAGTTTAGAAAATCCTATTAGTCTTCCAGCATCTATAATCAAGAAAGGTACAAAGAAGTTGCAAAAAGATGTTGGAAAAACCCATCTACTGTATGTTCCATATGAATAAGAGTATATATTAGGAACTTCCTGAAGATATATCAGTGTGAATATCCCTATGTTGCCACTAGCACATTATTTATAACACATGCAGGAGACTGGATTCTATTTTCATCCATTGGCATGGGAGCCTCCCCTGCCTAGAGGGAGAACCATTTCTTGTTCTTTGCATAGCTTGAAGAACCTCCTACAATGCCTATGACATAATAGCTATAAATATATATTAATATGAATATATACGTATATATAAAAATTAAACTACATTTGTTAATTAACTCATTTATTAAATAAATATTTATTGATCTCTGGTTCAAGATAGCAACTTAAAAGGATCCTGAACTCACCTTTTCCCACAGATACCTCATCTACACAGGACAATTTCCTCTGAAAGAAACCTAAAAACTAGATGAGTGACTCTCACACATCAAGCAGATGAGAAAAAAACCCACATTGAAATGAATAGGAGAGGCTGAGACACAATTTCGCCATAAGCTTCACTGCCAGCATGGCAATCCACAATCAGGAGGAGGGCCACAACAGCAAGGTTCTCTCTGAGGAATAGAAGATTTGAACCCCACATCTGGCATCCCAATTTTAAATAGACTTTAAAAAAATTTTTTTTTTAATATTTTATTTTTATTTCTGAGAGAGAGAGAGAGAGAGAGAGAGAGAGAGAGACAGAGACAGAGTGCAAGTGGAGGAGGAACAGAGAGAGAAGGAGACACAGAATCCAAAGCAGGCCCCAGGCTCCAAGTTGTCACCAAGAGCCTGACATGGGGCTCGAACTCACGAACTGCAAGATCATGACCTGAGCTGAAGTTGGACGCTTCACCAACTGAGGCACCCAGGTGGCCCTGGCATCCCGATTTTAAATGTACCTAAGAGACGAGCCCCCAAAACACCTAGTTTTGAAAGCCAATACAGCTTGTATCCTTGAGGTCCACTGAACTGAAATATAGTTCTTAAGGATTTGTGTGTACTTACAGCACCTAGCACAAAGGCAGTGGATTGAAACGCCCAGTCTTTCTGGGAAGAAGATCTATCTGCTTATCTTAAAGCATCAGCCTAAGGAGCAGGCATCTAATTTAACACACATCCAAGGGCCTAGTGAAATACTCCGCAGGGGTGTCTGAGTGGCCCAACTGGTTAAGCACTCAACTTTTGATTGCAGCTCAGGTCACAATCCCATGGTTCATGGGAACCTGCGCTGACAGTGCAGAGCTGCTTGGGATTCACTCTCTCCCTCACCCTCTGCCCCTCCCTCCCCTGTGCTCTATCAAAATAAATAAATAAACATTAAAAAAGAAAAAAAATTACTCTGCAAAGACTATAGAGGCCGGTAAACACCATCTTTGTACTCTCCTTCTGCCTCATTCCAGGTCACCAATATCTCCAGGAAAGTCACCGTGCACATGTAAAGAGCCCTGTTTTTTGTGGCTGCTGCCCAGGAGACATCACTTGATTGCCTAGCTCTGGTGGCCGATGGGGCTTACATTTGTGGGTTCCACAGGACTGTGATAAACAGAGAAAGAGCTTTTAACTAGCTATCCACCCTCCCCACCCCCACCTCCACCACAGTGCACAGCAGAGAGACAGTGGACTGAAACTCCCTGTTTTTCTGTGGAAAAGGTCCATTAGTTTACCTTCACAGCTGTAGTATGAAGGGCAGACTTCTAATTAAACACATATTTAGGGACATACTGCAATAATCTCCAGAGACCAGGGAGGCTGGCAGACACCACACTTATGCTCTACCCTGCACCAGGTCACCAGTATCTCCAAGAAAGGAACTTGTGCACATATCTGGTATGTGGCTGCTGCCCAGAAGACATATTCTTTGATAGCCTGGCTCTGGTGGCCAGTGGGACCTATGTTCATGGGTTCAATGGGACAGTAGCAAACAAAGAGATGTTTCTTAATTGACTATGACTCCAGGTCTCTGCATAAAGAGAACAGGCAGAAGTGTTCACCTCCCAGTTTTCCTCTAAAAGTAAATATTTCTATACTTTAAAAGCTGCTGCCTGAGGGTTCACCTTCCAATTAGCCAGAGTCTAGGTGCTGACTGAAGACCCAAAGGTCTTCCCCTTTGGGACATGGACAGGTTTTGGCACACTCTCAATGACTGGGACCTATTAAAAATAAAATAGGCTGCTTGGACAATCACAAAGATTTGAGAGGCAACAAAGAGCTAGGACAGGGTTGAACAACAAGATTCATCTCCTATATGAGAAAAATCCTTCAAGATGAAGAGGGTGGTTTTTTCTAATACATGGAAACCAACATAGAGAATTAAAAAATGAAGAAACAGAGAGAGAAGAAATGTGTTACAAAAGAAAGAACAAAATCTCAGAAAAAGACTTTAAATAAAATGCAAATAAGTGATTTACCTGATAAAGAGTTTAAACTAACAGCCATAAAGATGATTACTGAAGTCAGAGAAGCAATGCATGAATAAAGTGAGAATTTCAACAAAGAGAAAATATTTAAAAAGTACCAAACAGAAACACAGAGCTGGAAATTGCAATAGCTGAACTAAAAACTTTAACAGAAGAGTTCAATAGCAGACTAGATGAAAAAGAAAGGATGATCAAACTCAAACACAGGACAGTGGAGTTTATTCAGTTAGAGGGGGAAGGAAGGGGAGGAGGAGGGAAGACAAAAGAAGAAGAATGAAGATAGCTTAAAGGACTGATGAGACAACATCATGTGGACCAATATTTGCACTATAAGGATCCCAGAAGAAGAGAGAACAAAAGGGGAAGAATGACTTTTGAAATATTTTGAAAGAACGATTTTTGAAATAGCCAAAAATTTCCCTAATCTGAGGAAGAAGACAGATATCCAAATCTAGGAAGCCCATAATGTTCCAAGAAAGATAAACCTAAGGAGTCCACACCAACACATAGTATAATTAAACTGTCAAAGTTGAAGGAAAGACTCTTAAAAGCAGCAAGAGAAAAACAACTTGTCATGTATAAGAGCATCCCACTATCAGCAGATTTTTCAGTAGAAACTGCAAGCCAGAAGAGAGTGGCACAATATACTCAAAATATAAAGGAGTGGGGGATATGCCAAACAAGAAGATTCTACCCAAGCAAAACTATCCTTCAGAATTGAAGGAGACCTAAAGAGTCTTTCAGACAAGGAAAAGCTAAAGGAGTTCATAATTACTAGACAGGCCTTACAAGAAATGTTAAAGGGTCTTCTTTAAGCAGAAACAAAAGGGTACTATTTAGTAACAGGAAAACATATGAAAGTGTAAGTGTTATTGGTGAAGGCAAATATATAGTAAGATTCAGAAAAATGTTATAAAGATGGTTGGTCAATCATTTATAAAGCTAGAATAAAGGTTAAAAGACCAAAATAATAACAATAAATATAACTTTGATAATTTGTTAATTGATAAACAAGCTAAAAAGATGAAAGTGTGACATCAAAAACACAAAACATGGTGAGAGAGTAAAAATACAGAGCTTTAGAATGTATTCAAACTTAAATTGTCATCAACTTAAAATAGACTGTTAAAAACATAAGTTTTTATATGTAAGCTTCATAGTAACCATAAAGCAACACCTACAATAGGTACACAAAAGATAAAAAGAATCTAAGCACACTACTGCATAAAATCACCAAATCACAAATAATGAGAGCCAGAGAAGAAAGTAACAGAGGGGAGCTACAAAACAACCAGAAAAGAATTAACAAAATGGCAATAAATAATACCTATCTACGATTACTTTAAATGTAAACAGGCTAAATTCTCCAATCAAAAGACAGAGTGGCTGAATGGATAAAAATACAAAACCCATCCATATGTTGCCTACAAGAGACTCACTTCAGATATAAGGACATACACAGACTGAAAGTCAAGAAATGGAAAAAGATATTCCATGCAAATGGAAAACAAAAGAAAGCTTGGGTAGCTATGTTTATTTCAGATAAATAGATTTTAAGACACAGACAACAATAAGAAACAAAGATGATCATTACATAATTATAAAAGTTTCAAGCTAAAGAGAAGATTTAACACTTATAAATATTTATGCACTCAACATAGAAGCAGTTAAATATATAAAACAAATATTAACAAAATTAAGAAAAAAGTAGCAGTACAATAGTAGGGGACACTAATACCCCACTTTCCTCAATGGGTAAATTACCCAGACAGAAGAACAATAAGGAAACATTGGCCTTAAACAACATATTAGAGCAAATGGACTTAACAGACATTTACTGAACATTCCATACAAAAGCAACCAAATACACATTATTCTCAAGGTCACATAGACATTCAAGGATATATCATACATTAGGCCATAAAACAAGTCTTAATAAATTTAGAAGACTGAAATCATATCAAGCATATTTTCTGGCCACAAATATATGAAACAAAAATTCAATTACAAGGAGAAAACTGGATAATCCATAAATACGTGGACATTAAACAACATTTGACTGAACAACCATTGAGTCAAAAAAGAATTTTGGGGTGCCTGGGTGACTCAGTTAACAGTCCAACTTCAACTCAGGTTATGATCCTGCAGTTCGTGGGTTCGAGCCCCGCATCAGGCTCTGTGCTGATGGTTCAGAGCCTGGAGCCTGCTTCAGATTCTGTGTCTCCCTCTCTCTCTCTGCCCCTCCCCTCCTCACACTCTGTATCTCTCTCTTTCAAAAATAAATAAACATTAAAAAAATTTTTTTGAAGAAATTTAAAAATATATATATCTTGAGACAAATGAAAATGAAAAGCAATATACCAAAATTTATGAGATGCATCAAAAGCAGTACTAAGAGGGAAGCTAATAGTGATGAATGCCTACATTAAGAAACAAGAAATTTCTCAAACACACTAACTTTATACTTCAAACAACTAGGAAAAAAAATCCTAAAGTTAGTAGAAGGAAGGAAATAACAAAGATGAGAGTGAAAATAAATGAAATAGAGATTTAAAAGATAATAGAAAAGGTCAATAAAGCTAAAAACTGTGTCGTTTTGTTTTTTGAAGTTTATTTATTCTGAGAGAGAGAGAGCACATATGAGGAAGGGGCAGAGAGAGAGGGAGAGATAGAATCCCAGGCAGGCTTTGCACTGTCAGCACAGAGGTCAACATGGAGCTTGATCCCACAAATCATGAGATCATGACTTGAACCGAAAGCAAGAGTTAGACACTTAACCAACTGAGCCACCCAGGTGCCCTAAGAGTTTGGTTTTTGAAAAGATAAATAAAACAGACATAACTTTAGTTACACTCACTAAAAAAAAGAGAGGACTCAAGTAACTAAAAAGAAAAATAAGAGATATTACAATTGATACCACAGAAATACAAAGAATCATATGAAACTATGTTCTGAACAATCATTGGCCCAAAAATTGGACAACTGAGAAAAATAGATAAATGCCTAGAAATATACAACCTACCAAGACTGATTCATGAAGAAACAGAAAATCTGAAACAATCATTTACTAGCAGGAAGATTGGATCAGTAATCAAAAGTCTCCCAACAAACAAAAGTCAAGGACCAGATGGCATCACTGGTGAATTCTACCAAACATTTAAACAATGAATTCCAATACTCAAAATCTTCCCAAAAATAGAAGAGAAGGGAACACTTCCAAACTCATTTTACAAAGCCAGCATACCCTGATACCAAAACAAGACAAGAACAGTTCAAAGAAGAAAACTACAGGTCAATGTGCCTCATAAACACGGATGCAAAAATCCTCAACAAAGCATTAGCAAACCAAATTAAAGACTACATTAAAAAAACATACAGCATGATCAAATCAGATTCATTCCAGGGATGCAAGGATGGCTCAACATCTACAAATGAATCAATGTAATACACCACATTAAAAGAGGAAGCATAAAATCATATGATCATCTCAATAGATGCAGAAAAAGCATTTGACAAAATTCAACACCCATATGTGATAAAAACTCTCAAAAAAGTGGGTATAGAGGAAACATACTTCATCTTAATAAGGCCATACGTGTCGAGCCTACAGTTAACATCATATTCAGCAATGAAGAGCTGAAAACTCTAAGATTTCCTCAAGATCAAGAACAAGACAAAAATGCTCACTCTTACCACATTCATTTAATATATTATTGGAAGTCCTAAGCAGAGCAATTAAGCATGAGAAAGAGATAAAATTCATCCAAAACAGAAAGAAAGATGTAAAACTATCCATTTGCAGATGATATATATAAAAAATCTAAAGACTTGTATTAGTATAAACAAATTCAGCAAAGTTAAAGGATACAAAATCAACTGCATTTCTATACACTAATAAACTATCAGAAAAAAATTATTTTATATCCCATTTACAACTGCATAAAAAAAACCTAGGAGTAAATTTAACCATGGAGGTGAAAGACTGCACTGAAAACCATACGACAATGATGAAAGAAATTGAAAAAGACACAGTTAAATGGAAGTATATTCCATGCTCATGGATTGGAAGAATATTGTTAAAATGCCCATACTATTGAAAACAATGTACAAGATTCAATGCAATTCCTATGAAAATACCAAAGGCATTTTTCAAAACAAAAAAAAAAATACAACAGTTCTAAAATTCACATAAAACCACAAAAGACTCCAAATAGCTAAAGCAATCTTTAGAAAGAACTAAGTTGAAGGCATCACATTTCCTGATTTAAAACTATATTAAAAAGCTGTAGTAATCAAAACAGAATGGTCTTGGCATAAAAACTGAGACATATATTAATAGAACAGAAAGCCCAGAAATAAGCCCATGCATATATGGACAATTAACTTCTGACAAAGGACCCAAGAATATACAATGAGAAAAGGACCATCTCTTCAATAAAGGGTGTTGGGAAAACTGAACAGCCATAAGCAAAAGAATAAAATTGGACCACTGTCTTAAACCATACACAAAAATCAACTCTAAATGAATTAAAAACTTGAACAATACATTTGGAACCACAAAAATCCTAGAAGAAAACATAGGCATTAAGCTCCTTGACATCTGTCTTGGTGATGATTTTTTTTTGGATAGGACACCAAGAGCAAAAGTAAAAGAAGCAAAATAAACAAGTGGGACTACATCAAACTAAAAATCTTCTGCACAGAAAAGAAAATCACCAAAAAAAGGAAAAGGCAATCTACCAAATGGGAGAAAATATTTCCAAATCATATATCAGATAAAAGGCTAATGTCCAAAATATATAAAGAACTCATATAACTGAATAGCAAAAACAAACAGTCTGATTAAAAAATGGGTAGTGGATCTGAATAAATATTTTTCTAAGACATACAGATAACCAACAGGTCCATGAAAAGATGCTTCACATCACTAATCATCAGGAGAATGCAAATCAAAATCATGAGATACCTTCTGACACCTGTTAGAAGGGCTATTATCAAAAAAAAAACAAAACAAAAAAAAAAAAAAACAAGGAATAACAAGTTTTGGAAAGGATGTGGAGAATAGGGAACACTTTGTGCATTGTTGGTGGGAATGTAAACTGGTGCTGCCACTATGGAAAACAATAAGAAAGTTTCTCAAAAAATTAAAGATAGAACTATTATATGACCCAGCAATTCTACTTCTGCATATTTATCCAAAGGAAACAAAAACACTGAAAAAAGATATATGCACCCCTCTGTTCACTACAGCATTATTTGTAACAGCCAAGACATAGAAACAAACTGTATCCATCCACATATGAATGAATAAGGAAATTATGGAAAATATATGCAATGGAATATTATTCAGCCATAAAAAGGAATAAAATCCTGCTATTTGCAATAACATAGACAGACCTTGAGGGCATCATAAGTTAGATTAGCCAGACAACACTGTATGATCTTACATGTGGAATCCAAAACCCAAGCAAAACAAAAACAGAACTCATAGATACAGAGAAGGGGGGCAAAAATGGGTGACGGTGACCAACAGGTACAAACTTGCAGTTACAAAATAAGTCCTGGAGATGTAATGAATAGTATGGTGACCATAGTTAACAATATTATACCGTAGGGGTGCCTGGGTGGCTCAGTCGGTTAAGAATCCGACACTTGATTTTGTCTTAGGTCATGATCTCACAGTTCATGAGTTTGAGCTGTGTGGGGCGCTCTGCACTGTATCAGCACAGAGCCAGCTTAGAATTCTCTCCCCCTCTCTGCCCCTACCCCTACCCCACCCATGCTCTCGCTTTCGCTTTCTCACTCTCCCTTTCTCGCTCTCCAAGTAAAGAAATAAACTAAAAACAACAACAACAACAACAACAACAACAATATTCTACTGTATATTTGAGAATTGCTAAGTTAAATCTTAAGTTTTCAACACAAGAAAAAAATTGTTACTATGTGGGCTGATGGATATTAACTACACTTATTAGAGTGATCTTTTGCAGTATAACATATATCAAATCATTATGTTGTAAACCGAAACGAATATAGCGTGTCAATTATATTGCTGTATAAACAAACACAACTAATTTCCATTTTACCTCCTCTGCATTTTTAACAGAGTCTTGAAATAATTGGGCAACCACTGGATTTAAAACTCCAGGTTTTTTTCTGCTGGATCCTTCCTGCAGCCTAGTTCTTGCCCATGACTCTGGCAAGGTCCCGAGACACAATGGCGGCTGCAGCCTCCCAGCCCACCCCGAGCCTGCCCAGCTGTACCTAATTCAGGCGGAGCTAGCGCTGCGCCCAGCCCCGTAGGCCCGAGATTCAGCAGAGACCATTCATTGGCAAGCCCCAGGGTACACTGTAGTCAAGTGCCCCAGCCCGGCTTCACAGACAAGGACCGTGGGGAAATTCCAAAAAAAGTCAAAATGAAACAAACAAAACACCAGAAAGAGACAAAGTTTAACTTTCAAGCCACAAATCCCAGGCAGTGGTATCCTTTCTACTACCACCCAAACTAAAAAAAAAAAAAAAAAAAAAAAAAAAAAAAAAAAAAACTTAAAAATAAATATAAAATGCTAATAAATAAATATGTATTAAGCTTCTACAATATCTATGTGCTAGGAGCTGTTCTACAAGCTTGAAGTATAGCAGTGAACAAATTAGACAAATTTTCTTGGCCTCCTCAATTTTACATTCTTAGTGGTGAGAAAGAAGGGAAAAAAAAACCCACAAACCAGTAGTTGTACTATAATATTAATGCTTTCTTTAAGAAAACTAAAGAGGGAAATGGGCTAGAGCAAGATGATGAGGACTGATGGCCTATTTTAGATAGGATGGCCAGAAAAAGTCTCTTAGAGGTGACATTTAAGCAAAGATCTGAATGTAGTGAGGGGATGTTATGTAGCTACTGCAATGAAGAGTAGTAAGTGCAGAAGCCTTGAGTCATGAATATCCATGACAAGCTTGAGGAGCAACGAGGAAGTCAACATGGTAAATCAGAGGGAGCAAAGGGGAGAGGGGTGGGCAATAGGTTGGAGGCGTAGCCAGAAAGGACTCTCAACCATTTCTGTGCCTTTGAAACATCTGGAGAGCGTTTAAAATTCACAAGCCCTGGGGCGCCGGGGTGGCTCAGTCGGTTGAGTGTCTGACTTTGGCTCAGGTCACGATCTCATGGTCTGGGAGTTCCAGCCCCTCATCCGGCTCACTGCTGTCAGTGCAGATCCCGCTTGGGATCCTCTGTCCCTCTCTCTCTGCCCCTCCCCCACTGATGCTGTATCAAAAATAAATGAACATTTGAAAAAAATTCACAGGCCCTAACCCCAGAGAGAACTGATCTCAGTTGTTTGGAGATGATACCCAGGCGAAGATAATTTACAAAATTCCGCAGGTGATTCCAATGTGCAGACATGTTAAGAACTGATATGGGGCCTTGCACCAAATGTGATGGGAAGGTGTGGTAAGTTTGAGCAGGGGAGTGAACCGATCTGATTTACATGTTTAAAGGATCACTTTAGCTGCTAGGTGTCACAAGAAAGCCAGTAAGGGGGCAAGAGCAGAAATAGGGAATATCAATTAGGAGGCTATTGCAATAGTCTTGGTGAAAAAGAAAATGGTGACTAGGGTGAGGGAGACAGAAGTGGTGAGAAATGGCCAAATTTGTGATATATAGTGAATGCAATGCCAACAGGATTTGCTGGATGTAGGATGTGAAAGATAGAAAATTCAATAATGACTCAAAAAAGTTTTGGGCCTGAGGAACCAAATTTATGGTATGAGTAAGACAAGAGTCCTTTGGTGGGGGAATGGGAACAGAGGAATAACTTGCGGTGGAGGGGGTGAATCAGGAGTTGATGTAAAAAGAGTGTTAACACTTTTCTACATATTTGCCTTCTTCCTTTTTTACTTAACTTTCATTTGGCCATAGCCTGACTCCCACCCTGTCAAAACCACAAACTGAATCTCATCTCTCTTGCAAATCCAAAGCTCAAAACATTTCCCTGCAGTGATATTATATCACTGTAAAATAATGTACCTTTACAGATATTCTAAAGACCTGAGGAAAGACGCACTTAGCTACGCCTACAATTCCTGGAAAAGACATCACAAGCATACCCACAAGGAAAGTTTTAGCTCTCATTAATGTACTCCTGCATGCAAATTGGCAGTTAAAATTTGGTTCAGCCAAATTCCTGAGAAGGAGTGGGCCCTGAAGCTTTTAAGAGTCA
Organism: Leopardus geoffroyi; assembly: GCF_018350155.1. Taxonomy (NCBI): domain Eukaryota; kingdom Metazoa; phylum Chordata; class Mammalia; order Carnivora; family Felidae; genus Leopardus; species Leopardus geoffroyi. The sequence goes on from NC_059332.1 coordinate 74,530,160, forward strand.
GACCAACTGAATTTCAAGAAGTACCCAATCTTCTCCATTAACATTCTTGCATATAAAATGATTGCATGACTTAGATTCTGCAAAAATCAGATACATTTCTTTATTTATATATTATAAGCAAGGCTCATCAAATGTTCCTTTCATTTAAAAAAATTTTTTAATATCTCCATTTTTTAAGAGAACCATTGAACTCCTGACCTCTCTTCTCAATTTAACTCAAGGTTTTATCAGATTTCTAAAAAGCAGTATTGAGTGTTTAAATTTTTCTAGTGGCTGATTTCCATCCTGGAATCAGTCTGGCCTATTTGCAAATACTCTTCTTTCTGCAAAACATGCTAGAATAGTTTTCTTTTTTTAACTCCAAGATGGCACTGGATTACAACTGCTTTAGCAATAATCATTTCTGTAAAAAAGATTTCTGTTACTTAAATGAAGATAAAATATTTATATCTTTCTCAAATTTTCTTCATCAAGACAAAACATAATTTAAAGCTGTCAAATGAAGACTTTAAAAGACATCTTTAAAATAATAAAATATAAAAACTACATGAATGTTAAAATCATTTTACAGACATTTACTGGGACAGTTAGCTATAAATATGTTTTTATGTTCTAAAGATGGTACCAACCAAGCCTTCTTAAACAAAAGTTAAAGATATCACAACCAATGTATTAGACTAAATCATTTCAGAATAAAGGTAGAAACCAGCCACCTGGGTTTTTAACTTAATGGGAGAATCTGGAGGAGGAAGTAAACAAAATGTCATAACAATGCTATCAGTAAGAGTTTGCTTACATGCACTAAAATGTTGATGAAATGCAGGAAGCTCTTCATGTATCCAAAAAAGATTACACATGTGTAAAAATGAAAAAAAAAAGTGTGCCTCAGAGAAAAATGATTCAGATGTGAGGAAACTGGGGCAACAAACAAAGCTTCAAGAGAAGAGAACGCCAGAGAAGAACATATAAGCTTCTCTTGAATGAGGGAAGAAAACGATCAGAAATCTATTTTTCCTTTTAGGATAGTGAGTTTCTGAACAGTGTTTTGTTTGCCAGAAAATGTAAAAGCAAAGGAAAAGGCATTGCAAAGTGACAAAACTTTTCCAGCCATGTTATAGAGCAGACTGATCCCATGGAGAACAATATATTTTTGGAGACAAGGATTCATCTCATGCTCATAAATTTACTACTTTACTTGTCTGCTAATTTATTTTGCCTTTGGCTGTTTCAATGCTGTTGAAGCATCATTCAATTACATAAGTTCTAAAATCAATTGTTAATGTGAAAAATTAATGATGTTTCTGAAACTATGTTGATGTACACTGAGATAAGATTTGTTTTTATAAAAATGTAATCGCTTACTAAACATTTCTTATCAATACGTTTATTCCAAACATGTAAAGGTCTAATTTATCTTAATGGTATCAAGGCAACATTAACCTGATTGTGTACACAATGTTAACTTGAACAGAGTTTTTTTCTATTTCAATCTTTTAATTTTTAGATTATTTTTCCAGTTTTATTGTGATATAATTGGCATATAACACTGCATTAGGTTAGGTGTATGACATAATGTTTCTATATCTGTATATATTGTGAAATGATCACAATAAGTTAACATCTATTACCTTGTAGTTATGAGATTTTTTTCTTGTGATGAGAACTTTGAATGTGTGCCCCCCCAAATTCATATGTTGAAATCATAATTCTTGATGTAATTGCATTAGGAGGTGGAGCCTTGGGGAATTGATTAGTTCACAAGTATGAATTCCTCATGAATGGGGTTAGTGGCCATAGAAAAGAGACACCAGAGGAGGTAATATATGACATGGTGAATATAGTTACCAATACTGTGTTATATATTTAAAAGTTGCTAAGATAGAAAATCTTAAAAGTTCTCAGAACTTTTAGTCAGAAATGAGAGATTTCTAGAATAGAGAAGTCCAGGGAAGAATCCAGAATGACAACCTAGTTTCTGAGAAATTGGTTCTGGATACTGAATTAGGGTAAAATAGTTTCTGGTGGGAAGCTGAAGTGTATAGTTTTGGAATTTTCTAATTTACCTATTGTACATCTGACTGGCAGCCTGAAACACGGGTCTCAAGTTTAGCAGAGAACTAAACTGGCAGAGAATTGGATACATATCAGAGAAGTCTTCACCAAAATGTAATATTTAAAAATAGCAAGTATAGTAAAAATTACCCAGAAAAAAATATGGAGAAAAGGCTAAAGACACAGCCCTTGAAGATCACACACAGAAGGGCAATTAGACGAGGGAACTATAAAAAGGTATTGGAATCATCAAGAAGCAGGAGGCCCAAAGACAGTGATTTGAAACCCTGGAACCCAATGAAAGAACAATTTCAACCTAGAGGGGAAGGATGGTGTGCCGGTTAGTTTTTTGTGTCAACTTGAACAGGCTGAGGGATGCCCAGATAATTGGTAAAACATTATTGCTGGATATGTCTGTGAGGACGTCTCTGGAAGAGATTAGCATTTGAGTTAGTAGACCCAGTAAAGAAGATTGTGCTCTCCAACTTGGGTGTGCATCAGCAAACCATTGAGGCCTGAATAGAGCAAAACAGAGGAAGAAGGGGGAGTTCGCTCTCTTTGCCTGAGCTGGGACATCCATCTCCTTGACCATCAGACATGGTGGGGGGGGTTGCTGGCCGAATTACACTGTGGAATTTTCTAGTCCTCCAACTTGCAGTCAGCAGATCATGAGATGCCTCCGTTTCTGTGATGCCTGAACCTCCTCCTGTAATAAATCTCCATATATATATATATATATATATATATATATCGCTGGTTTTGTTTCCCTGCAGAACCCTGACCAGTACAGGGGACCTTCTGAGAGGTGCAAACTGGGGGGTTGCTGGAACAGTTTGTGAATCTCTCCAGATCCTTTCATAAAACAGCATAATATAACAGAAAGGGGTGGGGAGAGGCAGAGAGAGAAAGAACATCTATGAAAAGGAATCCTCAAAAAATGAGTGGGGGTGAGGGGCAGGTCTCTCTCATCTCCCATGTAGCCCCTCACCCACCCGGGCCCCCCTGCAGCCTGAACCTGCAGGGTAAATAGTGTTAGGAAAGCAGCAGAGGACATCTGACTGAGCTGGGAAAGAGGAAACAGCCCACCAAGGGATCACACCCAGAGGGGGGAAATGCACTCCCTGTGGGATCCTGGGACACCACACTAGCCTACAGGGACTGCACACACTTTCACCAGGAGTGTGTGCAGAAAGCCTCCAGAGACCCAGAGGGGTTGTGGGAAGACAGAAGATGGGGCAGGAGAGGAGTGATCTGAGCAATCACAATCAAGGCTCTCAGAACCTTCAACAAATGAACAAAACCACACTCAGAGATAAACCGCTGAGAATACAATCCAAGAGCAGAACGGGCATCCTAGGGATGGAGACAGAGACAGACAACTATTCATGAAGGAGGGAATCGGAGGTAGCTCCAGAAGAATGCCATATTATTTAAATGTCTGGCAACATTCACAAGGCTGGGAAAGCTCTCCTGTGTACCTCCTACAAAGAACTCCTAAACATGCAGGAAAAGTCATCACATTGGCCATGGGTAACTGAAGAGGACTGAGATGGAGCCCCATGCAAATAAAAGGGGAAATGGTCCAAGTCATGTACAAGTGACCCTTGAACAACAGAGGGGATATGGGCACCAACCCCCCCCACACACATTCGAAAATCCCCATATAACTTTTGCCACCCCCCACTCCAAATGTTACTAATAGCTTACTGTTGACTGAAAGCCTTACCATTAACAGAAATAGTTGGTCAACACAAAGTTTGTATGTTATATATATTATATACTGTATTATTACAGTAAAGTAAGCTAGAGAAAAGAAAATTATTTAAAAAATCATAAGGAAAATACATTTCCAGTACTGTACTGGATCGAAAAAAATCCACATACAAGTGGACCTGTGCAGTTGAAACCCATGTCGTTCAAGGGTCAACTATACTGGGACAATTACTTCATACTGGGAGAAAACAATAGATGACCACAAAGCAACGGACGACTGTAATGGAGGATTTCAAAATGAGATAAAATAAATTTTCACAATAAGAGAAGCTATGAAAGAATAGCAGAGCACTCACAAATGGTACATCTAGAACATAGGAAACCATAAAGACAGAGCTGACAGAGCACACAGGCTGCCAAGCAGAAGGAAAAGGGGCATAGAAATGGCAGATAGGGACACTGGAGACAAATGCCACAGACAGCACCATTTACAACCTGGTTCTCACGTGGAGAACAAATAAGAGCTAAGTTCTCTAGCGAATTAAGCCTCTGGAGGTCTGTCTTTGGATTTGCCCCTACTTACCTTTGTTTGTCCCCACTACAGCATTTTGTACCCTCTTCTGCATCATCCCTCAGGTTTTCCCTCTTAGTCTCATGTACTTTTCCTAACACTCTCTGGCCCATTCTCCAGGAATGTGTCTAATGTTACTTCTTGTACCTGCAGGGCCCGTGGCATTCACACTCCACAAGGAATGAAAAGTCGGAACCCTGACATCCTTGTTGTTCCCTCAAAACCCTCCCTCTCACCCCAAGCAATACAGAAGTCACACTTCGACTACAGAAGTGACACTTGGCAACTGGTGACAGTTTCTCTTGGCACACAGTCATCCGATAAAGAGTAAATGAGATCTGGATTGTGTCAGTTTCCTAGCAGATGATGTGGTTTTTCAAATGGGGATGGAAAAAACCCCTCTCGTATATGTTGAACTGATCTTAAGTAAACAATAATTAGAATAATTGAAGTCCAAATAGTGTATGTAACATATTTAGCTGTGTGTGCTGTTATGTTAATGTCACTCAGAGAGTGGTAGCATTATGAAGCTCCAAGTACACCAGTGATACCAGAAGGAAGCCCTTTTCCCTGAGATTTCTTCTTTCTGTTTTGCTGTACAGCCTCCCAACAGCCTGGCTTTCAAAAGGCAGAATACTCCATGGTCAAAACTGTAGTACTACGCTAAAAGGGCCAAGAGAAGTCACTGGGGGGGGGGGGGGGAAACATATTTCAACAAGCAAGGAATAATGCCATTATCCTTTTAAAGTAAGAAACATCTTTGGTTTTATAAATAAGATTGTAGAAATCTTAATTCCCCTGCCCCTTTCAGCTCGATCCTTTAAAGTTTCATTCTGAATTTTTCTCCTAGTTAGGAATATTAAAACCACCTTGACACTTGGAAAGCTATAGTGATTTAGTAAGCACATAAATCTGAGCTTTATATCTAAACCAAGAGTTTCTAAAGACTTACGGATTTTATTCCAAAGATGACAGCATGTCCTCACAAAAGCCTCCCTGCCGCCATGCAGATGAGAGCCTGACCTCCGAGAATAAAAGTTGGTGATGACGAGCTTCCAACTTTGCTCATAAAAATCTAAGTAAAGTTCGGGTAATATGATCCAACACTGAGAAAATCAGATGGCATTTCTAATCACATCGCTGTAGCTGAACACGATGCTCAAGGTATTCTGTATGCAGGTTGTAATAGAACATGCTGCGGATGTAATGTAGAAGCAAGGAGAAACCTACTGATTTTAATTTAGTGGAATAAATAATTGTGAGAATGGCATCAAAATCCAAACCCAGATCATGGCTCAGTTAGTTGAGGAGGGGACCAGTGCAATCAGGATGGTTTATATAGCTCATTTTCCATATAAACAAATTTTGATGTGTGAGAATGTCAGTGCTGGCAGACTGTTTCTATAGTAATAGCCTAATAGCTTGGAGACCTCCTGGGGAAATTATTTCTCTCTGTGCTCTATCTGGTGGTATGTGAAACCAATCACACCCAAAATAAAACACTGAGAACAGCACAAAATGTAAGCGTGGAGAGAAGAAATGTGTTATATGGCTACCTCCTGATCCTAAGGAAGAACTAGAAAATTGAGCCTGTTTTTTGCAGCCACTTTTGTCCACTGATTCAATCAGAAGATGGGGTAGAGATACTCCTTCCTTATTTCTATTGTTATTGAATTGGAGAAAAGGACAAATACTCCCAATAACAGAAAACAGAGAATGGTGATAGGTGAATGATTACCAAGGCACTTCTCCTCTCTTTGCCTCCCCTTCTAGGTTAGAGACAGAGGTGTTTTTATTTGTTCAGAAGCTCTTTTTATAAAGTTCAATAATTATTTTAAGGAGAATAGCTTCTAAATCTAATATAAATTAATACAAACATTATTAATATATATAACATTCCCCATTGTCACTTAAATTAACTGAATTCTACTTTAGGTCATTCCATTTAATTAAATCAGAGCACTGCTAGCAACAAAGCTTTTCCCAAATAAGTATGGGTGAGGGCAATTACTCTGTTTACTGTAATTGTTGCAGGTGAAAAGCAAGGGGAAGGCCCCGCTACCAAAAGACTGTTTATTTTGTGTTTAAATGTAATTAAAGCCAATTTCTGTTTCTGACTGCCCTGAGATACCCAGGATTTCCAGAATAATCTTACTATTTTGTGCTAAACTCAAAAGAGAGACTAGAGATAGTGCAGGGTTGGGGGTAGAGGTGATGCATTGTTTTCTTTTAAATAAAAATTAGGTGAGGTTTCCTGCCTTTCCAATAACCTAGTGAATGCGAAGATACCTAGTTCAGACTGTCTCATGCTAAGGTTACAGCAGGAACACTTGAGTCTTTGATATAAACGATTTAGTCAATAGTAGTTAGAATGCAAGCCCTGTGTCCAATGGTATGACTGTAAGCTAAAAGCAATATAGAAAACAATGCAAAAGAAGCCATTGCAAATTACGTTGAAAATGCAAACATGGTCTTTATCAAAGGCAGGAAAGACTTAGCTCTGCCTGGGAGAGACAAGAGGAGAAAGAAATGAAGGGGCCACTTCGCCAACACTGCACATTTTTTTGTCCTACACATGAACACATGAACAGCATGGGAGTAAGCTAGCAATGTCATTATCCACAGGAGTGTAGAAAGTGTGTGAAAACTATTCAAGTCACTCAGGAGATTCAGGTTAGTACAAGATTACAAACAGCTCTTCCTTCCCCCAATATGCAGAGCGTGAGCATATTTGCACTAATTATCAAGGCATAGAAACACAATCCTGGTATCAAGTACAGCCAATAAATATGGAGTCAAAATACGATTCAAAGGAACAAGTTTAGCCTGTCAGCATATAGAAAACCTGGCTAGTACCAACTTGCACTTAAGCTATGAAACGAGAAAATCAAACTAAATAGATTTCATAAAATCCCTAAATTAAAGCCTAGATCCCTTTCTTTGGGAAAGGCAAATAAATTGACTTTTTTTTTTTTAAATCCCCAACTTAACCAGCATCCAGAATGCAGTACAATGCAGGATATTTATCCTCTACCCTTTGCATAAAATCAATTAATCTCAGGGTTAGAAGGGGCCTTGGAGGTCATGAAGCCCAATCTTCTACCAAATTACTCCCACAGTCAGAAGATTAACCAGCCTGTGTTCAAAAACCTCTACTTGGGGAGCTTACCACTGTTTAAGGCAGGATCCCCTCTACTGAGGAAGAGCAGTAGTTTTTAGAATGTTCAAATATTGAGCTGAAATCTGCCTTCTGGTATTTCTACCCATTGGTCCTAGTTTTGTCCTCTGAAGCATATCAGGGTCTAACCCATCATCACCATGACAACTCTTCAAATACTTGAAGGCGATGAGAGCTTACTGCTTACTTCAGCCATGTTGTACTTCCCAGTTTCCACACCTCTTCATTTAGAGATAGACCCTTCATTCCCCCAAGATGCTATCCTTGAAACTATATGCTACTTGGTCAATGTCTATGTTAAAATACACTAATTAGAATCTGATACAGTAACACATTTGGGTCTGGGTGCAAAGACATCTGCCCCTTTCCAGGAAAACACATTTTTCTACATAAAAATACGTTTTCTGGGGCTCCTGGGTGGCTCAGTTGAGCATCCCACTCTTGATTTCGGCTCAGGTCATGATCTCATGATTGTGAGATCTAGCACCTACTTCAGCTCCATGCAGGGAGTGCAGCATGCTTGAGATTCTCTCTCTCTCTTTCTCTCTGTCCCTCTCCCATGCACATGCATGCATGCACTTGCTGTCCTCTCTCTCAAAAAAAAAAAATTAAAAAATTTAAAAATAGAATAAAAGTTTTGTTCAATCACCCTCCCTAGGTATGCCTGCTGCCAGAAACATAGGTGGTAGTATTCAACCTTGACATTCCCAAAATAGAAGTTTTTCATAGAAAACATTATAAGATTCACTTCAGTTCAATAAAAGGTTTTAAGCGCTATGACAAAGAAGGCTTTATGTAGGTGATATAGAAGATACAAGCTGTTTAAATCTAGTAGGAAAAATTAGACAAATACACAAATAAAGTATAAAAAATATGGGAAAAGATAAATATTCTAAAAAATACACAAAAGAATATTAGATATGGAGGAAGGGGAAATCATTTCTTTGGAGAAGTCTGGGAAGGCTGCATGGAGAAGATAGGAAGAGACAGGAGTTGAAGGGTCTTGAAAGATAGGTTAGATTTTTAATAAGCAGAGAAACATGTTGGGAGAGTGGTTTTCAAGATAGAATAGACAACTGAAAAGAAAGGACTAAAGAAAAGGGTATGGGTCTACCAGGAAAATAACAGCTCAGAGAGTAGTCTGTAAGGCCAGAAAGGAAGGAATGGGATATAAAGCTTCAAACCCTATTTGAAGAAGCTGGATTTTGTTTAAATGCTTACTAATTATGCTAAATATTTAAATTTGGCAAATCACCTAGTCATGGCTGACAACTTGTTTACCCAGTATAGGAATCCCTGAGATATTCATTTCTATACTCTTAGTGTATTCAAATGGAATTTGGCCACACAAAAACAAGAAATACTTGCCCATTAGAATGACCACCATCAGGGGCATCGGGGTGGCTCAGTTGGTTGAGTCCAGCTTCAGCTCAGGTTATGATCTCGTGGTTCACGAGTTCAATCCCCACATCAGGCTCTGTGCTGATAGCTCAGAGCTTGGAGCCTGCTTCAGATTCTGTGCCTCCCTCTCACTCTGCCCCTCCCACTCATGCTCTTGCTCTCTCTCTCTCTCAAAAATAAATAAACATTAAAAATTTTTTTTAAAAAAAAGAATGACCACCATCAAAAAGACGAGATAAGAAATGCTGATGAGGATGCAGAAAAAAGGTAACTCTGGGGCACTGTTGATGGGAATGTTAATTAGTACAGACACTATGGAAAACAGTATGGAGGTTCCTCAAAATATTAAAAATAGAACTGCCATATGATCCAGTAATTCCATTTCTGGGAATATATCCAAAAGAAATGAATGGTTTATATCTATCTATTTATCTTCCAGTATTCTTATCCTATTCTGGATACTGATTAAGGGGCTCATTTAGCCTGCTGAATCTCAGGAACTCTGAGTCTAACTCAAAAAGATATCTGCACCTCCATGTTCATAGAGCATTATTTACAACAGCCAAGACACAAGAGAAATCTAAGTGCCCATCAATGGATGAATGGATCATGGACACACACACACACATTGGAATACTGGTTAAGCGTTAAAAAAAAAGGAAATCGGGGAGCCTAGGTGGCTCAGTCAGTTAAGCGGCCGACTTCGACTCAGGTCATGATCTCATGGTCCGTGAGTTCGAGCCCCACGTCGGGCTCTGTGCTGACAGCTCGGAGCCTGGAGCCTGTTTTGGATTCTGTGTCTCCCCCCTCTGACCCTCCCCCGTTCATGCTCTGTCTCTCTCTGTCTCAAAAATAAATAAACGTTAAAAAAAATTTTTTTTAAATAAATAAATAAATAAATAAATAAATAAATAAATAAAAAGGAAATCCTGCCATTTGCAACAACTGGGATGGAACTTGAGGGTATTATGCAAAGTAAAATAAGTGAGAGAAAAACATTTGATTTCAAAGTATGATTTCATTTAAGTGTGGAATCTAAAAACAAAAGCAAAAAAAAATTTTAAACAATAAAACTCAGGAAAAGAGCTGAGATTTCTGGTTATGTGAGGCAGAGGGCTGAAGGGAGGGGGAATTGGAAAAAGGTAGCCAAAAGGTACAAACTTCCAGTGATAAAATAAATACGGTGACTACAGCTAACACTGCTGTAGGATACACAGGAAAGTTGTTGAGAGAGGAAATCCTGAGTTCTCATTGTAAGGAGAAATTTTTTCTTTTTTTTTTTCCTGTCTGCTTTTATTGTATCTGTATGTGAGGATAGATGCTAACTAAACTTACTGAAGTAATCATTTTACAATTTATGTAAGTCAAACTATTATGCTGTATACCTTAAACAGTGATATATGTCAATTATATCTCAAGAAAACTGGGAAAAAACAGAACTGTATTACATGCAAATATTACACACAATAACAGCCAACATATTTATGTTGTACTATTTGCACGCCAGGCATTGTATACTAAATTCTTTACACAAATGAACTTACTGAACACTTAGAATGTCCATATGAAGTAGGAACTATTATTTCCTCCTTCTCTATAAGAAGAAATTGAGGCACAGAGAGGTTAAGAGACTAGTCCAAGATCAAACAGCTAGTGAGTGGGAGAGTTAAGATTTGAACCAAGAAAGTCTGGCTCCAGGGCCAATTTGTGACCATGGTGCCTCTCACATTAAGTATGTGGTTCTTATTCTAACGACCTGCTTGTAACCTTACTGATTCAGGCTTTTTAAAAAGCTGTTTTTAGTCCGTAGAGTGAGTTAAAGCAACTTTTTGGTTTATACCTATCTCTTCGTCTTCCAGCACTCTTATCCTATTCTGGATACTGAAGAAGGGGCTCATTTAGCCTGCTGAATCCCAGGAACTCTGAATCATCATAGAAAACAAGTTATTCCTGCCTGGCTAACTGAAGGGAAACTTGCCTGGGGTAAAAATACATCTACAGATCATACACAGTTCCTCTCATATCTCCCGCTTTAGAGCAGATTCCATAATTAAGGGTAAGCTAATCCCTCCTGGCTGCCACTCCCTCTTCACTTCCAGGAGGGTTCACAGCTGAACAACTCTGACAGATAAAAATGTAACCTGCTGTTAAAATCCCCAGGAAAGAAAATTCCACAGCCACCCCCAAGGTAACAAATCCCCCTGCCTGACCACTTGGAGCCATGCCTATTCATCAAATGAGAAAGTTTATTTACATACTTCCAATGACACTGCTTTCTCTTGATTTCCTCGGGGGCCATCAGGTCCCTGAAAACTTGCTTTGTTCTGTGGCAGCTGGCGCTGTTTCAGATTCTAGGATCACTTAATTGGGTCATGACTTGTTTTCTAGTCCTGACTCCTCTGCCACCAAGGAAACTTGCTGAAGTTAGCAGACTGAGCAGAAGAGACGCAAGGGAAATCTCGACTAGAGGGAGGTGTTCTTCTCATTGACCAAAGAGCTGGGTAGATATGCAGATCCAACATGCACCAACCCAGGGAGGCTTGCCCTCTCTCAGTAAATCCTATCCCTCCTCTCCACATCAGCTGAGCTTTCTGTTCTGATTGAGCCCCCATCATTTGGGGGGGGGGGTCACTTACTTTTCAAATCCTCAGAAACTTTCAGAGGTAGGCCACATTGGGTAGGAGAGTTCCAAAATCTAAATTTTTAAGAAGATTTAATACTCTTGAATAACTAGGAATACATTTAGCCAGTGAGGTGAAAGATCTATACTCTGAAAAGTTAAGACACTGATGAGAGAAAGTGATGACAATACAAATAAATGAAAAGATATTCTGTGCTCATGGATTGGAAGAACTAATATTGTTAAAATGTGCATACTACCCAAAGTGATCTATAGATTCATGCAATCTCTATTCAAATACCAGTGGCATTTTTCACAGAACTAGAACAAATATTCCCCAAATTTGTATGGAACCACAAAAGAGCCCTGAATAGCCAAAGCAATCTTGACAAACAATAACAAATCTGGAGGTATCACACTCCCTGATTTCAAACTACACTGTAAAGCTATAGTAATCAAAACAGCATGGTACTGGCACAAAAACAGACACATAGCTCAGTAGAAGAGAGAGCCCAGAAATAAACCCACACTCATATGGTCAATCAATCTATGACAAAGGAGACAAGAATCTGCAATGAGAAAGACAGTCTCTTCAACAAATGGTGCTGGGAAAACTGGACAGCTACATGTAAAAGAATGAAACGGGACCACTTTCTTACACCGTACACAAAATAAACTCAAAATAGATTAAAGACTTAAGTGTGAGACCCAAAATTTTAAAAACCCTAGAAGAAAAAATAGGCAGTAAGCTCTTTCACTATAGTCTTAAATATTATTTTGGATAGATCTCCTCAGGCAAGGGCAACAACAGCAAAAATAAACAAATGGAACTATGCCAAATTAAAAAGCTTTTGCCTAGCAAAGGAAACATTAAGAAAATGAAAAGGCAACATACTAAATGAGAGAAGATATTTGCAGATGATATATCCAATATGGGGTTGATATCCAAAATATGATAAGAACCCATACAACTCAATAACAACAACAAAAACAACCCAATTAAAAAATGAACAGAGAGGCTGAATATTTGTTTTTTATTTTTTAAAAAGACCTACAGATGGCCAACAGGCACATAAAAAGATGGTCAATATCACTAATCAGGGAGCTGCAAATCAAAACTACATGAGAGAGAATGGGGGAAGATCACAGCGTAGGAGGATGCTGGGCTCACTGCGTCCTGCTGATCACTTAGATTCCACCTACACCTGCCTAAATAACCCAGAAAACTGCCAGAGGATTAGCAGAACGGAGTCTCCGGAGCCAAGCGCAGACGAGAGGCCCACGGAAGAGGGTAGGAAGGGCAGAGAGGCGGTGTGTGATACACGGACTGGCAGGAGGGAGCGGGGCGGAGGGGTGGCCCGCCAGCCAAGCAGAGCCCCCCAAGACTGGCTTGCAAAAGCGGAGGGCCCGGACGGAGTGTGTTCTGACAGCAAACGGGACTTAACATCTGGAAGGTTATAAGCTAACAGCTGTGCTTGGAGAATGGGAGGGGTGGAGGACAACGGGAGGGAGAGTTGTTGAGCCCCAGATGACAGAGCGCAGATTGGTGGGGAACAAAGGCACTCTACAGCGCCATCTCCCTCGCCCATCCCCCAGCCAAAATCCCAAAGGGAACCAGTTCCTGCCAGGGAACTTGCTTGCACCGGGCAAACACCCAACGCTGTGCTTCTGCGGATCCATCCCTCCGGCGGGTCCAACTCCCTCCTGGTGCCACAGGACCCCTCCTGAAGCGGATCTCCGAAGGAAAAGCGAGCTGAGCCTGCCCCTCCCACCCCTGGGCACCTTGCCAATCCACCCCAGCTAATACGCCGGATCCCCAGCACCACAAGCCTGGCAGTGTGCAAGTAGCCCAGACGGGCCCTGCCACCCCACAGTGAATCCCGCCCCTAGGAGAGGGAAAGAGAAGGCACACACCAGTCTGACTGTGGCCCCAGCGGTAGGCTGGGGGCAGATATCAGGTCTGACTGCGGTTCCGCCCACCAACGCAAGTTATTCAAGACAACACAGGGGAAGCGCCCTGCAGTTCCGCACCATTCCAGGGACTATCCAAAATGACGAAACAGAAGAATTCCCCTTAAAAAAACATCCAGGAAATAACAACAGCTAACGAACTGATCAAAAACGATTTAAACAATATAACAGAAAGTGAATTTAGAATAATAGTCATGAAATTAATCGCTGGGCTTGAAAACAGTATAAAGGATAGCAGAGAATCTATTGCTACAGAGATCAAGGGATTAAGGAACAGCCAGAAGGAGCTAAAAAATGCTATTAATGAGCTTCAAAATAAAATGGAGACAACCACGGCTCAGATTGAAGAGGCAGAGGAGAGAATAGGTGAACTAGAAGATAAAATTATGGAAAAAGAAGAAGCTGAGAAAAAGAGAAATAAAAAAATCCAGGAGTATGAGGGGAAAATTTGAAAACTAAGTGATGCACTAAAGAGAAATAATACACGCATAATTGGTATTCCAGAGGAGGAAGAGAGAGGGAAAGGTGCTGAAGGTGTACTTGAAGAAATAATAGCTGAGAACTTCCCAGATCTGGGGAAGGAAAAAGGCATTGAAATCCAAGAGGCACAGAGAACTCCCTTCAGACGTCACTTGAATCGATCTTCTGCACGACATATCATAGTGAAACTGGCAAAATACAAGGATAAAGAGAAAATTCTGAAAGCATCTAGAGATAAACATGCTCTAACATATAAAGGGAGACTTATAAGACTCGTGACTGATCTCTCTGCTGAAACTTGGAAGGCCAGAAAGGAATGGCAGGAGATCTTCAATGTGATGAACAGAAAAAATATGCAGCTGAGAATCCTTTATCCAGCAAGTCTGCCATTTAGAATAGAAGGAGAGATAAAGGTCTTCCCAAACAAACAAAAACTGAAGGAATTTGTCACCACTAAACAGCCCTACAAGAGATCCTAAGGGGGATCCTGTGAGACAAAATACCAGAGACATTGCTATAAGCATGAAACCTACGGACATCACAATGACTCTAAACCTATCTTTCTATAGTAACACTGAATGTAAATGGACTAAATGCGCCAACCAAAAGACATAGGGTATCAGAATGGATAAAAAAACAAGACCCATCTATTTGCTGTCTACAAGAGACTCATTTTAGACCAGAGGACACCTTCAGATTGAGAGTGAGGGGATGAACTATTTATCATGCCACTGGAAGTCAAAAGAAAGCTGGAGTAGCCATACTTATATCAGACAAACTAGACTTTAAATTAAAGGCTGTAACAAGAGATGATGAAGGACATTATATAATAATCACAGGGTCTATCCATCAGGAAGAGCTAACAATTATAAATGTCTATGCACCGAATACAGGAGCCCCCAAATATATAAAACAATTACTCACAAACATAAGCAATCTTATTGATAAGAATGTGGTAATTGCAGGGGACTTTAACACTCCACTTACAGAAATGGATAGATCATCTAGACACATGGTCAATAAAGAAACAAGGGCCCTGAATGATACATTGGATCAGATGGACTTGACAGATATATTTAGAACTCTGCATCCCAAAGCAACAGAATATACTTTCGTCTCGAGTGCACATGGAACATTCTCCAAGATAGATCACATACTGGGTCACAAAACAGCCCTTCAGAAGTATACAAGAATTGAAATCATACCATGCATACTTTCAGACCACAATGCTATGAAGCTTGAAATCAACCACGAGAAAAAGTCTGGAAAACCGCCAAAAGCATGGAGGTTAAAGAACACCCTACTAACGAATGAGTGGGTCAACCAGGCAATTAGAGAAGAAATTTAAAAATATATGGAAACAAACGAAAATGAAAATACAACAATCCAAACGCTTTGGGATGCAGCGAAGGCAGTCCTGAGAGGAAAATACATTGCCATCCAGGCCTATCTCAAGAAACAAGAAAAATCCCAAATACAAAATCTAACAGCACACCTAAAGGAAATAGAAGCAGAACAGCAAAGACAGCCTAAACCCAGCAGCAGAAGAGAAATAATAAAGATCAGAGCAGAACTAAACAATATAGAATCTAAAAAAAAAAAAACTGTAGAGCAGATCAATGAAACCAAGAGTTGGTTTTTGGAAACAATAAACAAAATTGATAAACCTCTAGCCAGGCTTCTCAAAAAGAAAAGGGAGATGACCCAAATAGATAAAATCATGAATGAAAATGGAATTATTACAACCAATCCTCAGAGATACAAACAATTATCACGGAATACTATGAAAAATTATATACCAACAAACTGGACAACCTGGAAGAAATGGACAAATTCCTAAACACCCACATGCTTCCTAAACTCAATCAGGAGGAAATAGAAAGCTTGAACAGACCCATAACCAGCGAAGAAATTGAATCGGTTATCAAAAATCTCCCAACAAATAAGAGTCCAGGACCAGATGGCTTCCCAGGGGAGTTCTACCAGACATTTAAAGCAGAGATAATACCTATCCTTCTCAAGCTATTCCAAAAAATAGAAAGGGAAGGAAAACCTCCAGACTCATTCTATGAAGCCAGTATTGCTTTGATTCCTAAGCCAGACAGAGACCCAGTGAAAAAAAGAGAACTACAGGCCAATATCCCTGATGAATATGGATGCAAAAATTCTCAATAAGATACTAGCAAATCGAATTCAACAGCATATAAAAAGAATTATTCACCATGATCAAGTGGGATTCATTCCTGGGATGCAGGGCTGTTTCAACATTTGCAAATCAATCAACATGATACATCACATTAATAAAAGAAAAGATAAGAACCATATGATCCTGTCAATCGATGCAGAAAAGGCCTTTGACAAAATTCAGCACCCTTTCTTAATAAAAACCCTCGAGAAAGTCGGGATAGAAGGAACATACTTAAAGATCATAAAAGTCATTTATGAAAAGCCCACAGCTAACATCATCCTCAGTGGGGAAAAACTGAGAGCTTTTTCCCTGAGATCAAGAACATGACAGGGATGTCCACTCTCACCGCTGTTGTTTAACATAGTGTTGGAAGTTCTAGCATCAGCAATAAGACAACAAAAGGAAATCAAAGGCATCAAAATTGGCAAAGATGAAGTTAAGCTTTCACTTTTTGCAGATGACATGATATTATACATAGAAAACCCGATAGACTCCACCAAAAATCTGCTAGAACTGATACATGAATTCAGCAAAGTTGCAGGACACAAAATCAATGTACAGAAATCAGTTGCATTCTTATACACTAATAATGAAGCAACAGAAAGACAAATAAAGAAACTGATCCCATTCACAATTGCACCAAGAAGCATAAAATACCTAGGAATAAATCTAACCAAAGATGTAAAAGATCTGTATGCTGAAAACTATAGAAAGCTTATGAAGGAAATTGAAGAAGATACAAAGAAATGGAAAAACATTCCATGCTCATGGATTGGAAGAACAAATATTGTCAAAATGTCAATACTACCCAAAGCTATCTACACATTCAATGCAGTCCCAATCAAAATTGCACCAGCATTCTTCTGAAAACGAGAACAAGCAATCCTAAAATTCATATGGAACCACAAAAGGCCCCGAATAGCCAAAGTAATATTGAAGAAGAAGACCAAAGCAAGAGGCATCACAATCCTAGACTTTAGCCTCTACTACAAAGCTGTCATCATCAAGACAGCATGGTATTGGCACAAAAACAGACACACAGACCAATGGAATAGAATAGAAACCCCAGAACTAGACCCACAAACATATGGCCAACTCATCTTTGACAAAGCAGGAAAGAATATCCAATGGAAAAAAGACAGTCTCTTTAACAAATGGTGCTGAGAGAACTGGACAGCAACATGCAGAAGATTGAAACTAGACCACTTTCTCACACCATTCACAAAAATAAACTCAAAATGGATAAAGGATGTGAATGTGAGACAGGAAACCATCAAAACCCTAGAGGAGAATCAGGAAAAGACCTCTCTGACTTCTGCCGCAGCAATTTCTTACTTTACACATCCCCAAAGGCAAGGGAATTAAAAGCAAAAAAGAACTACTGGGACCTTATGAAGACAAAAAGCTTCTGCACAGCAAAGGAAACAACCAACAAAACTAAAAGGCAACCAACGGAATGGGAAAAGATATTTGCAAAGGACATACCGGACAAAGGGCTACTATCCAAAATCTATAAAGAGCTCACCAAATTTCACACCCGAAAAACAAATAATCCAGTGAAAGAAATGGGCAGAAAACATGAATAGACACTTCTCTAAAGAAGACATCTGGATGGCCAACAGGCACATGAAAAGATGCTCAAGGTCGCTCCTCCTCAGGGAAATACAAATCAAAACCACACTCAGATATCACCTCACGCCAGTCAGAGTGGCCAAAATGAACAAATCAGGAGACTATAGATGCTGGAGAGGATGTGGAGAAACGGGAACCCTCTTGCACTGTTGGTGGGAATACAAATTGGTGCAGCCACTCTGGAAAACAGTGTGGAGGTTCCTCAGAAAATTAAAAATAGACCTACCCTATGACCCAGCAGTATCACTGCTAGGAATTTACCCAAGGGATACAGGAGTACTGATGCATAGGGGCACTTGTATCTCAATGTTTATAGCAGCACTCTCAACAACAGCCAAATTATGGAAAGAGTCTAAATGTCCATCAACTGATGAATGGATAAAGAAATTGTGGTTTATATACACAATGGAGTACTATGTGGCAATGAGAAAGAATGAAATGTGGCCCTTTGTAGCAACATGGATGGAACTGGAGAGTGTTATGCTAAGTGAAATAAGCCATACAGAGAAAGACAGATACCGTATGTTTTCACTCTTATGTGGATGCTGAGAAACTTAACAGAAACCCATGGGGGAGGGGAAGGAAAAAAAAAAGAGGTTAGAGTGGGAGAGAGCCAAAGCATAAGAGACTCTTAAAAACTGAGAACAAACTGAGGGTTGAGGGGGGCGGGGAGGGAGGGGAGGGTGGGTGATGGGTATTGAGGAGGGCACCTTTTGGGATGAGCACTGGGTGTTGTATGGAAACCAATTTGACAATAAATTTCATATATTGAAAAAAACAAAACAAAACAAAATAAAAAAAACAAAACCTCATGAGATTCCACCTTATACCTGAAAAATGACTATTATCAAAAATATGAGAAATAACAAATGTTAGTGAAAAAAAGGAACCTTTGTTCACTCGTTGTGGGAATGTGAAGTTGTATAGCCACTGTGGAAAGCAGTATGAAAGTTCCTCAAAAACTTAAAAGTAGAACTACCATGTGATTCAGAATGGCCACTTCTGGGTATTTATCCAAAGAAAATGAAAACACTAATTCAGAAAGATATATTGATTGCAGACTATTTACAACAGCCAATATATGGAAGCAACCCAAGGAACCATTGATAGATGAATGGATAAAGAAGAAGTGATATACCATTATAGTGGAATGTTACTTGGCCATAAAAAAAAAAGAATGAAATCTTGCCATTTGCAACCACATGGATAGACCTAGTATACTAAATGAAATAAGACAGAGAAAGACAAATACTGTATGATTTCCCTTATATGTGGTGTCTAAAAACAAAACAAATGAACAAACAAAACAGAAATAGACTCGTAGATACAAAGAACAAATTGGTGGTTGTGAAACAGGTGAAGCAGATTAAGAGATACAAACTTCCATGTATAAAATAAATAAGTCACAGGAATGTGATGTGTCGCGTAAGTAATATAGTTAATAGTATTGTAATAACTTTGTGTAGTGACAGATGGTAAATAGATTTATCAAGGTGATCATTTCATGATATATAAAAATATTGAATCAACATGTTATACACCTGAAACTAACATATTATATGTCATTTATAACTCAATAATGAAATAAAAAGAAAACATCTCTGGCCATGAAGAAAATACTCTTATAATGAACACTCTTGCACAGATCCTCAGGGCAATCACTAAGCCTTCCCCCTCCTCCTCCTCTGCAAAAGACACAGTCACCCTCTGTTCATACCATACTTTTATACACATATCTCCTGGGATTGCTAAGTCTGGGATGCAATTATCCCAACATTAATGGGATAACTCTCACTTAGAACGAGAGTCTCAAACCATCAGCCTCTCCTGACTCCAAGCGGCCCCTGGATGCTTGTCAATTCATGAAGTAGAAGGCTGCTTTCACTTCCCTGCTCTTCATTTACTTATTCAACCAACATGTTTTGAGCATCTTCCAAGTTGCCCCAAATACTGCACTAAGTGCTTGAGAGAACAAAGGCAAGCAAGTCACTGCCCGTACCTTCCAGGTGCGTATAGTCTGGTGGGATAGACTGATTATCAACCCAATTATTGAGTTAGAGGGTTTTAAGTCCTCTATGTGTGGTACTGTGTTTATATGCTATGGTAACATACAGGAAGAAGTAATTAAGTGCATGGAGAAGTTGGAAGGTGCAAAATTTGAGCTGAACCTTAAGAATAAATATGAATATGCCTGGAAGAAAAAAGGAATAGAATGTTCTTGTCAAAGAAAGTGCCTTGAACAAGACACTAATATATAAAAAAATGTATATATCATATTCAAAGTCAAGAAGGTGGGTCTACAGTGGTAAGTTGGCCAAGGGCAGGAGGAGAGGGCCAGCAAGAGTAACCTGAAAGATAGGTTGTCATCAAATTGTGAAAGCCTTACCAAGGAATTTGGTTTCATTCAGTGGGCCACAGGTTTCCAGAAGGGCCAGGAGTTTTCTTTTTGTTTTAGAAAACTTAGAAATGGACAAAGGTATAAAAGACACGAGTACTGGAGATAGAATAGTTAGGGGATCATCCTAACAATCCACAGGTACCACAGGGACCACAGGTAAGGTTTGGTACTGAAGACGGAAAGTGCTTACAAATGGTGCCATGGTATACAGAATGATAAGGGATGAGTGTTCGATTTCGTGTTCCTCTTACCTCCATGTAGAACCACATATTATGATGGGGACATACAAAAAGATTCCCAAAGGACTGTCCACTATTATTCTACTGCTATGTATGAGAAATATATTTTTAATTTTTTTGCCCAAGGGATAACATGGAGATTTGTGGCTAATATAAAATATTGCTGAATGTTACTCAAGAAGGAGCCAGCAAAGCAAATATTTACTAAACCCCTTTTGTACGCTGGGACCAAAGCCACAGCTAAGATTAGCTTTTCTTTTGAAGGCTCTATTTCTAGCATGCCAGAATAGCTATCTTTATTGATCACCTGCTCAGCACCAGACTTTATACTAGCTGCCTTCTTATATAATCTGAATCCACACAAACACCATATGAAGTAGATATCATGGTTCCTATTTTGCAAGTACTGAAATGGAAGCACGTCAGGGAGAAACTTACCTAAAGTAGCCATGCTGAGGGTGACAAGGTGGGATTGGATCTCAAAGCCATTCATCTCCCAAATCCTACTTGTTGCCCTGAGTTGCCTTGGGGAGGGTGGGCCAGCTCTGTGAAGGCCTCTCACCTGGAACACAGAGGCCGGTGATGGAGCTAGGAACGACATCAGATGTGGATCATCCCTTGGGGCAGCAGTATTTGTTTTATACAATTCTCCTACCTGAAGCCACTTTCAGCACTTTTCCAACTATTTTTTAGGATAGAAAGAAGAATGGGTCACAGACACTACGAGACCAAAGTGACTCAGCCTCTAGCTCTTCCTCTAGAGGTCTTTCTTTGAGGAAATAACCTAGGTCAGCATCCCCCAACATGTGTTTGGATAAACTTGAGGCTCCTGAAAAGCAGTGTTTTAAAGTAACAAACCTGGTTAGTTTTGTGTAACAAAACAGTTCAAAACCGCACTTTACCACAGATCCTTTTTTTCCATACAACATCCAGCACCTTGCAGAATCAATGGTTCAGAGAACACACGGTGCCACAGGCTAAGGACTCCTCTCACCCACCCCTCATCCCCTCCCAATATTGAGGTGTGGATTAGCCTTACAGGTAATGAATCAACCAGAGCCTTCTGCAGGCAGTGTGGGTGTGAGGAAATAGAAAGATACCAAGTACTGCTGACTGATTGGGTGAGTCATTAACTCCTTTGAGCCTCAGTTTCCTCATCTATGAAACGGAGGAAGCATAACGTTTTCTTGGGGACTGATGAAATAATGTACCGAACACATTTAATATAACTGCCTGACACATGAGACGACACGGGGAATGTTAGCTATTACTTCTTAAAATCATATTACATGCTGGAGGTGAAGTTACATAAAACTTGTGAAAATACTTTATAAATTCAATAATACTATATAAATGTCAACTCTTAGTTGTTATTACGAGACACTTCCTAGTTTCTGTAAAGTGCTGCAGTTAAGTCCTCTCTGTGCACAGAAACACTCAGTTGCTGAAGATTGATTACTCAGCTTGTTAAGGCTTCATTACTCATGTGGCCCTGACCTGCAATGGAAAAGAACAAAAATCCTTCCCCCACCCCATAAATGGAAATTGCTTTTCAAGAGGCCACTTCCTTTTGGCATGAGAAGCGAATCAGAGAAAGCACTTGGGGAAGGGGTCTTTGTAATCAATAAAGTGTAAAGAAAGCAGAGAACATTTAAGCAGATAAGTTTCAATACAGCAATCTGCAAGGATCTTTAGAGTTTTTTGTTCGAGTGGTCAATTTCTAGCCAACTGACCACACTGGAATTTCAAATAGCGTGGAGAAACTACAGGCACTGGAAAATAATCCATTGAGAGAATATTCCAAAGTGTGCCAGGCAGGGAGCTTCTAGGTGCAGCTGGTGAGCCCTTGCCTGCTTCTACATTGGCCTCTGATGAACAGATTTCTTATGCAAGCAGCTTTGTGAATGTTTCCTTTTCCACAGGTCTTGTTTATTCATCTGGACTCTCAAAGGAAGTAGGTGACACTCTTAGCTTAAATCTGGCAGTTGGGGCCCAGCAGGATGGGATCCAGACACCTGGAGGAGTTCAGTATCCTTCCCCAAAAGGCTAATTGCCCACAAAGGTGCCTAGAATATGCTGGAAGAAATTGTCCTAACATACTGTGGATGTGTCTACACACCTGAGTGTGGGCACCTGATATGTGAGCATCACCCAGCTCACAGACACTCTATCCCCTCGTCCTCCCTCAGCTGTGTGTGGGAGTGTATGAACACAGAGACTAGAGCTCTAGTCCTGCAGCTCCTAGAGCTCTCCCTTCTCATCTTCTGTCCTCTCTACCCACTCCACTTTCCTCACTCTCTGCCTTTTCTCCCTTTCCCCAAAAGAAATGCCTTACCTATGACAACGGTTTCCAGTTTACAAGGTAACTTTACAATTGCCCCTGACGTGTGGGCTTGAGAGTCCAGAGAAATGAGTCTGCGTTTGAATCCATTTCAGGCACTCAATGACTAAGTGGCCTTGAGCAAACCTGGCTAACTTCTTCAAGAACAGTTAGATAAGAATACTTAACCTCAAAGAATTGTTGGGAAGATAAAATGATCTAATATAGTAGAGCATTTTCCACTGCAACTAGCATGGAGAAAGTACTCATTGAGTAGCAGCTATTTGTATTAGGTCCCTCTGAATTAGGGACTAATGGCGCCACCTTACAGAAGAGGAAACTAAGGCATAGAGGGGGGATGGCATTGCCAAGGTCATCCAAGAAATAAGAAACAGAATTAGTCTTTGAATCCAGGCACTCTACTCCATGAGCAATTTTCACCAACCCAAGAAGTGTATTTCTTAGTAACACACAGAATGATTCTATGAAATTTGCTCTATTTTCTGGCTCCGGTGGCCAAGAACTGATATCATAGGATTCCCACCATGCTGCAGTGGCCAGGAAGCTATGGTTTGACTTGGACAATTCATAGCTTTACACATGAATATATGTACATATGTATATACACATACGTGTATGTGTACATACATATAGTAAAATATAAATGTTCTGTCTAAAAATACTGTAGATAGGTTAGGTATGGAAAATATGCAGTGACATTCAAGGGACATTCAAGAACAAAGCAGAGGCCATTCAATGATGCGAGAGGAGAAAACACATTCAGCTTCCAACTTTGCTGCAGCATTGCTGATTCAGTGTTTTCATTTCTTCAAAGAAATGTTTGCAATAGCTCTTATATTTAACAAGCTGGCTTGTGCTTAGTGTTTTATAAATACAAAAACAAGAATACAATTTTTTAAAGAGAAGAACACACAATAATACTGAATAGTGCTGAGAAAGCATCATAATTTGGTACAATATATTTGATGTATATTTCCGGGTATAGTTTGGATCGCTATTATCTTAGAACTTGAGAAAATACACATTAACTACTAAGACATTATTGAATATAATCATGTTGAGAAGTTAGAAAACTTTACTAGATCATAAGTAAACACTTATAAACGAAATCTACTTTTTATTACAAATTAGATGGGCAATTTCTTTCAGGTTAAAATCAGTAGCTCTTTAAAATGCATTTTATTAGTATTGGACCCATTGGAAAACGCTCAAAATGGAGAATCTTGGGTGATGGGTTGCAAGTAATTTCCTTGATCCTCTGGAAGAACTCCATGAGTTCTTGAATCTGGGTGTCGTTATACTCTGACTTCCTAAAGTTGTCCTGGTCTCAGTGGCTTGTTATTGTAAGGATAGGAAAACCCAGGAAATGCAAAGGCATCTTCATGGAATCACTATAAAAATGAATTGTTTCACCCAAAGTAGAATTTTATTGCCTATAATAAATATACTTGCAGTATTTAGTATTAAATATACTTCTCTTTAAAAAAATTAAGACTTTATTCCTTTAGAGCTGTTTTAGGTTTGCAGCAATATTAAAGGGAAGGTATAGAGATTTTCCCATATACCCACTACTCCCATGCATGCATAGTTTCCCCATTATCAACAGCCCCCAACCCAGAATGGTATATTTGTTACAATCGATGAAACTGCGCTGACACATCATAATCACCTAAAGTCCACAGCTTACATTAAAATTCACTCTGGGTTTGGACAAATGTATAATGATACATACCCACCATTAAAAGTATCATATACAGGATTTTCACTGCCCTAAAAGTCCCCTGTGCTGTACCTATTGATGCTGCCCCCACCCCCTCCCCAACCCTTAGCAACCACTGATAGTTTTATGGTCTTCATGATCTACCCTTTTCCAGAATGTCATATAGTTGGAATCATAACAATATATACCCTTTTCAGAATTATTTTTCACTTATTAATATGCATTTAAGATTCTTCCATATATTTTCATGAGTTGCTAGCCCATTTCTTTTTAGTGCCAAACAGTATTCCATTGTCTAGATAGACCACATTTATCCACTTACTTACTGAATGCTAACAATATTTTAATCACAAACAGTGCAAATAATATGGAAGTAGGATATAATGTATAAACTCTCAGAGTTTTAGGGTCTAAGACCCAAATCATGTTATAGAAGAAAGCTACGAGGAGATGGGCTTAAATCTTGGCTCTACCACTTATGGAGTCATGTGCTTTTGCACAAAACATTTAACCTTCATGAACATTTGTTTCCTCAAAAATAATATAGGGATAATAACACCTCAAATGGGCTTTGGGGAATGGGCAAAATAACATGCATAAAAACTCCTAGCATGGGGCTAGACATACAAAAGGAGTTCTGCAAATGTTGGTTGGGGATGAATATGAATTGAACTTGAAGCTAGACATCCCCAGTTCTTGAAGGCAAATATATGTGGCTTCCAGTTCTCTTGTGGCCCCCACCCCAGCCCAAATCCCTGAAGAAGAACTCAGAGAATAGTGAGTTTTCAATCCATCTGTCTGATCTTTCCTTCAGAAAATCTCAAAATTCTTAAACATCACTTGGTCCTCAGAAAGTAAAAAACCATACATTTCTTTGAAAGTGCCAGTTTCCAAACATGAGGAGGTTTTATTTGTTTGTTTATTTTACTTTGTTTTAAGGAGGACAATCTTTATTAAACTGAAATGTTATGTTGAAGCACACAATCTCTATAAAATCAGTAGAATTTGTGAGTATGTGATGGTGAACCTATGTAAGTTTGGAACAGGGTAGAATCTGGCCTTTAGCCAGCTGACTTCTCTCCAACAACCAACCTCCTCCACATCCCCCCGGGACCCACCAGATAATTCCCATAAATCCCTGGGACGGTCTGAAAATTTCTGTTCCACAGAGGCAAATAAGCCTTCTCATTCTAAGGTAGGAAATCTGCCAGGAATATTCTGCCACAGCACTCACGACTGTGATCCAGTTCTTCCATCAGCCAAGTGAAAATGTATGTAATCCTGGGAAAATCACAATGTTAACTACCAATAGGGGCACCATCTATTAACAAGTCACAAGTAAACAGAGATCTACCTCCTTATTTCATTTCAAATTCTTATGATCTTTAAAACTACCTTGGGTCAGTTAATCATTAAAAGCTCAAGGTGGGATTCATTTTAACCTAACTTATTAATCCATCCTTAGCATTAGTCTGGTAATAAGTGAAATAAATGGAAGTCACACAGGGTATTTCTGATTTGGGCACAAGAGAGCAAAACTGCAAGATGCAATATTCTGCAGGTTTAATATCATCTAATGTTAGCACCAGTTGCAGACATCTTCCAAAAAAATAAAAAATAGATAAAGATAGGGAGAATCCATCTGGGTCTAAGTTGAGCAAAGAAGGCATAGTGATATGAGAGTATTATAGACAAGGCCTTGCCCTGGTGTAGAGTTTACTTTCATCTCCCAAGCAGAAGGAATAAAGAAAGTACTGTGCTTTAATTTGGGGGCTATTTATACACCTTAGTAATTACAGATGTGAAAACAATGTCTTTGTAAGAAAGTTCTGGCTAAAACCATAGTTTTAAAAATCTGGATAATAGCTTTCCAGTAGCTATTTGTATTTCTCTCCAGATTGACAATCATTGGTATCTTTACTTATAGAAATGTGTTCCACACAGTTAAATCTAAGATTATTATATTTCATAAAAGAGAATTACTCTCTTTATTTGGTTGGAAACGGACAGAAGTGTATCTGTATTAATTCCCTGCAGCCCCAAACATTTTCCCCAGCACCACACATAACAGTTAAACCATTTTAACTATTGAATGGAAGTGACTCTATGGCATTTTGCAAGGTAAGGTCTTCTCTTAAATAATACATATTACGATTATCACTCATAAATTCATTTCATGCAAACCCTATTTATAAAAGGCAAGTGCTATTTCCCTACAAAGAGTGGTATCCATTAATATAGCTTGCTCCAATCTCTTGGAGGAAAATGGGCCTTTCAAACCAGTGAGTGAGTGGCTTCTGATCTAGTAAATTCAATCTGAATTTATTGCAGTCTGATCTTTTTTGGCCCTTTTCTATCTTAAAGTTTCAAAAAAATATTTAATGTTTATTTTTGAGAGAGAGATTGAGAGCGTGAGCACAGGAGAGGCAAAAAGAGAGGGGGACACAATTCAAAGCAGGCTCCAGGCTATGAGCTATCAGCACAGAGCCCGACGAAGGGCTCAAACTCACAAACTTGAGATCATGACTTGAGCTGAAGTCAGACGCGTAACCAACAGAGCCACCCAGGTGCCCCTCTACCTTAAAAGTTTAAACTAAAGAGGTTTACTTAGTCCTAGACTTTGTGTTTGCTCTTGGAGCGATGCAAGAAAATTTTTCTGAAAGAATCATGTTTTCCTAGTTGTGAACCATAGGAAAACAGAATGTGTGGGGCTGTGACACACTGAGGAGGCTAGCTTGGAAAGAGAACCTGCTGCTCAGCCTTATGGCTGAAGATCGGTAAGTGCCAATATTCTAGTCTGAACGGGTGGCTGAGTTTCATCCATGCTGCTGTGTGAGTCGCCACAGAAGGGAGAAACTGTGAGTCATTGAAACTCAAGCAAATTAAAACAAACAAACAAAAACCCAGAAAAAACAAAACTGTGATTCAGTGCAATATTTAGGGATAAAATGCTGTGTCATTGCCAATGGTCATGGATCTCATCCCAGTGCTAGCTGGGAAGTTTAGTATTTCCTAAGACAGGATGCAGATTCAAGATGGAACACTAAGCACATGGATCATGTATCCTTCCTCCTCTTGTGTCCTATTGAAATGGTAGAAAAGTGGTCAGTTTTTTTTTTTCAGTGAACCTATCACAAAGCTGGCAAGAAAGGAATCAAGTGGAAGAACAGAAAGTCCAAAGGAACCAGGAAGAGAGAAAGCAAATACAATCAAATGAACAAAGGAAACAGGGTGGGAAAACAGCATTTCAAAACTATAGTGCTCAATGAAACTTCAAGATGTAAGTCAACTGATACAAAAAGCAGGAATGGAACCTGGGGCACTCATTAAAGTGATTAGTAAAGAGCTAAATGCCAGTTGAGCCAAATAGCCCCTTCCAATTTCTGGGGTTATAAGGACTAACATTTGTTGAGGACTTACAAAAGCCAGGTACACAGTGAATCTTTATAACAATTCTCTGAAGTAGGTATTATTATTATCCTTATTTGTTAAATGAAGAAACTGAGGTACAGAGCAGTTAAGCATCTCATTTACAGTCACTTGGTTAGTAAGTGATAGCATCCAAACCCAGGAATAGTTTGGCTCCAGAAAAGATGTTTCTAATAGCCATCTATATTATACTGCCATAGAAGGGCAGTTAAAAACTGCTCCTTTGGGGCGCCTGGGTGGCTTGGTGGGTTAAGCATCCAACTTCGGCTCAGGTCATGATCTCACGGTCCGTGAGTTCGAGCCCCGCGTCGGGCTCTGTGCTGATAGCTCAGAGCCTGGAGCCTGCTTCCGATTCTGTGCCTCCCTCTCTCTCTGCCCCTCCCCTGTTCATGCTCTGTCTCTCTCTATCTCAAAAATAAATAAACGTTAAAGATTAAAAAAAAAAATTAAAAAAAAAAACTGCTCCTTTATGAAATTGGAGACCTTCAAATTCAGGATGGCAGACTGAGCACCAGCTGTAGCCTTACCTTCCTGGACCATCCCCAGAAATAATAGCAACAAAAAAATTTTAGCATTCATTTCTACAGTGAAAAGCAAAAAATGTTTTCATAGGACCAGAAATTTTGAGGACTCATGAAAGACAGAACTCAAAAGGGATCAAAGAAAAAAATGGCAAACCAAAACACTTATAAAAAAGGACTAATGAGAAAAGAGGATGGAGGCTTAGGGTGCTTGAAGCCCAGACTTGGCAGTTACTGGGGAGAGAAGTAGGCCTTGGGGCAGCTGAGACCAGTGCCCACCTGCCCTTGGCCTGTGCTGTTGAGTAACAGAAATGCTGGCCCCTGAGAACTATGACCTGAGGCACTTGGGTCCTGGACACGGAACAAAACCCTGGGTAAAAGGAGGAGAAAATGGTACCCACTCTCCTCTGGAGACATAAGCATGTCTGCCTCTCCTCCACTCCCCGGCCCTCTCCCAAAGACAGGTTTCACGGACAGGCTAACAGGGAAGCTCCATTCTGAAGAAGAATGCAAAACCATGAGGCACTAATATTTGATGTAGAACATCACCAAACATAACAAGTGGAAGCAATTTGCACCCTGAGGAATTAGAGCAAACAGAATAAACCTCTAGCATAGGAAAAAATAATGTCCTCAAATATATGACAGTGAATATGACATCTATAAAGTAATTCAAGTGTAGGTCTTAAAAACTAGAAATTTGATCATTTAAATCAAAAAATAAACTCAGTACATAAGCTAAGTAGCAAAATGGACAATTAAAAGCAAATTAATGAGCTAGATGATCAGAATGAGGAATTCTTCTGTGACATAACTCAAGAGATTGAATGTATAACAAAACAAGAGGCTCAGAGGTTAGACCCTTATCTACAACACTTATCTAATGTTTCAACACTTATGTTTCAACACTTATCTAATTATCATCCCAGAAAGGATAATATATAGTATGGAAGGGAAGAAATATTCAAGGCGATAATGGAAGACAATTTTCAACAAGATGGTAGGACCCACTAAGTGCCAAACAGGATGAATAAAAAAGACACATTATATTGTATACTCAGAACTCCAAAGACAGAAGCAAAAATCTCAATTGCTTCATAGAGGGAAAATATCCTGATTCCAAATAAAGAAACAAGTATCAGACTGACATAGGCCTTCCCATCATCCATAGTACATGCAAAAATGTCTTCTTGGGGCCATTTCTTAAAATCTCATATGGAAAAATTAATCTAGAATTCTATGTCCAGCAAATTGTCATTCAAGAGTGAATCAAAATAAAGACATTTTTGAACATACAAGGAATCAGAACATTTTGAACCAATAAATTCTCTCTCAATGAATGGCTCAGTTTTATTTCAGCAAAAAAAATAAAAGACAAAGAAAAGCAAACAAAAATGAGTCTAAGAGTTCGATCCAGAAAAGCAATGATAAACAAAGATAATAATATAAATAATAATAGTATATATACTGTATCATATGAATCATAGCATATATAATAAATATAATTATAATATAAAAATATATAATATCTATTATATAAATAGTATATAACATATAGTATACTATATAACATATTCAAACATAATGATATAAATAAAATAATATATGTCAAGTATACAAATATTTCTAATAATCAGGAACTAAAATCTCAGATAATCTCGACATGAGAAATAGCTGGGGAGTAGTGAGGAGGAAATATAAGCATTCTAATGTTCTTATCTTTTTTGGAGAAATTATATAGATATTGACATAAATATTCATAGAAAAATGTTCAGTGCTATTCAATTTTTAAGACCAATCACCAGATTAGAAATATAACGTAAAGATTGTAAAATTCCAAACCTTAGGATGGAGGTAGAAATGGAACAGAAAAATGATCTTTTTAAGAAAGAGCAAACAGAGGGAAATAAGTTTTTAAATGAATGGAAACTAGAAAACAAAGTAAGATAGCATGTAGATTCAAGCATATCACTAATCATAATAAATACGAATGAGTTTTAAAATCTTTAAAATCAAAGACATTAATGAAGATAAAAAGAACATGCAGAAAGATTATTTCAACAAAATTTGGGGATCTGGAAACAGAAAGGTAAATGGTTACTGACTTAGGGTACCTGAGCTAAACACAATCTCTTGACTGGGGGAAATGAGATACAGCAGAGGGAAGGGTTACCATATGAAAAACAGAGGAGTAAGTGAAAGTCTAGGTATATACAGAATCTTGAGACCCAGTGCCTATTCTCACCTAAATCTCAAAATGCTTTCAGTGGTGTGTTTATCCTTCAGACAGAACACCAGGAGATTCTTCTTTGAGAAATAAGAACAACCTAAAAGAACAGACCAAAGGATCAGAAATTCCCCAATTACCTGGTCAATATCCCTGCTGGGTCAATAGCCCCAGCTATGATCACAAAGTTTCCCATCAGTTTTCTAGTGTCCATTCTTAAATGAACATAGAATCAAGGACCAATATATATCTGAAGAAAGCACCATAGGAAAGATCAAAGCTATATTAGAATAAAGAAAGTTGGAGGAAATTGTTTTAAAGAAAACTTTGAAAAATACTATCTTTAATATTCTCGGAGAAATAAAAGGAAATATTATATCCATAAAATAAGATTAGAATGCTTTTAATAAGAAGCATGCAGTGCAAAAACATCTCTGAAAATTAGATATATGATGGATAAATATTAGAACACTGGGAACAAAGAGAAAATCCTAAAAACTTTCAGAGGCTAAAATTAGGTGGTGTGCACATTAAAAAAAAAATTGAAATTATATCATACTTCTTAATGTCAACACTGGAAACTTGAAGAAAATGGAACAATGCCTCCAAAAATTCTGAGGGAAATGGATTCCAACACAGAATTTATTTTAAATCCAGTTAATCATCAGTCAAATAGAAGGGTAGAATAAAGATGTTTTCAGAAATGTAAGATGTCAAAACTTACATCCCACACACTGTTTCTCAGAAAGCTGTTGGGAGAGGCATTCCTCCAAAATGAGCAAGTCAAACAAGAAATAACATGTGAGATCCTGGAGCAGGGAATTCAACCCAAATGCAATGAGGAAATTCCCCAAATAATGGTGAAAGTGGTCCCCAGATGATAGCTATGCAACCAGCTGGGGAAAAAAACAGTCCGAACTAGAGAAATTCAGACATTTCCAGAGAGAATTCTCCAAAAAGACAAAATTGATGGCATACCCATGTGCTCAAACATATATCAAAAGAATATTTAAGAATTAGCAGAAAGTTTGGGTATAAATCAATGACAAATATATTTTTTTAATGAAAATAAAAAACTGAATCATTCCAGTGAGAGCAAAAAGATGTGCAAGATGTCTTTGAATAAGTTTACATGGTCATAATCACAAAAATGTAATGTTGATTTAATCAAAATTATATATACACTCATCAGAAAAATGGGTGGAATGGAAGACTGCTTGGGGGAATTGATAAAGGAATCATAAATCTTCAATTTCCACTATAGAAGATCAATAGATAATGCCCAAACTTAAAAAAAAAAAAAACAGAAGTAACAGAAATACATGTTTTTTAATAAGCTTTTTAGAGCTATTTGACTCAATCTGAAAATAGCAACAACAACTTAGAGAGAATCATGAACTACTTTGCTAAAAAAAAAAAAAAAAAAAAAAAAAAAAAGACTCCCTCCAGCCTACAAAGAAATGAGAACTTAAACTGGCAACAGGCTTCTCATCACCAACACTGCATACCAGATACCAGATTGCAACATCTTCAAAGGTCTGAAGAAAAATAATTTTCAAGCTGGAATTCTGATACCTATCTGAATTATCAAATATTATAAGAATAAAAGAATATAATTTCAGCCCTGTATGGATTTGAAAACTTTTAATTTATGCATCCTATATTTTTCTAGAAAAACCTTAACACAAAAAAGGAATGCAAGAAACAATGAAATGAGATACAAGGCGCCATGGCAACTGAGTATTACCTAGAAGACAAGAAAACCAAAGATGCAAATCCATGTTCTTTGGCAATTGGGATATTTTTTCCAATAGGTAGAGTTCAGAGACACAGTGTCTTAGTTCTTTATTTTCTTAGAGCAAAACCAAAACCTGACTTGGCAATGAAGAACATTTTAATACTGTGTTGTTTTTATTTGGGTTTAAATTTTTAGAAACGATCTATGAATAAATCAGGGAATGCTGATTATAGGGAATTCAAGATCATACTGTAAATGTTATAGACACTGGCCATGAAAAATAAGAACAAAAGTTGTTTAAAAGCAGGAAATTGAAGGGACTGTGGTTAAGGAACTATATATACAAAGTTTCTCATCTTCCACAGTTAAGAATTAAAAGGTATCATCCAAATTGTGAATTATGAATCATAAATATTTTAAATTATAAACGAAAGCCCCAAAAGAAATACAACAGAAGCAGTTAAAAGTACTAGTACTCCCTTTGAGAAATGGAATTAGGGGTAGGGAGAGATGACAACCATTATTTTTCATTTTATGCATTTTTTTCCTTTTTGTCTGAATACTTTTACTATGCTGCTATGGTCTGAATGTTTGTGTCCCCCCAAATTTGTATGTTGAAATCCTAACCCCTAAAGGTGATGATAATAGGTGGGACCTTTGGGAGGTGAATAGTCATCAGGGTAGAACCCTCATGGGTGGGATCAGTGCTTTTATAAAAGAGACCCCCCAGAGCTCCTGAACCCCTTCTACAATGTGAGGATGCAGTGAGAAGCCGCCAGGCTGAAGAGGGCCCTCACCTGATCATACAAGCACCCTGACCTCAGACTTCCAACCCTCAGAACTATGACGAATAATGTCTGTTTTTGTAGGTTACCCAGTCTGTGGTATTTTGCCATCGCAGCCTGACATATGCCTAGATACAACTTTAATTTTTTAAAAAGACTAGCTTAAAATGAGACAAATAAAATGCAGATGTGCCTTCATCACTAGGAAATTGGTGGTACATCCTCCAATAGATGGTGAGGTATCCATGCGGGGAATCCTGGTGGATACAGAATGGAAGGATGGATGCTGGAAAGACAGAAGGGAAGCTTGAGGCCCTCACAGAAGGATGTCCACAGGTGTTGGTAAAAATGTTTTTCATTCACTTATTTGGTTAATATTAATCAAGGGACTATTATGGGCCTAGAACTGTGTTAAGCACTAGGCATACATTACAGAACTCACAATCTGGCAGGGAAGATCAACAATAAATAAATAAACATAGAAATAAGTGTATAGTTACATTAGGACTTCCATACAGAGACCGAGTCCCAAGAAAAGGCCTTTATGTTGCAGCAAACAAATATGTAACATGGCCAGTTTTGTGTTAAAAGGGTATATAAATACAAAAGTATGCATTATGGATGTTGGTTTAAACATACATAGAAAGGGGACTGAAAAGCTGTACAAAAGGTCGGCCTTAGGAGCAGTAAGTGGAGGAAATGAAAGATTTCCATTTTTTACTTCCTACATTTGCTTCAGACTAGTATTTATTTTGCAATTTTATAATTTGAAAATTAAAAATAACACAAATTTATAGTAAAAGTAATGAAAACTAGTCAAGAGAGTGGACAATTGGACAATACGCTATTCATCATTTCTGGAAGAAAAAAATTAAGACATTTTCCCCATGGATAGTTGTTAACATTATATAACTAGAAAAAGGAAGAATGCTATTATTATAATTTATTAATTATATTTATTATTAACAAATGTATTAGCAAGCACTTAGCCAATGGTAATTTCTAGAGTGTTAATTTATGGTCCTTTAAAAAATATTGAATTACCCAGGCATTAATTCCTACTTCTGTATCATAGGCCTCTTATGCCTTAATTAAGATAATTTTTGTGGGGAGAGCTCAGTATTTTGCAAGTTGTTAAAATGTAATAATTCAGTTCACTTACATTCAACAAACTTTTTGACAAGAGTCTGTGTGAGAGGACCTTTGCCAGGACCTGAAGGACACGAATGTGAGTAAGACAGAAAAGCAGCTCACAGGAAATTCACAGGGGAGTCTCAGTGTCCATACAAGGATCTCGCCATTCCTTGAAAGCCACGGGAATCTTTCATAGCCAGCCTGTGGAGCTCATCTTCTCACTTCTGTATCAAGTTATTAGGTTATTTTTCAAGGTAACCAGGAGTCATGTGGCTCTTTCGGTTAAAATAGGTTTGAAACGTGACCCTGAGGCATTAAACATAGGTTCGATAGTTGATACTGTGCTCTTTTCTTGGAGTGTTTTCAACAACCAAAATTAGGGTTGTGCTGTGTCCAGAAGTGGAATGTAACCACGTTTGTGTGCACCAATGATATAGCTTTAGTGTCACATTTCCAGCTGGGTTTGTAGATGCACCAACTCTGTGTGGGTGGAATATTGGAACCTCCTCAAGGCTTCATTTGGCATTGATT
Source organism: Leopardus geoffroyi (assembly GCF_018350155.1). Classification (NCBI taxonomy): domain Eukaryota; kingdom Metazoa; phylum Chordata; class Mammalia; order Carnivora; family Felidae; genus Leopardus; species Leopardus geoffroyi. The sequence continues at coordinate 74,565,029 of NC_059332.1, forward strand.
TGAATTCAGCTGCAGGTCTGTATCTGGTGACTATGAGCAGGTTTAATTGTTCTTTCATGATTTACTATTGCCAGAGACCAAAAATATCCAGCACCCCAGTGTTTGTACCTTTTTAATGACACTTTTTACCATTTGTTCGTTTATATGTTTACAAGTGTTATCTTCCCCTTGAGAATGCGAGTTCTATGAGGACAAGGGAACTGTCTTATTGTTTGGTGCCTCCCAGTTGGGTGCAAAATGTCTAGAAACAAAATTTTGATTAGTGTTTAGTGAATTGTTTAAAATATTACTTAGCTGGGGCACCTGGGTGGCTCAGTCGGTTGAGCGTCTGACTCTTGATTTTGGCTCATGTCATGATCTCACGATCAGGAGATTGAGCCCCACATTGGGCTCTGTTCTGGGCATGGAGCCTGCTTAAGATTCTCTCTCTCTCTCTCTCTCTCTCTCTCTCTGTCTCTCTCTCTCCCTCTCCTTCTGCCCCTCCCCAACTCATGTGTGAACTCACGTGCTCTCTCTCTCAAATAAATAAATAAATAAACAAACAAACATTTAAAATATTACTTACTGGACAGTCTACCCTGCAGGTATATATTTATTGCTTCCATACACATTCATCCCTGTTTCCCCAAAGATACTGAATCTTTGACTCAGTATTTGAAGAGCATTTATGAGAACTGGGCTCTAATCACAGTAACAACATGTACTGATTCTTTTTTATGTTCTGGACTATGTACTAAGCATGTGTGTGTGTATTTATTTACATGTTGTATTATTTTATCTTTACAACAATCTTTTAGTCAGGAGCTATTTTATCACTACTCACACACGGAGAATCAAGGCATAGAAGTAATGTGCCCCACTAGACACAGCTAATAAAGGGTAGATACAGGATTTGAACCTACACCCTTCTGTTTTTTGAGCTTAAATAGTTAACCACTGCATTATACTAAAGGTGACATTCCCAAGACTATGAGAGAAAATGGTAAAGACATATATTAATCTCATGAGTGGTAGAGGCAGGAAGGGCAGTTTAGAAAGGCATGGCTGTGACTGGAATGTTAATCTTTGGGTTAGGGAGAAGTTAATTCCAGTAACATGGAATTCCTTTGCTTTCATAAGAATAATGTACTTGACAAGTCATTTCCTTATGTTTTTCAGGAAGTATGTAGTCACTTGTCATTTATTTACAACATGAGATTAATTACAACTCATTTTGTAATTTGTACAAATATGCATAATGAACTATTTACAATATTTAGACCCATGATTAGGGCATATAATTATAGCACAATGGCTTGTGGTTTTTTTCACAAGGGTTAATAAAATTAATCTCTTTTTTTCCCAAAATTCCTTTTTAAAAATCCCAATGCTTAACTAATTATTACTATTATCCTTTCTTTCTAACCTTTTTAGTAAACCGTTCTCCCCTTCGCATAGGAGCGTTTCTAAAGCTTTGGAATCAGAAAGGCCTGGGTGTACATCTTGGTCTGCCACTCTCTAGTTGTGTGACATAGCACATGTCACTTCATCTCCCTAAGCTTCAGATATCCACATGTGTAGTAGGAAAATGGAATCCTAACTTGCCAAGTTCTTTGAGAAGAAAGTAGATGAAGCTCATAACACAGGATTTGGACCCTAGTAACCATAATGATGATGATGATGACAATGACAACGATGACAACAGCAACCTTTACTGAGTGCCCACTATTTGCCAGGCACTTTTCTGAGTGCATTATATGGACAAACTTATTTACTCCATGAAAAGGAACAAGCAGTAGTCACTGGAATAGCAGTGCTCAGTTTGAGGACTGTATGCCCATGCCACTATTTCTCTACTGGAATCACAGTGATGGAAAGTTTTAAAACTCACTGTAGCTCCTTGGTATTTACCCAGGTGAGTTGAAAACTTAGGTTGATGCAAAAACCTGCACACGAATGTTCAAAATAGTCTTGTTCATAACTGCCAAAACTTACAAGCAACCAAGAAGTTAAATTAAGTGGTTAGATAAACAGATTGTGGTACCTCCATACAATGAGTATTTTTCATTAATAAAAAGAAACGAACGATCAAGTCACAAAAAGATTGAGGAACCAGAAAAGCACCCTCCTAAGGTGATATGAATACGAAAAGTCATATAGTTGGCATATGACTCCAACTATAAGACATTCTGGAAAATGTAAAACTATAGAGATAGTGAAAACTATGGAGATGAGTGGTTGCCAAAGGTTCAGGAGGGAAGGAGGGAGGAACTGTTGAAGATAAGGGATTTTTAAATCAATGAAACTATTCTATGTGATACTGTAATGGTAGGTACATGTCATTATGTATTTATCAAAACCCATAGAATGTACAAAGAGTGAACCCTAAAGAAAACTTTTGGAGTTAATAATAAGGTACCAATATTAAGATTGAATCATCAATTGTAAAAAATGTACCACACTAATGCAAGATGTTAATAGGAGAAACTATGTGTTTGGGTGTGGAGAGAGTAGCATATGGGAACTCTGTACTTACTGCTCGATTTTTCTTTAAACCTCAAATTGCTCTAAAAAATAAAGTCTGTTAATTTGTAAAAACATACCAGATTGTACACTTAAAAATAGAGAATTCTTTCAGAAAGTTAATAAAAATATTTTTCAGGGCACCTGAGTGGCTGTCGGTTAAGCATTCAACTCCTGATTTCGGCACAGGTCAGGATCTCATGGTCATGAGATCAAGCCCCGCATCAGGCTCCTTGCTGGGTGTAGAGCCTACTTAAGATTCTCATTCTCCCAAATGCAGGGGGGCCAACATGGTGGAGAAGTAGCCAATGGACTTTGAACCCCAGGAGTCTGGGAGGAAAAGAGACTGAGTCTACCAGGGAGAAACCTGGACAACCTGCACAGGCACGGAGGGGAGGGATCCCCTTCTGTGGAGAGACAAAGGGAAGAGAAAGAGCGGATGGGGAAGCATAGGACTGTATCTGACCAAGAGAAAAAAACCTCAGACCGGGACAGAGAGGGATCACATCTCTAACTGCAGGGCTTTCTTTGGACAGGGATTGGCTGTCCTATTCATGCACCTGGGGAGGAGGGGAGTCACCTCAGGGTTTGGTGGCAGGTCAGGGGCACAGTCTGCAGTAGGAGAAACCCATCCCCTCCCCTGAAGGGCTGAGGCACAGGACAAAATCAGCCAGGACCGCATATGGGTCAGCATCGACTGGTGCTTCCCCAGTACCAGGGCGCATGGAGTGGGAATTTAAATCCCAGCCAAGCGCCAGGGCACAGGAGTCTCGTCTGCACCTGCGGCACAGTGAGTTTGGCTCCAAAGGAGTGTTTTGGGACACTAAGCCATGGAGAAGAGACTGGGGGGTCTCCATCTTTCTCCCCACCACCACCAAACTGGGGCCTCAGGGATCCCACCTCTAGGCCACAGGGGAGGTGGGACCAGCCTTCACCAAACCATGCCCCTCCATGCCTGGTAATGGGTAACTGCATATCTACTGGAGTGGGAGATAAGCTATGGAACCAGACGGACCCCTCCTCCACGCCAGAGCTACTACCCTGCCTGGATTAATTCTAGGTCAATTCTGGATAGATATATTCTCCCTTCCATTTCTCCTTCTTATCTCTTCCCTCCACTAGGCTGGTTACTCTGGTTATTGGTTTGTTTAAATAGACATATTTAATCCATTCTCTTGATACATGTTCTACACCTCCTTCTCTTCTTTCTCTCTCTCTGGAATAATCAAGCCATATAGTTTCTCTGTTTGGGTAACTTTATCTTCGTTTCTTTTCCCCAACCTCCTTCTTTATTTTCCTTTCTCTCTCTGGGTTAAGCCTTTTAGTCTCTGCCTGGTCAATGTTTATTTTTTTCTTTTTCCCCCGCCCCCGTCATTTCTCTCTTTGTACGTGCTCTTCCATCAGCACTGCCTCCACCCTGTTCTTTACTTGTAGCTGGTGTTTCTGGTGTTTTGCTTTTAGATTGTTTTCAGCTTTTGTTTTGTTTATTTGTTTGTTTGTTTTATTTGTTTGTGTGTTTGCCTGTTTTTGTTTCCTATTTGTCTGTTTGTTTTCCTTTCCAGGGCTACTTCAAGGAACAAATCAAAGCACACCTGGTGGAGGGTCCAAAACATCACTACAAGTAGGGAAATAAAATAACCAAAGTCACAACAAAGAGAGCAAGTCTCCAAAAAAACACTTCCTGAAGGGCCAGGCCCTGGACAGTGTATGACCCCCCTTTAATATAGCACTGATCGCAGGTGCAGAGCACATAACAAGCTTTTAAAACTCATAAGGGACAGAAAACTAGGCAAAATGATGAAACGGAAGAATTCTCCTCAAAAGAAATTCCAGGAAGAAGTGACAGCTAAAGAAATTGATCAAAACAGAAATAAGCAACATAACTGAACAAGAATTTAGAATAATAGTCATAAAATTAATCACTGGGCTTGAAAAAAGCATAGAACACAGCAGAGAATCTATTGCTGCAGAGATCAAGGGACTAAAAAATAGTCATGATGAATTAAAAAATGAGCTGCAAAATAAAATGGAGGCGGCCACAGTGTGGACTGAAGAGGCAGAAGAGAAAATAGGTGAATTAGAAGATAAAATTATGGAAAAAGAGGAAGCTGAGAAAAAGAGAGATAAAAAAATCCAGGATCATGAGGGGAGAATTAGAGAACTAAGTGATTCAATCAAATGGAACAATATCCATATCATAGGAATTCCAGAAGAAGAAGAAGAAGAAGAAGAAGAAGAAGAAGAAGAGAGAAAAAGGCTGAAGGTGTACTTGAACAAATCATAGCTGAGAACGTCCCTGATCTGGGGAGGGAAACAGACATTGAAATCCAAGAGGCACAGAGAACTCCCTTCAGACGTAACTTGACTCGATCTTCTGCAAGACATATCATAGTGAAACTGGCAAAATACAAGGATAAAGAGAGAATTCTGAAAGCAACTAGGGATAAATGGGCCTTAACATACAAACGTAGACACATAAGGGTAGTAGGAGACCTATTTATTGAAACTTGGCAGACCAGAAAGGAATGGCAGGAAATCTTCAATGTGATGATCGGGAAAAATATACAGCCAAGAATCCTTTATCCAGCAAGGCTTTCATTCAGAATAGGAGAAATAAAGGTTTTCCCAAACAAACAAAAACTGAAAGAATTCATTGTCATTAAACCAGCCCTACAAGAGATCCTAAGGGGGACTCTGAGTGAAATGTTGCAAGGGCCACAAAGTACCAGAGACACCACTACAAGCATAAAATCTACAGATAACACAATGATTCTAAACCCATATCTTTCAGTAATAACACTGAATGTAAATGGACTAAATGCTCCAATCAAAAGACATAGGGTATCAGAATGGATAAAAAAAAAAAAGACCCATCTATTTGCTGTCTACAAGAGACTCATTTTAGACTGGGGAACACCTTCAGATTGAAAGTGAGGGGATGGAGAACTATTTAGCATGCTAGTAAGCTGGAGTTGGAGTTGGAGTAGCCATATTTATATCAGACAAACTAAACTTTAAATTAAAGGCTGTAACAAGAGATGAAGAAGGGCAGTATATAATAATTACAGGGTCTATCCATCAGGAAGAGCTAACAATTATAAATGTCTATGCTCCGAATTCAGAAGAACACAAATATATAAAACAATTAATCACAAACATAAGCAATATTATTGATAAGAATGTGGTAATTTCAGGGGACTTTAATAGTTGACTTACAACAATGGGCAGATCATCTAGACACAGAATGAGTAATGAAACAATGGCCCTGAATGATACATTGGACCCGATGGACTTGACAGATATATTTAGAACTCTACATCCCAAAGTAGCAGAATATACTTTCTTCTCACATGCACATGGAACATTCTCCAAGATAGATCACATACTGGGCCACAAAACAGCCTTCAATAAATATAAAGAATTGAGATCATACCATGTACTTTCATATCACGATGCTAGGAAACTTGAAATCAACCACAGGAAAAAGTCTGGAAAATGTCCAAAAGCATGGAGGTTAAAGAACATCCTACTAAAGAATGAATGGGTCAACCAGGCAATTAGAGAAGAAATTTAAAAATATGTGGAAACAAGTGAAAAGGAATATACAACAATCCAAACACTTTGGATTGCAGCGAAGGCAGTCCCAAGAGGAAAATACATTGCAATCCAGGCCTATCTCAAGAAACAAGAAAAATCCCAAATACAAAATCTAACAGCACGCCTATAGGAACTATAAGCAGAACAGCAAGACACCCTAAACCCAGCAGAAGATGAGAAATAATAAAGATCAGAGCAGAAATAAACTATATAGGGGTGCCTGGGTGGCTCAGTCGGTTAAGCGGCCGACTTCAGCTCAGGTCATGATCTTGCGGTCCGTGAGTTCGAGCCCCGTGTTGGGCTCTGTGCTGACAGCTCAGTGCCTGAAGCCTGTTTCAGATTCCGTGTCTCCCTCTCTCTGACCCTCCCCCATTCATGCTCTGTCTCTCTCTGTCTCAAAAATAAATAAACGTTAAGAAATAAACTATATAGAATCAAAAAAAAAAAAGTAGAACAGATCAATAAAACCAAGAGTTGGTTTTTTGAAAAAATAAACAAAATTGATAAACCTCTAGCCAGGCTTCTCAAAAAGAGAGAGGACCCAAATAAATAAAATCACGAATGCAAATGGAATTATTACAACCAATCCCTCAGAAATACAAGCAATTATCAGGGAATACTATGAAAAATTATATGCCAACAAACTGGACAACCTGGAAGAAATGGACAAATTCTAAACACCCACACACTTCCAAAACTCAAACGCGAAGAAAAGAAAATTTGAACAGACCCATAACCAGTGAAGAAATTGAATCAGTTATCAAAAATCTCCCAACAAATAAGAGTCTAGACCAGATGGCTTCCTTGGGGAATTCTACCAGACATTTAAAGCAGAGATAATACCTATCCTTCTCAAGCTGTTCCAAAAAATAGAAAGGAAGGAAAACTTCCAGACTCATTCTATGAAGCCAGCATTACTTTGAATCCCAAACCAGACAGACCCAGCAAAAAAAGAGAACTACAGCCAATATCCCTAATGAATATGGATGCAAAACTTCTCAACAAGATACTCACAAATCGAATTCAACAGCATATAAAAAGAATTATTCACCATGATCAAGTGGGATTCATTCCTGGGCTGCAGAGCTGGTTCAGTATTCAGAAATCAATGTGATACATCACATTAAGAAAAGAAAAGATAAGAACCATATGATCCTGTCAATTGATGCAGAAAAAGCATTTGACAAAATGCAGCATCCTTTCTTAATAAAAACGCTCAAGAAAGTCGTGATAGAAGGAACATACTTAAACGTCATAAAAGCCATTTATAAAAAGCCCACAGCTAATATCATCAATGGGGAAAAACTGAGAGCTTTCCCCCTGAGATCAGGAACACAACAGGGATGTCCACTGTCACCACTGTTGTTCAATATAGTGTTGGAAGTCCTAGCCTCAGCAATCAGACAACAAAATGAAATCAAAGGCATCCAAATTGGCAAAGAAGTCAAACTCACTTTTCACAGATGACATAATACTCTACATGGAAAACCTGACAGACTCCACCAAAAGTCTGCTAGAACTGATACATGAATTCAGCAAAGTCACAGGGTACAAAATCAATGTACAGAAATTGGTTGCATTTTTATACACCAATAATGAAGCAACAGAAAGACAAAGAAACTGATCCCATTCACAATTGCACCAAGAATACCTTGGAATACCTAGGAATAAATGTAATCAAAGAGGTAAAAAATCTGTATGCTGAAAACTATAGAAAGCTTATGAAGGAAATTGAAGAAGACACAAAGAAATGGAAAAACATTCTGTGTTCATGGATTGGAAGAATAAATGTTAAAATATCAATATTACCCAAAGCAATCTACACATTCAATGCAATCCCAATCAAAATTGCACCAGCTTCTTCTCAAAGTTAGAACAAACAATCCTAAAATTGTTATGGAACCACAAAATACCCCGAATAGCCAAAGTAATATTGAAGAAGAAAACCAAAGCGGGAGGCACCACAATTCCAGACTTTAGCCTCTACTGTAAGGCTGTAATCATCAAGACAGTATGGTATTGGCACAAAAACAGACACATAGACCAATGGAATAGAATAGATAACCCAGAATTAGACCCACAAATGTATGGCCAACTAATTTCTGACAAAGCAGGAAAGAATATCCAATGGAAAAAAGACAGTCTCTTTAACAAATGGTGCTGGGAGAACTGGACAGAAACATCAGAAGAATGAAACTAGACTACTTTCTTACACCATACACAAAAATAAACTCAAAATGGATGAAGGACCTGAATGTGAGACAGGAAACCATCAAAACCCTGGAGGAGAAAGCAGGAAAAAACCTCTTCGACCTCAGCCGCAGCAATTTCTTCCTCAACACGTCGCCAAAGGCAAGGGAATTAAAAGCAAATATGAGCTGTTGGGACACCACCAAGATAAAAAGCTTCTGCACTGCAAAGGAAACAATCAACAAAACTAAAAGGCAACTGACAGAATGGGAAAAGATATTTGCAAATGACATATTGGATAAAGGGCTAGTATACAAAATCTATAAAGAACTCACCAAACTTCACACCTGAAAAACAAATAATCCAGCGAAGAAATGGGCAGAAGACATGAATAGACACTTTTCCAAAGAAGACATCCAGATGGCCAACAGACACATGAAAAGATGCTCAATGTCACTCCTCAGCAGGGAAATACAAATCAAAACCACACTGGATACAACCTCACACCGGTCAGAGTGGCTAAAATGAACAAATCAGGAGACTATAGATGCTAGCAAGGATGTGGAGAAATGGGAACTCTCTTGCACTGTTGGTGGGAATGCAAATTGGTGCAGCCACTCTGGAAAACAGTGTGGAGGTTCCTCAAAAAATTAAAAATACATCTACCCTATGACCCAGCAATAGCACTGCTAGGAATTTACCCAAAGGATACAGGAGTACTGATGCATAGGGGCACATGCACCCCAATGTTTATAGCAGCACTTTCAACAATAGCCAAATTATGGAAAGAGTCTAAATGTCCATCAACTGACAAATGGGTAAAGAAGATGTGGTTTATATATACAATGGAATACTGCTTGGCAACGAGAAATAACGAAATCTGGCCATTTGCAGCAACATTCATGGAGCTGGAGGGTATTATGTTAAGTGAAATAAGTCAGAGAAAGACAGATTCCATATGTTTTCACTCTTATGTGGATCTTGAGAAACTTAACAGAAGACCATGGGGGTGAGGAAGGGGGAAAAAATGTTACAGAGAGGGAAGGAGGCAAACCATAAGAGACTCTTAAATACTGAGAACAAACTGTGGATTGATGGGGGGTAGGGGAGAGGGGAAAGTGGGTGATGGGCATTGAGGAGGGCACTTATTGGGATGAGCACCGGGTGTTGTATGGAAACCAATTTGACAATAAATTATATTTTAAAAAAAGATTCTCTCTCTCCCTCTCCCTCTGCCCCTCCCCCATGAGTGAGCACAAGTGCATGCATGTATATGCACACGCACTCTCTCTCTCTTAAAAAGAAAATATCCCTGGGTGCCTGGGTGGCTCAGTTGGTTAACCGTCCAACCTCAACTCAGATCATGATCTCACGATTCCTGAGTTAGATCCCCGCATTGGGTTCTGTGCTGACACTCAGAGCCTGGAGCCTGCTTCAGATTCTGTGTCTCCCTCTCTTTCTGCCCCTCCCCCACTTGCACTCTGTCTCAAAAATAAACATTTAAAAAAATTAAAAAAGAAAATATCCCTGCCCATAAAAATATGTTTTTTTTTTCCCTAGAAAAGAAGTCACTATAAAAAACTAAAAGGTGAGAATGGTCTTACTTAAATAAGATTAGATGTATCTGAGTTCATTCCTATGTATTACTGCTTTTTCATACATACACAGAAAGAAAGGAAAGAAAGAGAAGTTTTCAGAGACTAAAGGGAACCCAGCTCCAGTGCCCACCTTTTCTATGCTGAACCATTTCAGACACAAAGGAATCACCAATTCAGTGATTCCTAAAGCATAGTCTGCACAGCAACATAAGCTTCATATGCAACATGCTAGAAAGACAGATTTTCAGTCTGCCCAGACCTGCTGAATTAAGGAGTCATGGGGGTGGCCAGCTATCTGTGTTTTATCCACCCCTCCAGGTGAGTCAGATGTTTGTTGAAGTTTCATAGCTACTGCTCTGCTCAAAGTCAGCAGATGTCTACTTTCCATTTTATTATTTTTATTTTTATTTAAGATTTTTTTTAATTTATTTATTTTGAGAGAGAGAGAGAGGAAGAGGGGCAGAGGCAGAGAGAGAGAGAGAGAGAATCCCTAGCAGGCTCTGCACTGTCAGCACAGAGGCTGACACGGGGCTCAATCTCACAAAATGTGCATGACCTGAGCCAAAATCAAGAGTCAGTACGTTAACCAACTGAGCTACCCAGGCACCCAAGATTTTATTTTTAAGTAATATACACACCCAACATGGGAACTAGAACTCACAACCACAAGATTAAGAGTCACGTACGCTACCCACTGAGCCAGCCAGGCTCCCCTCCACTTTCTGTTAGTTAGCAGACACATAAATTCACAAGCAATAGATTCCCATGTTTGAAGACAGAGCCCCAGCATGAGATAGGCACTAAGGCAAAGCCAGTGGGGTGCCAAAACGTGCAGAAATCAAGAGAATAGTATTTCAATAAAGTGCTTTAAAAATCAGAATTAATGCAAGAAAAATCCATGATGAACAAAATACCGTAATTTTCAATACAGGATCAGTGTGACTGATATTCCATTTTACCCCAGGCTGCAACACAGATCCACAGGGCACTGCTTCACCATGGGGTTCAGGGCGAGGGGCAAAGGGCTGAGATCACTGAGGCCAGCTTCATTCCTTTCTCCTGACTGAAGTACTCGCCCTGTGTCACACCATCCTCCTTCAGTCACTGCCTCCTCACTGCCCGTTTTGGCCTCCCTTCACTACCCCCTTAAACAATGATAGTAATTGAGCAGGAAATGGGAGCATTTCTAAAAGAAATAAAAGAATTATTGTTCTCAAGACTTACCCCTTTCGTGGGAAGACTGAGTTCACACACAGAAATAGATAGAGGAAAACATGGCAAATATCGCTACGTGCAAGCCATAATAGTGCTAAGTGTTTAAGTTCTGAGGAATCACCAAGTAGAAGAGAGCTGAGTGACATGAGGTTCTTTTGGTAACTTCATACAAATGCTTTGTGGCTTGCACATCACTACAGGAATGGTAGTCATGTTAGAGGTAGCCTCCTGGGAGACAGTGGCTTAAGGCCATGTTTGGAAGGTCTGTAGAGTTGGCAGAGGGGATTACAGAAGAAGCAAAATCTGCCACAGCCAGAAGAAGAAACACAAAAAACCCTGGGGAGTGTGGGAAATGCAACAGAGTTTTGCTTAGCTCCTATAGGAATAAGGAAAACTGTGGGAAAGAGGCACGTAGGTGTGAGAGGGAAAGGGCAACGTGGGAGAAAGAGTGTGGGGGAGGGAAGCCTAGCTTGTGACAGCCAGAACCTTATCTGGATTCTGGAAGCTTGAGAAACTGGAGGTCCTGAATCAAGTTAGAAGCAGCAAACAATTAAAAGGAGCAAATGACACTAAAACTGAATTAAATGGTCGTCTTTAAAATTTCAACGTTTATTTATTTTTGGGACAGAGAGAGACAGAGCATGAACGCGGGAGGGGCAGAGAGAGAGGGAGACACAGAATCGGAAACAGGCTCCAGGCTCTGAGCCATCAGCCCAGAGCCTGACGCGGGGCTCGAACTCACGGACTGCGAGATCATGACCTGGCTGAAGTCGGACGCTTAACCGACTGCGCCACCCAGGCGCCCCTCGTCTTTAAAATTTCAAGTGAAGGAACCTGTGACAGACTTCCCATGTTTCAAGTCTCACCCTCTGAAGTGGGGAGTGGAGGAGTTCACATCAATTACCTTTTTAAAAAAAAAAAAAAAAAAAAAAAAAAGAGTGCTCAGTTTGGGAGCACTGACCAATTTCTGGACACCTGAGTCATTCTGAATGGAGACACTAAACAACGCTGTGGGAATCTGCCACCCCGGTGATTTTGGCAGGGCTGGACATTGCAAACCGTTTTCTTTTGGAGAAACATATTTGTCTTTCTCGGTAATTGTTACTGAGGACCTGCAGCTGAGACCTGGCCGTGGCTGCAGGAGCCAGAGCAGGACAAGGCTCAGCAGGTTATAGAAATAAGGGCTTCAGCTGAAGCTGAGAAAGCAGATAAAGAGAAAACTGCACCAGGTAAAGTTCATCCTTAACCTGTGGCTGAGAAGTAAATTGCCAGCAGACAGTACGGTCAAGTAAAAATGGAATGACACTGTCATTGCTTTTTGGAACAGAAGGAAAGGAGCTCCTTGGGGTTATCAGTATAACCAGTAGAACTAGAATTATTTAAGATCTATTTCACAGGGACTGCCGTTAGGCCATCCATGGAGAGGTGGATCGCATTTGAAAAGAACCTAGAAGACTGTATTTATCAGGATCAAGGCCTATCACCTCTGTTTCACAAATTATCAAACTAAAGCCATCACTCAGACCAGAAGTAGGAAAGTATGAGGAAGCTCCTAGAAAGCACAGACTTTGTGCAACAGGCAAGTGCGATGGACTTGTTCTCACAACTGGTGCTCACTGTCCCAGTCCACCTCATGCTAGTGAGATGTAGGCTGTCCTTGTCAGAATATTCTCCATACAGGAGGTCAACACAGGCCGACTAGGTCCAGGAGAGGAATCCACTGGCCAGAGCTAAAGTGTAGCCCGGCTCTGGATCTAAGGAGATGTTGACCCTAGGACTATGACCAGGGAGAAAAATAAAAGCAAGTTCTGAGAGGGATAGAGAATTCTACTAGCCTAGAGTCTATGCCAATTTCAGAGCTGAAGTGAAAAAAAAAAAAAAGAAATTCAAGGCTCAGATCGTGCAAAGTGTATCAATAGATTACATAATGATTTTCCTAAAATTAAAAAAAAAAATTTGTTTACATATATATTTGGTTTTTTTCTCTTTAGAGTTGGGTACTCATCTCCTTTGAAAGTACTAATTTGTCTTCGATAAATTGGAACTAAATGATTTTTGTCATTACTTGAAAATAAAGACAAGGCCAAGAAGATCTTTGTATTATAGAGCAGAGTTTTTGAAGCTTCTTGCGTTACCTGGTGACGTGATGAAATCAGTCTTCAAGGAGAAAGATCTGAGCAACAGTGTATGGGATGAATTAGAAGAGAAGATTGAAGACAGAAAGCCTAGTATTTTATGCTGTTGAAATGATTTAAAACCTAAAATAACAATTGCTAGGACTTGAGGGTAATAGTAGAAAGGGACAAATCTAAGAAAGAATTGTTCAGAGTTGCGTGGTGGGAGAAAAATGAAGGAGATCTGGCCCCATGTCTTTTGAAGGGTGGGTACTAGAAGAATGTGGGAGCTCTTGACGGCAATGAGAAAAGTAAGCTGAGGTGACTGAGGGGGGCAGATAATCTCATGTCAATGTGAGATTTTAGGATAAGTAGAACATCCATGTTTTGTGGGCAACTAGAGATATGGTAATGGAGAGAGAGTAAGAGGTCAAATAAAATTTAGGAAAGAAAACACCCAGGTTGAAACTCTGCACAATAGTAGAGAAAAGAACCAAAGTTACAATAAGAACAATATCAACAACAGTAATCACAACTGCTACTTCTTGAATGGCTACTGTGTTCTAGCCATTGGACCAGCAGCATCACCTGTCTCAGCCCTAGACACCATGAGATAGATTTGATTGTTCCCATTACAGAGAGGAAATTGATTCTTCTCAAGGTTAAGGGACTTGCCCAAGTAGTGAAGGACCAGGACACTAGATTTCTAGTCTGTTGACTCCCAATTCAGTCTCTTTCTATAGGCAATTCCTTTCATGTATGTAACTGGCCAGTCTCCTATCACATAACACTGGAGGTGGAATTATGAAAATATGGCTATCATGGAGATGTCATTGGAGTAACTTTAAATGAAAGAGAGTAAGAGAAATCAGGGTATAAACACTGGTTGGACCCATGAGAGGCACGGGTCTGGCATAGAAAGAAGCCAAGAAGTTTGTAATGTCCTCCTACAAATCAGTAAAGAAAGCATTTCCCCCCTTATCCTAAACCTGACACAACACAAAGATAGAACTTCAAAACTTAATTTGATTTTATAACACTTAATCACCTCCCCCCAACACGATACAGAGGGAGAGACAAAATCCAGACAACAGCTTTCAAGAGAAGCAGAAGTTTCAGTAGGGAGCTGAGCAGAGAGAACTGAGATGCTTTATAGCTTCATTAAATTCCCAGAACACTATACATATCCACATTCAGCTGTAAGTTCCCCACGTCCTTCTCTCCTCCCTCTGGCTCCCTACATTCCCAAAGTGAATGTAAACAACTTATATTCTATTTTCGTAGGATTGACTAAAATAATTATATATATGTAACTTTTGAGGTCAAATCATAAGATCCTAAAAATCAGTGCCATTTAACAAGCATTTGCTAATGAGTGAATGTGTTCTAATCTTGGTAGATGCCAGAATATGTTAGACATTTCCTGCCTTCCAGAAACTCACCATCTTTACATAGGCAACCATAAATCATAGTATATAATGAAGTCTATAAGTATGAAATGATGATTCTGGGCATTTAAAAAAAAGTGAAAATGCTGACCTAGAATGTCCAGAGAGAATCTCATCAGGAGATAATATTTGTTCTGGGCCTTAAAAGGTGAATAAAATTTTTCCAAGGGGCTTAAAGACAAGAAAGATAGAGTATTTTAATTGGGACAGAAATGGAGGCTGGAGTAATTGACCAGACTACAAATGGCCCCAGGGAAATAGCCCACAACCTAATGGACAATGTGTTAAGGAGCCTAAAGGATGTGTACCCTCTTCCAGTCCTGACATTGACCAAAATCCTATCAATTTGGGGATCAGCAACAGGAGCCCAGGCAGCAGGCAGTATCTGATGTCTATGGGTCAGCAGAACCATGGTTCCAGGTCTCTCTCTCTGGCTCTGAGAACCAGAGCCTGGGAGAGACTTTGGCAAAGGATCAGCCATGGGCTCAAGACAGAGTACAATCCCTCTTAGTGTTTGAGTACTTAAAGAAATTGAGGTCCATAAAGAATGGTCCTGGCCATTCCCCTGATGAGCAGACCGTCAATGCCTAGACTTCAATCTAGAAACATCACACACCAGGTCTGGGATAATAAGATTAATCTGAGACCCCACCCAGCCAGCATGAGCTAGTTTCAAATATTTTTAATACTTCCCCAAATTACTACTACCGTGATTTACAGCAGAGAAGTATTCAATATATATTTTCTGAACAATTACCTGAATATGTTTTTATGCTACATTAAACTTGTTTTGCTTCCATTTCCTGCAGGACTACAATCTACATTATCATTGTCATCAATCATCATTACAATCATCTTACTAGCTTCCAATTATGGTGGGTTTACATGTGCCAGATGCAATGCTGGGTGCTGAGGATCACTAATCCTCCTAACACTTCTACAAGGCAGATACTATTAGCCACACTTTACAGATAGAGAAAATCAACGTCAGAGAAATTGCAGGTCTTGCCCAAACTCACATGTAGCTAACAAGTGGCAAAAAAGTGGGACATCCACAGCATATTCTATCCAGTATGAAAACAACTCACCTCAATTGTAAATAGACTTTTTTTTTAATTTGGTCAATTAAAATGGAGCAAAAGTTACTCTGTTCAGTTGGTTTTGTGAGAATGTAACAGTTAAGTGATTTTTTCAAAGGTTTTATTAACCTTAAACATACAGAAAAGTATATAATTTGATGAATTTTCACCAGCGACAAAACTGATTTTTCACATTTTGGTCAGGTCTATTAGAGTTCCATGCATATAGCACAAAAATTACATTGTCTTCGTCCATTATAGCCATCTTACAAATAAGAGGGGAGATACCAATTTCCAATTTACAGACATGTACGGCTATTCTAAAATTTACAAACAGCATTCTGGCACCATATCTCAAACTTCTTGTCTACCAGTCTACTCTTCACCTGTTAACAATTCTAATTAGTCAATATATGCAATCAACTCTGTCACCAAGAATTTCTAGACTAACTTGAAGATATTTTTACTGTAGTATTTTTACTGCAGGTTATCCTTCCCAAAGAAATATCTCAATTCTCCCCACTATCTCCTAAAGAAACTCAACTCCTCTGAACTCAGTTCTGAGTGCTTCAGAAGTTAGAGATCTGGCGGGACCTGAGTAGCCCCATTTATGCTCATCACACAAGCCTGCAAAACATAGCAAGGAAATTACATCAGACTAGCAAAGAACCTTGCAACATTCCTTTTCAAAAGTGTTCCTGTCTGTCAGGGCATATGAATTATTATGCTACACCCCCGATTGCTAAATCTGCCCCCTCTCATGGAGGTGCCAGCTGCTGCCTGTTCACCAGCAACAGTTCTGTCACTTTTACTTTGCGTCCTAATTAAGAAGACACCAAGAGACACGTGGAAGTACAAGAACCAGAAGGATTGTGCTATCTGTCATACTGTCCTCCAGATGTTCTAATGATGCCTTTGAATTTGGATGGAGGAGACACACAGAAAGAACTCTGGTGCCATGAAACCTTCCCGTGACTACTTGTTGAAGAAAGACAATTAACGACCCAACAGCTGCTAATGGGAACCTTTAGCTGGAAAATTTGTTAGGAAGAGCATTTACCAGCCCTCCGAGGAATTCATACTGATAAACACCTTAGTTATGCTCATATTTTTGTTCTAAAATGCACAATTCATCCTTTCTAAATCAGTTTCCTTAAATTACTAAGAGAGCTCATTAAGATAAGAAAGATTTATCACCAGTTTAAAAAAAAAAAAACATTTTGTGAGCTCATGAAAGCCTATAACAGGAATCATTTTCCTGAAGTGTTTTTAAAATGTCCCAAGTATTTGGCTGGTAGCTTCTGGTATTGTACTACAGGGGAATGGCAAAGATACAGTTTTGAATATTGAAGCCAGATATTAGGTACTTCTCTGTTAGACATATCACTAAATTACTTTTTAAAAGATATTGTGCTTAATACTGTGACATACCTCCACACCACTATCCAGAGGCAATAAATACAAGGTCTTGCTTTGGATACATGTGACTTGTGGGGGTGGCAGGGCGGGGGGGGGGGGAGGGGGGGAGACAGAGGAGGGATAGAGAGAGAAAGAGAGGAAGAGAAATTCTTAAATTATCATTTTGGCAGTGGGCCTTGACTTTGAGGTGACCAGACTTTATTATAACTATAGTGCATAATTGTTCTTGTTTGCTCCA
Source organism: Leopardus geoffroyi (assembly GCF_018350155.1). Taxonomy (NCBI): domain Eukaryota; kingdom Metazoa; phylum Chordata; class Mammalia; order Carnivora; family Felidae; genus Leopardus; species Leopardus geoffroyi. Next base: position 74,582,429 of record NC_059332.1, read on the forward strand.
AAGTGTGGGGTGAAATCGACAGGTAAGCTTCTCTGAAGGAAAGTGATCTTGAGCAAATTTCAGTCAGTGTTGATCTCATTCCCTGAAAGGAGAGAAAGACTAATTAATAACATGGTCTTTTAAATAGAAACTCTGACAACTGTTCAATTTCATTATTCTAACAACCTCTTTCTCCACCTCCAAAGAACAATGAACAACTCTTATTAATTTTCATAAATACTGTACTATGCAATCAGGAAATAACTAATTTGGAGCTCTTCATCAGTAATGGGGATGAAGTTCCTTAATGAACAGCCTCCCTTGAACTCAATGATGAGACCACTATTCCTGAAATATTTATTGGTATAAAACTACATCAGAGACAGAAAAAAGAAGCAATTTTTTAAAAACCAGGTCAAATCTTGAATAAGGTACGCCTGGTTGCTTGTCCTTTTTGGCACTGAAGGAATAAAATTCTAAAGAGTACTAGAACTTTAAAAAATACACCTAAATATTATTTTTGTTAAAAATCGTAGTTGCATTTTTATGCATCTTCTCTGTTATAGCATATTAAATTACACAAAGTTATACACGTATAAAAAAAGACTTCCCTCAAGAAAACCAGCATCTAAGTCCTATTTTCTCAACAGCAGCTCTATCAACATTTTGGGCTGTATAATTTTTTGTTGTGAAGGCTGTCCTATGCTTTGTGGAATGTTTAATGGCATCCCTGGCTCTCTACTCAACCTAAAAGCACCACCTCTTGCCCCAGTTATAATAGCCAAAAAAGTTTCAGACATTCAGGACGTACAGACAAATGTCTCCTGGAAATAAAATCACCTCTCATTGAGAACTAATTGGATCTAAAACTCAAACACCTTTAAGTACATAGTTTTCATAAGAAGGATACAATGATAGATTGAATAATAGCTAAGCATCAAGAGAGGTATCTAAATAGCTAGACAACTGGATGATCTAGTGGTTATGAGTCAGTTGGTTTAGGTTTATATCCTGGCTCTACCTTTTACTAACATGGGCAAGCTACCTGTCTCTTCTAAGTCTCAGTCTCTCCTCTACAAAATAGGGATAATAATAGAATTTACACATAGCGTTGTCTTGAAGATTGGACAAAATAAAGCACAGAAAGAGCTGGAATGATGTGGATCAACTACCATTACCACAGGTGGCCTTCAAACTTTTGTTGGATAGACTAGGCCTATAAACATGTACCTACCATTCATATAGATAGACATTAACAAGTGCAAAATTTTTTAACGTTTTATTATTGAGAGACAGAGAGAGACAGAGCATGATCATGGGAGGGGCAGAGAGAGGGGGAGACACAGAATCTGAAGCAGTCTCCAGGCCCTGAGCTGCCAGCACAGAGCCCAACGCAGGGTTTAACTCACAAACCTCGAGATCATGACCTGAGCCAAAGTCAGATGTCCAACCTACTGAGCTAGCCAGGTGCCCCAATTTGACTGAGTATTTTAGTGCTAATGGAAATGTAGGCTTTGATTATGCATTGGTAGAATGCTGTTTACATTTTAAATAATATGTTTTATAACAAATACAACATGCTTAATCTCATGAATTCTTCCTTTAGAGGAAAAGGACATACACTGACCCAGGAACAATTCATCCAGAATGATCAAAATGGAGACATATCCTAGAAAAGTCATTGAATTTCTAAAATAAGCACAAAATTTTGGAAACAGACAGGCAAAAATATCAAGCAATAGATATGATGGGAGAAAAAAAAATAAGACTGATCTAGATTTATCCATAGAATCCAATGCCAAAACCCAGCAAATCAATACCTATAACATTACCAAGAAAGAATTGTGAGCTGTGGAATTTATATGCAGTCAATCTATCTTTCATATTCTATAAAAGCTTCAGTCAAACCACTTAAAATATGTAAAAATTCAGGTAATATTGCCGTGATTCTTCCTTAAGAAAACCATTAGATGACAAGTTTCATCCAACCAAAATACAGCTTGGGAAAGTAAGCAAGAGAATGATGATGAACAATTAATATATTTCATTATAAATCAAAGAAAGAATATTTTAACATGATACAACTATTTAAAATTGTGACAGGATTGTGAAAACAGGCGGTAAGTTTTTTGATGGCCTCATCTTTAATACCTGGAAATCAAAGGATCTCAAAGTAACAGAGTCAAATAATACAAACTTAAACATACTTAGCTACTCAAAGGGAGACACTAAAAAAGCTAGCAGTATTGATTGAAATAAGTTAATAAAGTAAAAGAAGAGAAGGGGAAGGAAGAGGGAACACACAAATTTCAGTATTGTATATAGTAGAAAACTAATAAGTACAGCCTAAAAACATGGAGGAACTAAAGATACTATATAAAACTATAATTAAAAGGTAACTAGAACAAATATGCAAACTTCTTAATATCAAAAAAACTACACAGAGGCAAACTGAATGAAAACAGGCTACAAAGTAAAAGTTTCTTCAAAGTAGAAAAGATAGCATGAACTAAATTGACAGAACCCAGACCAAATATACAGGTCATATTGATAAAACTAAATGACCTGCACTAACTGATGAAAGACAAAACCTGAGTCACAAATCAAAACCCAATTCTATATAGATGAAAACTTAAAGTGATTCAGAAAGTAAAAATAAAGAGATAGCATTAAAAAAATTTTTTTAATGTTTTTATTTCATTTTTGAGAGAGAAAGAAACAGAGCATGAGCAGGGGAGGGACAGAAAGAGAGGGAGACACAGAATCCAGAGCAGGCTCCAGGCTCTAAGCTGTCAGCAAGAGCCTGACGTGGGGCTTAAACTCACATATGGATATCATGACCTGAACCAAAGTGGGATGCTTAACCGACTGAGCCACCCAGGCGCCCCAAGATAGACAGCATTTAACAAGCAAAAGCAAATAAAAAGAGAGCAGGGCTTAGAATTTTAACTGTCAGAATGGAATCCAGAGCAAAAAGCATTAAACAAGACAAATAAATCTACTTGTAATGACACTATGTAAAATCTATAATGGAAATACAACTGCTACAAATATTTCTGCACCAAATAACAGCAGCATCAGAAATAGAGAAGAAATTATAGGAGATTCAAAGAAAAATACCAAGAAACACATTAGTAGTGAGAGATTTGAAGTCCTCTCTCTTTGTTGACAAGTTGTGTAGACGAAAAATAAGTAGAGTTATAGAAGAATAAAATAAAGATTAACAACAGAGATCTAACTGATAAATATAAAGTTCTGCACCCTGGAAAACTGAGACTATATCTTCATTTTACATAAACATAAACATTCACAAAAATTTAACAACATATTAGACCCCAAAGATAACATTGTAAGTTGGGAAATGTAGAAATCACAATTCCATCTAGAAATAGTAAAACTCTCCCTTAAACCATTCTTAAGTAAAATAGTAACTAAAGGGGATCCTGGGTGGCTCAGTCAGTTGATTGTCCAACTCTTGATTTTGACTCGGGTCATGATCCCAGGGCCGTGGGATCAAGCCCCACATCAGGCTCTGTGTGGAGACTGCTTAAGATTCTCTCTCTCCCCCTCTGCCTCCCTCCTGTCCGTGCTCTCTCTCTCTCTCTCTTAAAAAAAAAAAAGAAAGAAAGAAAAAGTAACTAAAAAGCACAATTACAAATTTCTGGAAAACAATGTTTTAGGATGCTGCAACATATCAGAATGAGGGGTGCTGAGAGAAAAACTGATAGCCTTAAATGCCTATTTGGATAATAATAAAGGCGAAAGGCACAAGCATCCAACATTAAAAGTTATATAGAGATCAGCAAAATTGACAGAAGAAAAACATATAAAAGGAATTAATGAAGACTATATAACAGTAATTAATAAGTTAGAAACATACAGTAGAACTTATAAATAGATACAAAAACTCTTTTTTTTTTTTTTCAACGTTTATTTATTTTTGGGACAGAGAGAGACAGAGCATGAACGGGGGAGGGGCAGAGAGAGAGGGAGACACAGAATCGGAAACAGGCTCCAGGCTCTGAGCCATCAGCCCAGAGCCTGACGCGGGGCTCGAACTCACGGACCGCGAGATGGTGACCTGGCTGAAGTCGGACGCTTAACCGACTGCGCCACCCAGGCGCCCCACAAAAACTCTTTTTATGAAGGAAGAGGAAGGGTGAATAATTAACATGAAGAAAAAAAACAAAGAAGAAAAATTGTATAAACAAAAAAGATGATAAAATGGAAATGCAAACAGAAGAATTTAAAGAATCACGAGATTCATTTTCTTTTTTTTATTTTCTTTTTTTATTTGTTTGAATTTACATCCAAATTAGTTAGCATATTGTGCAATAATGATTTCAGTAGAATCCAGTGGTTCATCCCCTACATATAACACCCAGGGCTCATCCCTACAAGTGTCTCCTTAATGCCCTTTGCCCATTTAATCCATTTCCCCTCCAGCAACCCTCAGTTTGTTCTCTATACTTAGGAGTCTCTTAAGGTTTGTCCCCCTCCCTCTTATTATATTATTTTTGCTTCATTTCCTTTATGTTCATCTGTTTTGTACCTTAAATTCCACCAATGAGTGAAGTTCTATGACATTTGTCTTTCTCTGACTGACTGATTTCACTTAGCATAATATACTCTAGTTCCATCCATGTTGTTGCAAATGGCAAGATTCCATTCTTTTTGATTGCTGAGTAATACTCCATTGTGTGTTTGTGTGTGTGTGTGTGTGTGTGTGTACCACATCTTTATCCATTCACCTGTCAATGGACATTTGGGCTCTTTCCATACTTTGGCTAACTTTGGCTATTGTCAATAGTGCTGCTATAAACACTGGGTGCATGTGCTCCTTCAAAACAGCATACCTGCGTCCTTTGGATAAATACCTAGTAGTGCAATTGCTGGGTCATAGGGTAGTTCTATTTTTAATTTTCTGAGGAACCTCCATACTGTTTTCCAGAGTGACTGCACCAGTTTGCATTCCTACCAGCAGTGCAAAGGGTTCCTCTTTCTCTGCATCCTTGCCAACATCTGTCCTTGCCTGAGTTAATTTTAGACATTCTGAATGGGGTGAGGTGGTAACAAGTTTCATTTTCATAGAATGTGGTGAATTCTATGGAAATCAATTTAAAAGCCTGTATGAAATACATAACTTTCTAGAAAAGGCCGTTTACCAAAAGTGACAAAGGAAATGGAAAATCTAAAGTAAACTAATTTCATTTTAAAAAGAGAGAAATTGGGGCACCTGGGTGGCTCAGTCAGTTGAGTGTCCAACTGCAGCTCAGGTCATGATTGCCTGGTTTGCAAGTTCGAGCCCCATGTGGGCTCTCTGCTGACCACTCAGAGCCTGGAACCTGCTTTAGATTCTGTCTCCCTCTCTCTCTGCCCTTCCCCCTGCTCATGCTCTGTCTTGCTCGCTCTTAAAAATAAATAACATAAGAAATAAAATAAAATATGCAAAACACAAATTTCCACATGGCAAAGGCAAAATACAAGGGGGAAAAAGGTAAAAAAGAAAAACACACAACATATTTACACACATATCCCAATCGCTAATATTGCTAAATTAAAAGGAGCCTCTACAACTTGACATGTGAAAGACCAACAACTGAAGTTTAAAAGGCAATGAACAGTTCGCAGAGGAGAGAGTCAAAATGGCTCCTGGACATATGAAAAGAAGTTACTAAACCTCAATGCTAGGGCTCCTGGGTGGCTTAGTCGGTTAAGTGTCCAACATCAGCTCAGGTCATGATCTCACAGTTGGTGAGTTGGAGCCACACATTGGGCTCTCAGCTTAGAGCTGAAGCCTGCTTTAGATTCTGTGTCTCCCTCCCTCTCTGCCCCTCCCCCACCCACGCTCTGTCTCTGTCTGTCTCTCTCTCTCTCTAAAATAAACATTAAAAAAAAATTCATTTAAAAAATGCTAAATAAAACAACGAGATGATATTTTTCACTTGTACTGGCAAAGATCAAAAAGTGAGATAGCTCACTGGGCTGGGAGGGGGAGGGAAAAGGCATTCTCATGCATTGCTGCTGGGAGGCCACATTCATTCAACCACCATGGAGGACTATTTAACAATAGCATAATTACAACAGTCCTTATCCTCCAACTCAGCAACTTCACTTCCAGAAATATATCCTACAGATAGATATATTACTGGCATCTCTGATACTTATACAAAGTGGTATAAGTGGTACTTATACAAAGGTACTTATAGTCACACAAAACTTAGCAAACATTTGCAAACAACCAAAATGGACATTAACAGGGAAATTATTAAACAAATTTTGGTAAATGCATACAATAAAATCAGAAAGAACAATAATGTACTAAAATGGAATGAGCTCCAAGATATAATGGTAAGAAAGGAAAGGAAGGTAAGAAGGGAGGGAGGGAGGGAGGAAGGAAAAAAGAAAAAAGTGGCATAGAACAGTGGTATAAAGTCAGGGTTCAATATTTGGGAATGGACGCACATATTTGTTTATATACGCAGGCACACAAACTGTGTCTGGTGGATACATAAGAAACTGATTAGTTTCTCAGTTGGGGACAATGGTGGAAAAGAGATTTGCCTTTCCCTATACAACCAAAAAATGCCTTTTGAACTTTTTATAAATCTATTTTTGAGTCTATAGGTTGGATTTGGTCTGTAGATTGCTAGTTTGAAATATCTTCATAATCGTTAAACTGAAAGTGATCATTTTTTTGTCATAAAATTACTTTGTCTAAATTTATCTAAATGCATTATAATAGTGGGATCAAGCAATTGGACTTTATCCCAATATGACAATTATTACAATATAAGTACCATAACTCCTATGCCCCAAATTCCAAGTTTATTATAAAAATAAAGTATTTCACTATGTCTGAGATGGGATTACTCTATTACAGACTATATCATACAGGGCTTTGCTTGACAACCTTTCTATCTCTGACATGATAACTCTATAGTAAAGGTTGATTCATTTAGACTGAAAAAAAAATTAATCTGTCTTGTTAGAAATTCAAGGAAGAAAAAAAGGAAAAAGAATAGGAGTCTGTTTTTTTCTGTTCATTTCTCAAGAGAAACATAAGCTACATTTGCTCATATTTGGGGATAAGTTTAAAAACATAAAGGCTAATAAACAGAAAGTAATCATATAAAAAGAGAAATAAACTCACCATATCTGACAGTATAATCTCAGAAGAAAATTTTTCTTTTTTTATCAGAAGGGTTAAGAAACAAAATCACCCTGAGTTAACTCCAAAGTACTCTATAGATTCAAATCTCTTTTGTCAGTCCCTGAATGGTATGAATTTCTCAGATTTGAAGACTTTTTGAACTTTTTGTAATGTTTATATTGTCAGCCCATAATTTCTTGCACACATCTGACTCCCAATTAAATCTGTAATGGATTCTGACCAAACTGATACTTCCTATTTTGAGTAATATTCAGTGCCGGGTCTAAAGAACCTACTGCAAATGATATCTACACATTGATCGCATTTTCAAGTTTTTCTTCCCAAAAGACTACTTCAGCCTCTCACCATATAAACTGAAATTACCCACAGTCTTTATTGGACTGTTTATCCATGCACTCAGGGCTATTATTTCATATAAAAGGTTTTTGGTGAAACAAGAAGCATGTTCTCTTGAACCTTGCCCTTTAATTAGTGTAAGCTCCTTGGGGACTGATGCTCTGGCTTCATAGCAGGTAATAGAATGGGTCTAGAAAACAGTGCTAAAATTAAACATTCCTTCCAAATGTTTCAGGCAATCCTAAACCGTGAAATGCCTGCCAGCCCCCTGAGAAGATCAATAGAGCAACCACTGGACATATAAAGCAGAACCGCCCACTGCAAAGTCCACTTAATGAAAATCCACAATGGGCGATAGGTCTGCAATATAAGCACATTCTTACAGAATAGATTCCCTTTGTCTGTGCTTCTTCTGACTCCAGTGGATGGTCCAATGAGCAATTAGGCCTGCAAAAACTAACACCTACCAGACCCAAACTGATTAGATGGCCTCACATAAATAAGATTAGATTATTTTTAACTTCTTACCTTTAGGAATCACTAGAGTACTGATATTAAACACAAGTATTCTGGGGTCATCTTGAGCAATAAGGCTTTTTCATTAAGAAATTCAACTCCAATCAGCAAACATTTAGATTGGCTACTGTATAAAAAGCACTTTGTCTTTTATCAACCAGCAAATTGATCCATGTCTTTGGTTTGCTTCATTAAATTTAACGCACATGTATCGTACATTATTTTTAAGAGGGAAGACATGCTCAAGTGTCACCGGCTCTTCCTAATAAATCCATCAATACAGTGGGGTATGCTGTTTCTACTTTGCAATTCTATACTACATTAGAATCTCTCTTTCAACAGCAAGTTATTTATCTTCCTAACAATCTATCAAAATAAATATCTCCTAAGGTACAGTATTATTAAATATTTTTCACAGCTGAAATTCCCCAACCCCCTTAGGCAGAATTAATAGCTTTTGTTCATACATATATCATGATGCTTCTCACATTTTTAACGGGTGCTGTTGTTGATGGATCTTTTATTACTACCAGATTGGGACCCCCCCTGCAGGTGGACAACAGGTCTTATTCATCTCTGAATAAGTCCCAATAACTTGCACAGAGCCTCCCACAGTATGATGAATAAACAATGAAATCTTATAGCCAGAGTTTTTCAGTCCTGCTGGCTAATCCCCATAGCAATGCCGGGATGGGGGTGGCAGGGCAGAGAGGGTGCAGGGTGTTGAAGCACTCTAAGACTATTTCCCCTGAGTTCTTCTCAACTCCATAGCCCTCATTCTCCTTCTCTCTTCAATTCCGTTGCTATTATGACTACTAGATTCACAATATAAGTCTCTTCTGAATGTGTCAGTTGCTGCACAGAATGGCAATTTAGATCCATAACAGTTCAATGTAGGAACTGACAGCCTATGGCACTGAAATGACAACACAGCGCCTAAAGTCCCTGGTGGTGACACATTGTCACATTGCCCACTGCATAGCCCTCTTTCATGTCTCTCCCTCAAAGTCTCTCTCCCTCTCACTCTGTTTCTTCTCTGCTGCTCTCTTCTCTTCCCCACTCCATTATTCCCATTTCCCTGCTTGTGCCCAGGATAGCCTATGGGCTAAAAATATCGCTGGGTACAGATGGAAAATGGCCAGCAGAGTGTTACCATTCATCTTTCATGTGCCCAGGACAAAACTCATTAGTTGATTCTTAAGACTCTTCCCTGCAATCTCAAAATTCTGATACAGGGCTAGAGACGGCCATCAGCAATTAATATGAGTCTGTTAATCTCTAGGGAATTTTCACCTTTATGACAGTAGAAAGTATTAATTTATATAAACCTTAGTACTGACCTGACAAAAAAATATATATTCCTTTTCTTTAACCCCCACACCCAACCCCATATTGATTGACTGGTAGTGGTTCTTCCAGAGCACTGGGTTTAAAATGATCAAGAAGTGGGCCCGAGAAGAAAAGGTATTATAAAGCATTAGCCACATCTTGCTAAGTGATCAAGAATCAAGAGCAGTGACATACATACTAGTTATTTGTCCCATTTGCCTAACTCTCTCAACTGGTAAATTACTATTCCAATATTCTTGATGTAATCACCAGGGCTTGCAAAGTTTGTTTGATTCATTCAACAATTAACTGAACTTGAGTGGGATGTAATTAGAATTGAGTAGGAGCTGGCACTATGCTAGACACTGGACACATAAAGATAACTAAACACAGTCCTTAATCTCAGGCAACAGAGTCTAGCTTCTCACAATTACAGTACTGGGTTTGGTTTCAGCAAAACCAGCCAGTAGACAGGGTTGTCCATGTTCTTGCAGTTTAGGAAATGGCTTGCATCAAACCAGCCTTTTAATTGAACAAAGAAATCCTAACCTTGGATTCCCAAAAACCTAAACCACCAGAGGGGAGAGAAGGTGGAAATAGGTGAAATTGGTAAAGGGGATTAAGAGGTACAAACTTCCAGTTATTGAATAAATAAATCTTGAGGATGAAAGTGCAGCTTAGGGAATATAGTCAATAATACTTTAATAACTTTGTATGGTAGCATGGTAATTACAGTTATAGTGAGCATCTAGTAATGTGTATACTTGTCGAATCACTATGTTGTACACCCAGAACTATTATAATATTGTATGTCCACTAATCTTCAATTAAAAATAAAATAAACAAACTGTAACCGAAAGAAAAAGCCCATTTACAATAAACTTCCACAATGTAAAGCAGGTGGAAAGAAGTTCAGTATATAGACCTATATAAAAAATAAAATACCAAAAAGAAGATGAAATTTTTTAAAAGCCCAAGCCAGTCAAAAGTATTCCAATGGGTCTCCCCAGATTTTCTAGTTACATTTGAAAGGGGCTATGGGTACTTGTGTGGCTCAGTTGGTTGAGCGTCCAACTTCAGTTCGGGTCATGATCTCACAGCTTATGGGTTTGAGCCCCGCATCGGGCTCTGTGCTGACAGCACGGAGCCTGGAGACTCCTTTGGATTCTGTGTTTTCCTCTCTCTCTACCCCTCCCTCACTCATGGTCTGTCTGTCTCTCTCTCTCAAAAATAAATAAATGTTAAAAATTTTTTTCATGTTTATTTATTTTTGAGACAGAGACAGACCATAAGCAGGGGAGGGGCAGAAATAGAGAGGAGACACAGAACTGAAACTGGCTCCAGGCTCTGAGCTGTCAGCACAGAGCCGGATGCGGGGCTCAAAGCCACTAACTGTGAGAACATGACCCGAACTGAAGTCAGATGCTTAACCGACTGAGCCACCCAGGCGCCCCAACATTAAAAAAAATTTTTAAAGAAAGGGGCTTAGGGTCCATGATGAACATTCAAAAACAAAATATTGAGTGTTGCCACTCCAAAGAATTTGAGAATCTGTAGATTCTTACTTACACAGTACATGATACTGGTAACAGCTGAAATGAGGACAAACCTAGAGAAGTAACAGACTGAAGCAATATGTTTCTGTACGGACATGAGTATAGGCCATGCAAGCAACTGACTGATTTTCCATAATAATCAGTTCAGGGTGAGGTATGACAAACGTAGAAACTGTAACACTGACCCATCCATGCTGGGAGTCCCAACTAGTTGTCTGTGCTACAAAGGGCTGTTTCCTTGCAAGAGAAGGACAGGACAGCAGCAGGGCAAAGAGGACAGGACAGAATGGAATACGGATAGTCTGGGCCCTCTGAGGTGAATACATACAGACCCTGCCCTCAGGGTCTCCTCTCCTCTCTAGCAAGCCTCACAGTACCTTCGAATTCAGAATCCTTCCCAGCATTAGGATGCTGCCGTTTTCTAGATCTCAAAACCTTGTTTGTGATAAGACAGCCTTAGACACCTATTATATCAGCAATTTGGGGGTTTTCTTTCTTTACTTGCTTGGATTAGATTTGTACATAGGCTTAAGAAAAGTCTCCTAACTTTTTTTTAACCGGATATATGCAATATGTGAAATACATAATTTTTACCTAGATACATTCCAACAAAAATTGGGAGATGGTGTGTTTTCCCCCACATCAGCGAAAAGACATCCAAGAATTAGTTTACTTGTAGCTGTGGGTCTGTACTCAAAGGCAAGACAGGCATCCTCCCTCCCCTTCTCCTTTGTTAAAATGAACCAGATCCACCTGACAAAGCTATTTCTCAAGGTGCAGTCCTAGACCACCCACCACAAAATCTACCTAGGAAATGCAGATTTCTGGGCTCCACATGGGAACTGTTAAGGGTGCAAAAATCTGCATTTTAACAAATTCACCAGATGATTCATAAAAGGACTGACGTATAAGGATCCCTACGATTTTGGGGGTAACTGCTCAGCGGAAAAGGACCTTTACCCTCTAGTCCTTCAAGGCATTTAAAATACATCAGCAAACATAGTCACACGGTGCAGTAGCATTAGGATAATTCAAAGTTCAGATCACTGGAAAGTTCCCCAAAGTTGGCACGAGGCCACCACCTTCAGGCGGATGGGCTTAGAATTATCCTGTTCCCTCAGTGCGCAAGGCGAAGGAAGGAAGGCCGCGATGTCTGTGATGCAGAGTCCCTAGGGCTATTTACAGACTTGGGGACAGATCTTCAGCCCTCAGAGGGCCCCTGGCAGCCAGATCCCCACCCTTCGTGGGATGGGCCGAAGCTGATGTGGCTCCTTGGAGGCGTCTCTGACCCCCCGCCTTGCTATTTATTGACGGATATTCCTGGCTCCGGAAGGGCAGCTCCCACAGTGAGTCACGGAGGGATTTTTGCCTGCATCTCTGGCCGGTGCTGCTCCCAGCCGAGCACCCATAAATCTTCCTGCCCCCATTGATCAATAGCAGACACAACAAAACACAAGTTTAAAGTTCAACGTGGCCGCTGAGGGAAAGCACACTGTTCGCTGATTCCCCCGGTTCTTTTCAAGAAGGAAGAGCTGAGATAAATATCGAAAATCATTCCCCTGCTATTTTCAAATATCTAACCTTTCACTCTGTTTACCTTCAATAATTGCCTGAGTTGTGACTACTTTTAAAACCAGGTCCAAGTTAAATACTAAGTTACCTACTTGACTTTATTCAGTATAGATTTCCTTCTCCACCTCGAAAGAGCAGTATTTTGATTCAGACACACTTATGTCACATCATACGTATTGGCATGCACAGAAACCCCCCTGCTAATGCTAACATAGAGCAGAAATATTTGAATTTGTTCATTTCCAAAATATTTGTAAGCCTCTTGGTACTTGTATCACGTGTCTAGCAAATATCCTTCTACCCATCGAAATCAGTACATGATTTTGTACAGGATCACACATACATGAAAGATCTATAGCCAATGAAATAATTTAAAAGTTAGAGACAAAGTGACTAGAATTTAGTCTACCACCCTCATCTTGCAATTAAAGAAACTGGATCCTGTAGGGTAAACTCAAAATTTCCTTCCAGCACTGAAACTGTGACTTCATAATATGGCAGAGGCAGTTAGTGTCCTCCCTTACCCCTTCATCAGTCAAGGTTCCCACACCTGCCCACCGCTTCCCACAGCAAGCACCTGTGCCTCTCCACCTGCCAGAGGGAGAGCTCAGCCTATGCACTGGGTGGAGGAAGGTGCTGGGAGATAACGCCTCCAGACCAGCTCTGTCAATAACATGAAGAGGTTAGATTATCAGCCAGCTTTGTGTCCCCAAGTGGGACAGCTCTAAGGTGTGCAGTACACCATATCCCAAATGTGGGAACCTGCCTGCCAACGCACCCTGTGTTGGCTTCCCTGTCCTGCTTGGCACTCCAGTCTTGTCTCAGGATGTGCTTCTGGGGCTTACACCCAAGTCCTACAACTATGGCAGTTTCGTTTTGATCGTAAAAGGGCAAATATATTGGATTATGTCATGGGAACCTAGAGGAGGAAGTAAACAGTTCTGTCTCAAACAGCGTGAGAGGTGTTCATCTGGTTGTTACAAGGGCCAGGTGTTCAGAATCTTTGTCTCAATTTACACTAGGGAGTTAATAAGAATTGAATAAGAATACATATCAATCAGGTTCCAAACTGATCTAACAAGCAATTTTGAGGTAAAACTAAAAAAGTAACCATATTTCTTCAAAAAACTAAAAGTAGCATTTGGGATATTTGCTGTATGAGAGCAAAGCATAAGAATTCTGTAGGTCTCTTATTCGGTCCAAATAAACCTGGTCTAAATAAGCTCTTATTCAGTCTCATAAGCTACACTGGTTCACCGTATTTCGGCTTTACTTTAACCAAAACCCTTTTACGCCTACATTTCATTAAATTTATATTGAAGTCACCCTAGAAATACTTGCTGTAAAACTTTGCTTTTTACTTTTTGTTCTTACTGAACTGCTATCTGATAACACTTTAGTTTCTATAACAATGCACAGTTTTTATTAAATAGGTTTTGTTGAGAATTTACAGGTTTTCAAAACAAAGGCTTTTCTCTCTCCCTTTGTTATATTGATGGATATGTAAAGACATGAAACAATGACTTAAAATTTGAGGCTTCACTCCACTGAGTCTGAGGTCACTAAAAAGATGAATTTAGGATGAAAAATGTGGTAATATGGTGTACTGGTACAGCTTTCTGCCAAGGAAAAATAGTACATATCTTAAAAATAGTTATTCCTGCAGCCACACTGACAGAAAAAAAAAATCACTGTTTTCCAGGACAAACCAAGACAATAAGATTGCATGTGAGCAAGTGAATCACCTGAGATCACTCAGTAAGCCAAAGGTATGAGCGGGAATGGGCTGCAGGACCCTAATTCTAGATCATGCTGTCCAAATAATCTCACTGCCAGGCTGAGGTAGATTTACCCTAAATCCCATGAAGCCTTAATACATATGCATACAATATTTCCAGAGCCCTGGGTGGCCCTCTCATATGATCTCACATGGCCTTATGGTTTTGTGAAATTTGCAAAAGCGCAATTATTTTAACTGTAAATAATTAAAATCTATCCCCGAAAGAGAACCTCTCCAAATGTTATAAGCTTCAGATTCTACAAAATCTGAAGCCTTTCTTTTGCAGGGTCTGCATGAACATTCCCTGTGTTTCTCAACCAAACGCTTACCCTTACAATTCAAAAACCCACCAAGTGTTCTCTTCCCCGGGAGACTTTGTATTCAACGTTAGCTCGGGCCTCACAGCACCTCTCTAAATAACAACTTCATTAATCCATGGACTTCCAGAAAATATTTCACAAGGACTCTGAACCTTTATGAGAAACCTAGGAAGCTTTAGTGCATCAGTGAGCAGTTAACATCTGCAGGTTCCTACTGAGATCTAAGGTGTCAATTAGTGGTAACAAGGATTCTTTTTTTTTTTTCTAACCAGGATCCTTTGCAGTGGGCTTTCATAGAAAACAAGCATATGCTGATGTTTTGAATTAAAAATATAGACATAAAGAATGTCCACACAGCATTCTCTTTCTTTGGTCCAAATAATTCCTACTACCTTTTGCCTCCGAAAGTGATTATGGGACTCATGGCAACACTGAATCCCTAAAGAAAATATTTCTTTATAAGAAACCATAACTTCTTGAATGCCATTATATTCTGGACTCCTAATCATGTTACTCTTTTTATTTGGGGTTTTTGTGAGCTCCTGAAGCTCATTCTTCATTCTTTACCACCAAACCCCAGCCAAAATACTAGCTGAAAAGAGATGAACCTTAACATAATGGCAGGACACCCTAGTGTTACCATCCTTCTAGGCTGTAGAGTAGACCTAGAGAGGAGCTGGCAATTCTCCCTTCTCTCCCACTCTTATTATTGTAACTGATGTTACTAAGTGTGCCTGAACTGGTTTCATTAACAATAATAATAGGTAATATTATTGAGGTCAGACTATATGCCAGACACTCCACTGAGCACTTTACATGCATTATCTCATTTAAGCAACCCAATCACTATAAAAGGCAGATATTCTTTAATGTCCACATTTTACAGATAAGGAAACTGAAACACAGCAAGGTTAAGTAATTCTCTGCTCAGAGTTCACAAGGCTAAAATCAAGGTGTTGGCCAGGCTGAGGTCTCCTCTTGAGGGTCTGGGAAAGAAATCCACTTCTAGAATCATTCTTGTAGTTGGCAGAATTCAACTCCTTGCCACTATAGGTCCAAGGTCCCTGTTCCTTGCTGGCTGTTAGCTTTGGGCCTCTCTTAGATTCTAGAGGCTAAGAACATTCCTTGCCACATGGCCTTCTTCGTCTTCAAGTTGGCAATGGTGTGTTTAATACCCCTTATACTTCAGATCTCTGACATCACCATCTCTGAGCCCAAGACCCAGATTTAAAGGGTGTGTGTGAATAGATCAGGCCCACCTAGATGGTCTCCCTTATCTTAACATCAGCTGATTTGGGGACCTGAGTTATATCTGTAAAAGCAACATCTAAACAAGTGCTTTACAGAATAACTGCAAAAGGGTATTTTATACAATAAGGGCTAGAAATTTTCAGAACCATCTTAAAATTCTACCTACCACAGGCATACAGCTCAGATTAGGCCAGTCAGAGTTCTCTAGACAAGGAAGCATCTCTTTTCTCTGGGCTCACTAACTGTATATACAACATATGCCTAGAGCTGCAAAATGGAGAGAGTGTGCCTGCAAATGAAGCCAAAGTAGAGGAAAGAAAAAGCTGAAAGGCAGAGGTCGCTGATAACATTATTTGAATATCTGGAAACAGATATCTGCTAACTTGTATTACCATCTGTTACTTGCAACCAAAGACTTCTGACCAACACAACTAAGTCTTTCTTACTCCAAAGCCCAAGCTCTTAACTATGAAATTTTATATTTTTTTATGTTAATAGAGGCACAATATAAAAAGATGTAAACTGCGACATCAATAACAAAGTGTGTGTCAAGAGAGAAGTAAAAGTGTAGAGTTTTTGTATGTGGTTGAGATTAGGTTTTCATTAGTTTAAAACAGACTGTTAAAACTATAAGATGTTTTATGGAAGCCTCATGGTAATCACAAAGAAAATACCTATAGAAGCCACACAAAAGATAAAGGAATCAAATAACATCACTACAAAAATTAACAAAACACAAAGGAAGACAGCAAGAGAGGAAAAGAGAAGCAAAAGAACTGTAAGACAGAAAGAACGTGGCAATTTTAATTCCTTCCCTATCAATATTTACTTTAAACATAAATTGATTAAACTCCCCACGGAAAAGATATAGAATAGCTGAATGGATAAAATATAAGACCCAACTATATGCCAAACAAAAGACTCACTTTAGGGGTACCTGGTTGGCTCAGTCCATTAAGCTTCCTACTCTTGATTTTGACTCAGGTCATGATCTCATGGTTTGTGGGATCAAGCCCCCCACCAGGATCTGCACTGAGAGTGTGGTGCCTGCTTGGGATTCTCTCATACTCTCTCTCTCTGCCCACCCCATCCCACGGAGTATGCAGTCTCTCTCTCCCTTTTTTGAGAGAGAGAGAGAGAGAGAGAGAGAGAGAGAGAGAGACTCACTTTAGATTTAAAGACACATAGGCTGAAGATAAAAGGATAGAAAAAGCTCTTCCATACAAATGGTAAACAAAAGAGAGCAGACATGGCTATATTTATAACAGACAAAATATACTTTAAGTCAAAAATGATCACAAGAGATAAAGAAGGACATTATATAATGACAAAAGCATCAATTTACCAGGAAGATATAATAATTACATACATACCCAACATCAGAGCATTCAAATATATAAAGCAAACAATAATAGAACTGAAGAGAGAAACAGTGATACCGTAATAGTAGGAGACTATAATACCCCACTTCCAGCAGTGTATAAAACATTCAGAAAGAAAATCAGTAGGGAAATAGTCTTGAGCAACACTATACACCAAATGGACCTAATAGACATATACAGACTATTCTACCCAATAGCAGAAGAATACACATTTTTCTCAAGCACACACAGAACACTCTTCAGGATAGATCCCAGATTAGGCTACAGAACAAGACTAAACAAATTTAAGGTTGAAATCATACCACATATCTTTTCTGGCCATGACGGTATGAAGCTAAAGTCAGGAGGATAATTGGCAAATTCAGAAATATTGGAAATTACACATATACTGGAAAAAGAGGGATGGATACAAGAAGAAATCAAAGGGAAAATCAGAAAGTATCTTGAGACAAATAAAAATGAAAACCCCATACACAGAAGGTATTCCAACTTTCTACCCAGTTTCAACTAAGCCTCCTTCCCACTGCTTCATAATAACCAACAAACCTCATTCTTCTGATGCCCCCTTCCACAAGCAACCCTCAGGTCTTGTTCAAAGCAAAGTGCCATGTTTATTGTCATATTTATGTATTTCTTACCCATTCAACATGTATAGAATTGTGCTACCATCTTTGTTGAATGTCTATCCTTTTAAAAAAATGTCACTGATGGGAGGGGAAAAAAATGAAAACCCAGCATATCAAAATTTATGGGATATAGCAAAAGCAGTACCAAAAGGAAAGTTTATAGCAATAAATGTTTATACTTAAAAAAAGAAAAATTTCAAATAAACAACCTAACTTTATACCTCAAGGAGCTAGAAAAAGGAAAACAAACTAATCCCAAAGTTAGCAGGAGGAAGTAAATTATAGAGATTAGAGTAGATATTAAATAGAGACTAGATAAATAATAGAAAAAAATCAGTGAAATTAAGAGCTGGTATCTTCAAAAGGTGAACAAGATTAACAAACCTTTAGCTAAACTAAAGAAAAAAAAGACTCAAATAAATAAAATCAGAAACAAATAAGGAGTCATTATTACTAATGCCAGAGACATACAAAGGATCAAAAAAAAAACTGGTAAGAATAATTACATGCCAACAAAATGGGTAATCTAGAAGAAGAGGATAAATTTCTAGAAACATCTGACTTACCAAGACTGAATCATGAAGAAAGAGAAAATCTGAACAGGCAATCACTAGTAAAGAGATGGAATCAATAATCAAATATTTCCAACAAGAAAAGCCCAAGACGACATAGCTACACAGGTAAATCTACCAAACATTTAAAGAATAATTAACACCAACCATTTTCAAACCCTTCCAAAATATTAAAGAGTAAGGAATATTCTAAACTCTCTTTACAAGGCCAGCATTATCCAGATACCAAAGCCATACCAGGATGTCGCAGGCAAAGAAAATTACAGTGCAGTATCCCTGATGAACATATATGCAAAAATCCCCAATAAAATGCTAGTAAAACAAATTCAACAACATATTAAATGGGCCATTCACAACAATCAGGTGAGATTTATGCTTGGGGTGCAAGGATAGTTCAAATATGCAGAGAAATAAATGTGATATACCACAGTAACAAAATGAAGGATAAAAAGTATATTATTATCTCAAAAGGTACAGAAAGAGCATCCAACTAAATTCAATATCTATTCATGATCAAAACTCAACAAATTAAGTATAGAGGGAATGTACTTCAACATAATAAAGACCATATATGACCAAGCTCACAGCCAACATTGTACTTACCAGTAAAAATCTGAAAACTATTCATCTAAGATCAGGAACAATATAAGGATGCCCTCTCTTTCCAATTATAGTATTGGAAGTCCTAGCCAGAGAAATTATTTAAGAAAAACAGGTAAAAGTTATCCAAAATGGAAAGGAAAAAGTAAAATTATCTTTGTTTGTAGATGATATGATCTTATATGCAGAAGACCTGAAAGTTTCCAACACACACACACAAATTCTTAGAACTAAGAGGCAAATTCAGTAAAGTTGCAGGTTATAAATCAACATACAAAAATCAGTTGTGTTTCTATATACTAACAACAAACTACCTGAAAAGGAAATTGTAAAGCAATCCCATTTACAATCACATCAAAAAGACTAAAATACTTAGAAATGAACTTAACCAAGATTATGAAAGACTTGTACACTAAAACCAACAAAACACTGATGAAAGAAATTAAAGAAGACACAAATATATGAAAATATATCTGTGTTCATATAAGACTTAATATTGTAAAATTTCCACATTACCCAAAGAAATCTACATTTTCAATGCTATCTGCATCAAAATCCCAAAGATATTTTTTAAGTTTTTATTTAAGTTCCAGTTAGTTAACCTACAGTGTAATATTAGTTTCAGTTGTACAATATAGTGATTCAACACTTACATACAACACCTGGGCTCATCACAAGGGCACTTCTTATTCCCTATCATCTATTTAACCCATCCCCTTACCCATATCCATTCTGGTAACCACCAGTTTGTTCTCTATAGCTAAGAGTCTCTTTCTTGGTTTGCCTCTCTCTCTCTCTCTCTTTGCCTTTGCTCATTTTTTTTTAAATGCCACATGAGTGAAATCATATGGTATTTGTCTTTCTCCTGCTGACCAAAGGTGCTTCTCAAGGAAAAAAAATAGGAAATTTATTCCAAACCATAAAAGTCATATAAAATAGCCAAAGTCATCTTGAGAAAGAGAAATAAAACAAGGGCATCACACAGGCATCAGATATCCTGATTTTAAAATATATTATAAACCTACAGTACTTAAAACAGTATAGTATAAAGGCAGACATATAGACCAGGCGAACAGAATAGAAAATTCAGAAATAAACCCATGCATAAATGGTCTACTGATTTCTGATAAGACTACCAAGAATACACAACGGAGAAATGATAGTCTCCTTTCCTTGGTGTTGGGAAAACTAGATACACACATGCAAAAGAATGAAATGAGATTCTTAACTTGCACCATACATACATAAAGACCAACTCAAAAAGGATTAAAGACAAACATAACACCTGAAACTGTAAAACTTCTAGAAGAACACGCAGGAGAAAAACTTCTTGACATTGGTCTTTGCAATGACATTTTGACACCAAATCACAGGCAACAAAGACAAAATATAGACAAAAAATCACAGACAACAAAGACAAAAAGTGGCACTACATCAAACTGAAAATCTTCTGCACAGAAAAGGAAACAGCAGAGTGAAAAAGTCAATCCACAGAATGGGGAAAAAATTTGCAAACCATATATCTGATAAGGTGTTAATATCAAAATATATAACATATATTGAGTTATATATATATATGTATATAATAATATTGAGTTGTAGGCACAACTCAATACCAAAATCACAAATAACCTGCTTTTAAAATGGCCAGTAGGTCTGAACACACATTTCTCCAAAGAAGACATACAAATGGCCAACAGATAAGTTAAAAGATGCCCAACATACTAATCATTAGGAAACATAAATCAAAACCACAATGAACAATCCCTCATACCTGTTAGGGTCAAAGAGACAGGAGATAATAATTATTGGTAATGATATGGAGAAATTAGAACCCTTGTGTATTATTGGTGGGAATGTAAAATGGTGCAGCTTCTATGGAAAATAGTATGGAGGTTCCTCCAAAATTTAATAATAGAACTATTATATGATCCAGCAATACACTTTTGGGTATAACCCAATAGATTTGAAATCAGGATCTCAAAGAGATATCTGCACTCACGTGTTTATTTCAGCATTATTCACAATACCCAAGATAAGGAAACAACTCAAATATCCATTAATAGATGAGTGGATTAAGAAAAAAATGTGCCTAAATACAATGAGATATTATTCAACCTTTAAGAAGAAGGAAATCCTGCCATATGCGACAACATGGCTGAAACCAGAGGACACTGTTAAAATTAAATACAAAATGGAGAGGGGACTTGAAAATTCCCTGAGCAGAAAAAACATTTAAGCTATATAAATGAAATTTAATTTAGCTTATTCTACAAAACAAGCTGAAATTTACCATGGGTTGATTCTTAAAAATGCCTCTAATAAAAGAAACAAGTCATTTTCCTAAAAATTGTGTAAGAAAATCACTTGTAACCCATTCCCTGCCTTCTAGAAACCCTCAATGCAATAACAAATCATTGTAAAGGTTAAACAACTTCCTCATTTTCACTTTATAAACTGTCATGTAATGTCATGCCCCTGAGCTTCACATCAGTCTTTGAATTTAAAGGCTTCCACTTCAAGAACTGTTCTTATATCTACAATAAACTCTTACTAAGTACCACTTATTGATTCAGTGGTTTTAATATTGCTATTTCTGGATTGTTGACAACATTATGCTAAATGAAATAAGCCAATCACAGAAGGACAAATACTGCATGGTTCCACTTATATGAGATATCTAAAATAGTTAAAATAATAGCAGAGAATAGATTGGATGCCAGAGGCTGGGAGCTGGGGGATATGAGGAGTGTCGTTTAATGGCATAAAGTTTCAGTTATGCAAGATCAATAAGTTCTAGAAATCTCCCGTAAAACAATGCCAATAGTTAACAATATTATATTGTATACCTAAAAAGGTGTCAAGGTCAATCCCATGTTTTTGTCACACAGACACACAAAAAAGTGTTCCTACCACAAAAAAAAGGAGGGACACAAGGGAATTTTTGGAGGTGATGGATATGCCTATTACCTTGACTGTGTAATGGTTTCATGGGTGTATGTAGTATGTCCAAACTCCAAATTGTATTTATTAAACATGCATGGTTTTTATTTTTTTTTTATTTATTTTTTTTTTAATTTTTTTTCTTTCAACATTTATTTATTTATGGGACAGAGAGAGACAGAGCATGAACGGGGGAGGGGCAGAGAGAGAGGGAGACACAGAATCGGAAACAGGCTCCAGGCTCTGAGCCATCAGCCCAGAGCCCGACGCGGGGCTCGAACTCACGGACCGCAAGATCGTGACCTGGCTGAAGTCGGACGCTTAACCGACTGCGCCACCCAGGCGCCCCAAACATGCATGTTTTTTAAATATCAATTATACTTCCAGTAAAGGTGTTTTTTTAAAAAATTGCTTATGGAGTATTTTCCCCACAGACTTCCATAATAAATCCTGAGGTGCATCTATGAATATAAATGCAGTAGAAAAGGGTGACACTGACAGAGCTTAAAGCATGTTTATTCTTCTTCAGCAGTGTCCTATCTTCAGAGATTCTGATTTCATTGCTCTGCAGTGTAGTCCAAGCATCAGGATTTTTAGAAACTCCCAGGTGATTGCAAAGTGCAGCCATGGTTGAAATCATCCGATGCACAATAGTGCTTTTCCAACATAAATAAACATATACATCCCCTGGGGATCTTGTTAAAATGCAGATTCTGATTCAGGAGGTCCAAGGTGGAGCCCAGGAGTATACATTTCTAAAATGCTTCAAGGGATGATGAAGATGCTGGTCTGTGCCTCACTCTTGGACCAACAAGTCTGTCGTATGTAGCAATGTTTAAGGGTGGCATTAATTGAATCAGAAAAACAAAAAGGACAATTTGGACACAAAAAACATGGCACCTATACAAAACATAAAGAGTGCTTCTTCAGCTTTGGCTACTGTGGGATCACCTTGCAGGGAAATCCTTGAGTGGGACTCCATCTTCCTTGTTCTGTTTCCATAAAGTCATCAAGTAACCAGAATATCATTGATCTATTGTAGTGATCTAAACCAATCATTGTTGAGATGGGGAGAGAACAGTTTCCCTTTATGAGTAGAGACAATCTGGAGTGGGAAGGATGCATTCATCTTCTTTCTGTATTGCCCCAGTCTGTGACAAGCTGTAAACAACAGGGGAACTCATTTGGCATATTTTCCCTGCAGCCATTTGTCAGGTGTCATAATTCTATGAAAAAAAGCCCTTGGGAAATTATAATAAATGTATTCCTTACTATTGAATTTCTATTTATGCTGATATTTCTTAAAAGTCTCAGATTTTATCTGTATGGCAACATTATTTTAATAGTAATATCGTTAAACTTTATGGAGAATTCTTCTTTGATACACAAACACAAAGTATTTTTGGTAAAATAAAACAAGTACAATATTTCAGGATTTCCATCTCCCATAAATATTTGTACCTAGAAATAACCAGAAAAGACATATTTTTCACAGTTACAACACTATTAAAGTTTTTTACTTCTATTTGTTCACACCATAGAAATAAGAGTGCTGGTTTTCATTTCCATATTAGTAAATAGAAGATGCATAAATGAAAGGACTTAAATGTGACCTCAGGGTTTTTTCTTTTTCCTAGACCATGGTTCCCAAACTTTTTTGTTCCAGGACTCCTTTCATCCTTAAAAATTATTGAGTACACAAATTGCTTTTGTTTGTGTCCATCCTATTGATATTTACTCATTTAGAAACTAAAACTGAGAAAATTTTTATACGTTTAACTCATTTTAAAATAGTAATAATAGTATATGTATTACATTTCACTATAAATAATGTATCTTTAGGAAAAGTAAGTAAATTTTCCAAAATAAAAAATATGTATTAAAAAAGAATATCATTTCTTTTTTACATTTTAAGAAATCCCTTTGAGTCTGTCTTCCTCGAAGACAGAGAGATTCCCATATCTGCTTCAGCATTCAATTTATTTTGATATAAAGAAAATATAGCATCTCAAGATCTATAATCTGTAAAGGAAAGGGTATTTTAATGTTCAGATAATTGTGGATATCCTTCTTTGATACTACACCAACACTCAACAAGTGGTCATTTCTGAAAGGTTAATTACAATATGGAATCAGAAGCCATATCAATAAACTTTTATTCTGTGTTACATTAAAATCTACTTGTCTAGCTTGCTCTTTCAGTGGATCTTTTACCCATGCATGATCTTATGACATTTGGAGCATGTTGATTCACTGCGTTATGGAGATCTTCCAAATGTTGACATATTTCATTATACCGTATCAAAAAATACATCCATTAATATCACCGCCAATTTGATCAGCAAGGTTTTCACATACTGGAAAGCAATCAAGCTCATAGTAGCTGATTCAAAATTCAATTTTCTCTTGAAAACTCAAACTTTGTCATTAAAAACAAATGCTGTCAGTTGTTTTCCTTGTAGTGACAGAAAAAAATCATACATTTTTTAAAAAGATGTCAGCTACTTTCTGCCCATGGATACCACCGAGTAAGCATCATGAAAGTCTCCCTCCCACCGCCATCATGTCTAAGTCAGAGTCTTCCAAAGAGCCTGAACAGCTGTGGAAGCTTTTCATCTGAGGTTTGAGCTTTGAAACAACCAATGAGAGTCTGAGGAGCCGTTTAGAGCAATGGGGAATGCTTACGGACTGTGTGGTAATGAGAGATCCAAACACCAATCACTCCAGAGGCTTTGGGTTTGTCACCTATGCCACTGAGGGAGAGGTGGATGCAGCCATGAATGCAAGGCCACACAAGGTGGATGGAAGAGTTGTAGAACCAAAGAGGGCTGTCTCGAGAGAAGATTCTCAAAGACCTAGTGCCCACTTAACTGTGAAAAAGATTTTTGTCAGTGGCATTAAAGAAGACACTGAAGAACATCATCTAAGAGATTATTTTGAACAGTATGGGAAAATTGAAGTGATTGAAATCATGACAGACCGAGGCAATGGCAAAAAGAGAGGCTTTGCCTTTGTAACATTTGATGACCATGACTCTGTAGACAAGATTGTCATTCAAAAATACCATACTGTGATTGGCCACAACTGTGAAGTAAGGGAAGCTTTATCTAAGCAAGAGATGGCTAGTGCCTCTTCCAGCCAAAGAGATCAAAGTGGTCCTTGGAACTTCAGTGATGGTCCCGGAGGTGGTTTTGGTAGGAATGACAACTTTGGCCATGAAGGAAACTTCAGTGGACGAGGTGGCCTTGGTGGCAGTCAAGGTGGTGATGGGTATGGTGGCAGTGGGGATGGTTATGAAGGATTTGGTAATGATGGAGGCAATTTTGGAGGTAGTGGAAGCTATAATGATTTTGGCAATTACAACAGTCTTCAAATTTTGGACCCATGAAAGGAGGAAATTTTGGAGGCAGAAGCTCTGGCCCCTACGGTGGTGGAGGTCAATATTTTGCCAAACCATGAAACCAAGGTGACTATGGCGGTTCCAGCAGCAGTAGTAGCTATGGCAGTGGTGGAAGATTTTAATTACTTCCAGGAAACAAAGATTAGCAGGAAAGAAGAGCCAGAGAAATGACAGGGAAGCTACAGGTTACAACAGATCTGTGAACTCAGCCAAGCACAGTGGTGGCAGGGCCTAGCTGCTACAAAGAAGACATGTTTTAGACAATATTCATGTGTATGGGCAAAAAACTCGAGGACTGTATTTGTGACTAATTGTATAACAGGTTATTTTAGTTTTTGTTCTGTGGAAAGTGTAAAGCACTCCAACAAAGGGTTTTAATTTAGATTTTTTTTTGCACCCATGCTGTTGATTGCTAAATGTTATAGTCTGATCATGACACTGAATAAATGTGTCTTTTTTTAAATGTGCTGTGTAAAGTTAGTCTCCTCTGAAGCCATCTTGGTAAACTACCCCAACAGTGTGAAGTTAGATCCTTCAGGGTGATGCCAGGTTCCATTTGAAACTTATGTGCAACCTGCTTGGGCACAGAAGCCATTGTCTCCATAAACATTGGTGTGGTTGAACTGACAGTTAATGTGTTGTGACCTGGAGGTCACCATTAAAAGGATCACCCAAGCAAAGTCCTGGAGTTTATTTGGTTATTAATATGATTGTTGGCACATCCTATGCAATATATCTAAATTGAATTATGGTATCAGATAAAATTATAGATGGGATTAAAGCTTGTGTATCATCCATTATCATGTGTAATCAATAGATGATTTAATATTCTCTTGAAAAAAAAAAGATGCCAGCTAAATATTCATGTCTCAATACAAATTGTCAGTCATTCTTTCAAGTGAAAAGGGAACTTTTCCTGGTATTCCAAGAAAAACATGGCTTGTTTACCTACAACTCAAACAAATCTAGAAATACTTTTCCTCAAGATAACCATCCTACTTCACATGCAGTAGAAATGTTTTGTGCACAATTACCATTTATCTACCTAGATTACTAAAAATAATGTGCTCAATAGCCAAGACTTAATAACTTTAATAATTTTTACTGCTCCATTGAGGACATTACTAAGTAAAACTAGCTTTTGTTTGTCTGCTTTTAGGGGTTTGTTTGTTTAATTTTTTATCTGAGTATAGTTGACACATAATGTTACCTTAGTTTCAGCCGTACAACTTAGTGATTTGACAAGTTTAGACATCATGGTATGTTCACCACAGTATAGATACCATGTGTCCCATTACATCACTATTACAATATCATTGACTGTATTCCCTGTATGGTGCTTTTTATTCCCATGACTTATTCATTTCATAGAAAGTCTATAGCTCCATCTCCCCGTCCCCCCCCTTTTTTGTCCAATCTCCAACTCCCTCCCCTCTGGGAACCATCAGTTTGGTCTCTGTGTTTATAGGCCTAATTCTGCTTTCTGTTTATTTATTCATTTTTTTTAGATTCCACTTATGAGTAGAATCATATGGTATTTGTCATTCTCAGTCTGACTTATTTCACTTAGCATAATACATAGTACTGAAAGTCCTAGCCACAGTAATCAGACAAGAAAAGGAAATAAGAGGCATCCATATTGGTAAAGAAGTTAAACTGTCACTATATGCAGATAATATGATACTATATACAGAAAATCCTAAAGACTCTACCAAAAACTACTAGAAGCAATGATGAATTCAGTAAAATGGCAGGATACAAATTAATACCCAGAAATCAGTAGCATTTCTATACTCTAATAATGAAGTAGCAGAAAGAGAAATTTAAAAAACCACATCATTTACAATTGTACCAAAAAGAATAAAATATCTAGGAATAAACTGAGCCAAAAAGGTGAAAGACCTGTACTACAAAAATGATAAAACACTGATGAAAGAATTTGAAGATGACAGAAACCAACTGGAAAGATATCCCATCCTCACGTATTAGAAGAGTTAATATTGTTAAAACGTCCTTATAACAATATAAGCAACAAACGTTGCTTATAAAGCAACCTACAGATTCAATGCAATCCCTATCAAAATACTAACAGTATTTTTCAGACAATTAGAAAAAATAATCCTAAAATTCGTATGGAACCACAAAAGACCCTGAATAACCAAAGCAATCCTGAAAAGAACAAAGCAGGATATATCACAATCACAGATTTCAAGATATACTACAAAGCTGTGGTAATCAAAACGGTAGGGTATTTGCACAAAAATAGACACATAGATCAATAGAATAGACTAGAGATCCCAGAAATAAACCCATGATTATATAGTCAATTGATCTATGACAAAGAAGGCAAAAATATACAATGGGGAAAAGACAGTCTTTTTAACAAATGGTTTTGGGAAAATGGGACAGCTACATGTAAAAGAGTGAAACTGGACCACTTTCTAACACCATACACAAAAACAGACTCAAAATGGATTAAGGACCTAAACATGAGACCTGAAACCATAAAAATCCTAGAAATTACAGGCAGTCATTTCCTTGACATCAGCCATAGCAACATTTTTCTAGATATGTCTCCTTTGACAAGGGAAACAAAAGCAAAAAAAAAATAAACTATTGGGACTACGTCAAACTAAAAACCTTCTTTGCAACAAAAGAAACCATTAATAATAATAATAAAAAAAGACAACCTACTGAATGTGGTAAGATATTTGCAAATGATATATCCAAAAAAGGGTTACTATCCAAAATAGGTAAATAACTTCTAACTCAATACAAAAAAACAACAACAACTCCTATTAGATAATGGGCAGAAGACCTGAACAGACATTTTTCCAAAAAAGGCATCCAGATGGCCAACAGACACATGAAAAGATGCTCAACATCATTCATCATTAGGGAAATGCAAATGAAAATTACAATGAGGTATCAGGGTTTTTTTTATTTGTTTTTACTGAAAGTGTGTGGCAGTGAAGAATACAATGATGACTAGTACACTTTGGAGCCACTCTCCTGACTTGTGCTAAGGCACCAGCAATTGTACCCACCATTGATTTTGTACTGTCATTACTTGACCACAGGAAGTATTTATTTAATTCTTGAAACTAAAACTGTCTTCTGCAATAGTGTTTTGTGGAACACATTTATAACAAGTTGTGTTAAATGCCTCTTTAGTCCTTTCCTACTTCTAGACCTATGAAAGAGTTATATTATCCTTCAAATTGACATATATTTAGGGGGTAGAAAAATTTTACCGATTTTCATTAGGCTTCAGTGTTCTTTCCTATAATTTACTAATCACGTTTTGACTTCTATCTGTAGTACCTAACACAATTACTGAAGCAGAGTATGTGTTTTGAAAATGTATGTTTCTTTATGCTTTATTATTTTTAAAAGAGGGTTTGAGGCTTACAAAACACATACGTGACAAATGTATTTTTTTTTTTAATTTTTTTTTTCAACGTTTATTTATTTTTGGGACAGAGAGAGACAGAGCATGAACGGGGGAGGGGCAGAGAGAGAGGGAGACACAGAATCAGAAACAGGCTCCAGGCTCTGAGCCATCAGCCCAGAGCCCGACGCGGGGCTCGAACTCACGGACCGCGAGATCGTGACCTGGCTGAAGTCGGACGCTTAACCGACTGCGCCACCCAGGCGCCCCAACAAATGTATTTTTAAAAATCTGATCAAAGAAAAAAGTGCAGCATGAACAATTATTAAAAGTGGGTTGAAAATTTGATTCAGAGTGAGATAAAAATCTCAGTTAGAAAATCCACAGTATGAACTTAGGTTTCATAAGAGTTGGGCAGAAGAGGGGCACCTGGGTGGCTCAGTTAAGCATCAGATTCTTAGCTTCAGCTCAGGTCATGATCTCAATATATGAGATCAAGTCCCATGTGCTGACAGCATGGAGCCTGCTTTGGATTCTCTCTCTCTCCCTCTCTCTCTGCCACTCCCCTGATCATGCACATGTGCTCTCTCTCATTCTCAAAATAAATAAATAAACTTAAAAAAAAAAGAATTGTGCAGGAGAGAATTCAAGGACATAGAAAGTGATCCCCATCCACACTGAGAGGTAGGTTGAGATAGTTTAATAAATAACAGATGTAGATTTAATTTTTGGCTAGTAAAATATTACTTCTCTATAATTTTATTATTTCACATATAATTTTAATAAAATCCACATTCTTAACTTTTTAATTTTTTAATTTATATTTATTTTTGAGACAGAGACAGAGAGCGAGCAGGAGAGGAGCAGAGAGAGAGGGAGACACAGAATCTGAAGCAGCTTCCAAGCTCCGAGCTGTCAGCAAAAAACTCAACGCGGGGCTTGAACTCACAAACCGTGAGATCATGACCTGAGCCGAAGTCAGATGCTTAACCAACTAAGTCACCCAGGTGCCCCTAAAATCTACTTTTTTAAAAAAAATCTACTTCTGATTATAGCTGATAGAATTCAAGTTGTTCAAGAAGTATCCAAAGAATTATCTTTCTCATTTATTGAGCAATTTAAAAAATCCCCTCACCATAAAAACTCCAGAATCACAACAGCAGCACATGCCAATCACTCTGAAAGGATTAAAGCCTGTAAAGAGCTTAAATGTATTTATTAATCTATTCATTTATTCAGAAAATATGTATTGAGTATCCTGTATGTGTAAAACCACTGTGTATAAGGTATAAGCACCTAGATAAAACCTTCATATTTCCTTGGAGTCAGGTATCCAGTTGATATAACTCACACAGATAATTTTTTTCTAAAAACTCACACAGATAATTTTTTCTTAAGTATAATAATACTTAAGAAGTAGCTAAAGGCAGTCAACTTTGCACCATTCTGGCATCATCTTTGACTATTGTTTACAGGGCCTGGATCAGAGCTTATATTAAGTGGATGTGCCAATTTAGGTTTGTGTCTACACAGCACAAGGTGAAGTGGAGACTTAAAACATAAATGAATTTGAACTGGATTTGGGGGATAAATGAGTTATATGTGGTGGGAAAGAAGAAGAATATTATATGCTACAGCAAAAACGTTATTACTGATGTAATCTTTATTGGAACTTTCAAAACTTTTTCTCCCGATTATTTCATTACATCAAGTAATTATTCTCATGTCTTTGGAAATTCAGATTTACTCTATCTAATCACAGTGACTCAATTCAAGCTGTTCTCCACCAAAATATAGATGAAAGATAGATGATAGATGATAGATCGATAGATAGATGGTACAGAGATATTTTTTCCATTCTTTTCCTTTCACTCTAAATTCTATCCGTTCTCCAAAGTACAGTTCAAATTTCATGTTATATATGAAACATTCTCCAACATCCTATATCACCTGGCATTCTTATACCTCTCAATTCTTAAAGTACATGTAATATGTACATGATTGATTGAAAAAAATTATTCATGAACTTTTGCTCTCAACTATTTTGTCATTCTATGATGTCAGATAAATGCACACTGATAATGTGCCTCAAAATGCTAAATTCTAGCTACTCAGTCCCTGACATAATACTAGATACCAACATGATAGGGGCCCAATAAATACTTGTAGAATGTAATGGAATTTCACTGATCTGTGAAAAAAAAGACACACCATTTAGCAATGATGAGACATTTCTGTTAATATCAAGAGTTAGCAGTCACCAAAGTGATCCTTAGAACCTCTGATCATTGAAACTCTTTTCCCAGCAGACTCCATGGGAATCCTTAAAAGGATGGCTTTCTCAAAATATTCTATGTGGACCTTCATAGTTTTTACTTTGTATTTTTATTAAGCAACCGACTAGGCTTTCTTGTCCCATGAATGTCCTGCGTTTCATTTTGCACAGTGTGGCATAACTGGGCAGATGATTGTGAGTAAAAAATAATTTTATTTCCCATTATTTGGTTTGGGTAGCTAAGGAACTCATACAAGAACATTATTATCATCCTTACTTACAGAGCTCTTTCCAGTTTATAGTTTCATAAGTAAATAAATAAAGATATGTCATTATTGTTATAGCATGTTTGGCAAGTTTTGTTTCCATGGATCTTAACATGATTTTGAGTTGCTTCTTTTGTAACTAAAAGAATAACAATGTATATAGTGCCAGAAAACCAGTTATTTTATTAAGTCAATGAAGGAGCCAGTTCATGTCATGAAAATCAGTACAGCATCTTGCTCACACAGGCAGGTGTCCAGATGGATTTAGTTTGGCCATGGACAATGTGTTAGGTAGGTGCACATCATCAGAGTGACCAAAATCATCATGCCTTAACTGTGCCAGCCTATTGCTTCTTTCTTTTTCCTTTTCAAATTTTTATTTAAATTCTAATCAGTGTAATATTGTAACAGTGTAATATTGTTTCGAGAGTAGAATTCAGTGATTCATCACTTACATACAATAATCACAAGTGCCCTCCTTAATACACATCAACCTTCTAGACCACCCCGACCCCCCTTTCTACATCAATCCTCCATTTTTTCTCTGTCTTTAAGAGTCTTCAATGGTTTGTTTCTCTCTCTCTCTCTCTCTCTCTCTTTTTCCCTGTCCCATATGTTCATCTGTGTTGTTTCTTAAATTCTACATATGAGTGAACTCATATGTTATTTGTCTTTCTATGACTGACTTATTTTGCTTAGCATAATATACTGTAGCTCCACCACATCATTGCAAATGCCAAGATTTCATTCTTTTTGACAGCTGAGTAATATTCCATTATATATATATTAGTTCTATTCTAATTCTTCCTTAAGTTTTTATCTTAAAGGATAAAAGGAAGAAATTTCTTTAAAGAACGAAGGCATAGGCTTCATTTGGTATCCCATATGTCAATAGTCCCTTAGAACAATATATTTCAGCTAGCTTTTCCAAACAACCATCATTCAAAAGAGTAACTTGGGTTAGACATTAGATAAATAATAGACCTGAAGATCCGGGAAGTGACATTTTCTCAAGCTTGAAACAATTTGAACAACAGGAATTGAATACCCCCTTTATAATAACCTTGAGAGTAACTGATCTAATTAAATCCTTCATATGGGGCGCCTGAGTGGCTCAGTCAGTTAAGCATCCAGCTCTTGATTTCAACTCAAGTCATGATCTCATGGTTCATAGCTTCAGGCCCTATGTAGGGCTCTGCACTGACAGCACTGGAGTCTGCTTGGGATTCTCTCTCCTTTTCTCTCTGCTACTCCCTCATTTGTGCATGTATGTGTGTGCTCTCTCTCTCTCTTAAAAATAAATAAACATTTTTTAAAATCCTTCATATTAAGCATCCATATTGCATTTTTATGGTTAACATCTAAATTGTAATGGTTTCCTCATCATCATTGACATAGGATCAAACTGAAACCTAGGAGAAGTGCTGAATTAAAAAAAAAAAATCTCCATCAATTAACTGACCAAGGAGGATTTACAATAAAGAACCCTTAAGAATGTTCTTGCTTGTCCTGAGTAGCATTTTGAAAACTGGAAGGAATTACATATCCCAAAAATCCACCCAGAGTACTTCAGGAATTACATTTTTTTTTATCACAAATGGGCCTCCAAAAAACACTGATGACAGAAAACTTGTAACATGGTATTTTGTGATTTGTATTGAACAATCTATTTAAACAGAGATTTAAATTTAGATATAATTAGAATTACTGAAATTCTACAACAATTTTAGAAACACCACTACCACTTATGATATGATGTGTTCCAGACACTGAGCATATCCCCATAACTGCAAATCAGTGAAGTTAAATAATTTGCAGCAGTCATACAGACAACAGAGCAGTAATGTGGGAGTTAACAAGCTTCCTAGCACTAAGTTCTAAGGATGTGTCATTGTGTCCATGGTTAGAGATGGGGCATTGAACACAATTTCTTCCATGCACAGCTTTATAAAAGACATACAAATATTCTTTGTGGGACCATTACTAAGATCAGTACTCAAAAAATGTTGAGAATATAATGTTAAATTACTATCCTATGAAGGAATTTCTATGGTACATAATTGTTTAGTGATCTAGTATAATAAAAGTATAAATCTTGGAGTATATAGAAGTGTTTGCTTGAAATGTCTCTTAGATGGAACATTCACACTGACTTTGAAATATTAACTGTTATAAGAATTTCCATCCTGCCATAAGCACCTAGAAAGCCAGAAAAAATATGGGAAATGACTATTTTCATCCAATGGACATCAAGCAGTGTAGAACTATGATCCAGACAAATGAAGGGAGCCCTATAACCATGCCAGCTTACTGGCTGAAGGGTTTTCAGGGTGTAGTATAAAGAGAAGAACCCAAATACAGCCTACTAGTCATACTAATTTTACTAGAAGTCCTAGCCAGTGCTGCGAGTTGAAAAAAAAATAATAAAAAAAGAAAAAGGCACATGTAGATTGGAAAGGAAGAAATTCAGTTGTCTTTATTCACAGAGGACATGTTTATCCATGTAGAAAATCCTAAGGAATCTACCTAAAAGTTACTAAAGCTAACCAGTAAGTTAAGCAAGTTCACAGGTTACAAAGTCAATATATTTTTAAAAAAATCATATTTCTATAACTTACAATGAATGGTTGATAGTATAATTTTAAAGACAATTAAATGGCATGAAAAATCATGAAATGCTTAGAGATAAATTTAACAAAATATGGTCAAGACCCATACACTAAAAACTACAAAACATTTCTGAGAGAAAGAGATACTGTTTTCATGGATTGAAAGACCCAATGTTAGTATTAATTTTGCCCAAACTGATCTCTAGATTCAATGCAATTCCAAAAAATAATAATAATAATACAATCAGTTTTGTTATTATAGTAGAAAATGAGGAGTCAATTCTTAAATTTATTTGGAAACACAAAGGATCTAGAACAGTTAAACAATTTTTGAAAAAGAAGAAAATGTTAGAGGACTTACAATAATGGATTTCAAGACTTACTCTAAAGCTAGTTATTAAGATAGTGTGATATTGATATAAGGAACTGATTATAGAGACCAGAAATAGACCCATTTGCATACAGTCAATTGATTTTTTTCTCTGTAGGTGCAAAGGTAATTCAGCAGAGAAAATATAGTCATCTCAACAAACAGTGCTGAAATAATTCAATATCAATATGGAAAAAAAAAAAGAATCTCAAACTTTACTTCATGGTATATACGAAAGTTAAATTGAAATGGATTATAGTCCTAAATATTAAAGCTACAACTAAAAATCTTCCAAAAGAAAACATAGTAGTAAAATTTTATGATCTTTCAGTAAGTGAAGATTTCTTACATAGAACACAAAAAGCATGAACTATAAAAGAAAAACTTAATTAACTTCCTTTAGCTCTACCTTATAGAGCAAATCTACTAGTAATGAAATCCTTTAGCTTATATTTATCTCAGAATATCTTAATTTTCCTTCATTGCTGAAGGATAATTTTGCCAGTATAGAATTTTTGGTTGACAACTTTTTTTCTTTTAGTACTTATAATATATAATATATCATCCATTACCTTCAGCCCTCTATGGTTTCTTTTTTTTTTTTTAACTTTTTTAATGTTTATTTATTTGTTGAATTTTTTTTTTGACATTTATTTATTTTTGAGACAGAGAGAGAGCATGAACAGGGGAGGGTCAGAGAAAGAGGGAGACACAGAATCTGAAACAGACTCCAGGCTCTGAGCTGTCAGCACAGAACCCGACGCGGGGCTTGAACCCACGGACCGCAAGATCATGACCTGAGCCGAAGTCGGACGCTTAACCGACTGAGCCACCCAGGCGCCCCTGTTTCTTTATTTTTTGAAAGAGAGACAGAGTGTGAGCAGGGGAGGGGCAGAGAGAGAGAGGAAGACACAGAATCCAAAGCAGACTCCAGGCTCTGAGCTGTCAGCACAGAGCCCAACACAGGGCTCAAACTCAGGAACTGTGAGATCATGACCTCAGCCGAAGTCAGACACTCAACCTACTGAGCCACACAGGCACCCCTGTCCTCTATGGCTTTTGATGAGCAATGAGCTGTTAATGTTATTGTGGATCCCCCGTATGTAATGAGTCACTTCTCTCTTGCTACTTTGAAAATTCTTCCTTTGTCTTTGTTTCTTACAATTTTATTATAATATGTGGATTATCCATTGAATTCAGCAACACAGACGATATTTTTTACCTTCACAAAAGGTATTTTGGTGGACTGTTGAGGGAATAAATTAGACTGTAATCATTTTGAAAGGAGTTAAGAATGAAATAATGATTGCAGACAATTCTTCAAGAAATTGAGTTCTGAACAGGGAAAGAAGAAATGGAATAGAAACTTATGTGGATATCTGAGATTCATGAATTTATTTTACTTGGGAGAAACTTCAGCAAGTATAAATGTGCATAAAAGTGATCCATATTCTTGGTAGGGGTGAAGACTTTGATCCAGATGCCAAAATTATCAACAAATGAAAGAGGCAGAGGGGCTGCCAGATGACATGAGCCAAGAGAAAGATGGAGTGATATCGCTGAATATTATGGGTTTCAAAGGAAAAGACTTTGAAAGAGAGTGAGAGAATACAAGTTGGAAGAAGCAAAGTGAATACCAATTCCATCTCCAACCACATGGTATGGAAGGTGAGTAGTAAAAGAATAGCCCCACTTTGAGTAGCTACAAGGGATGCCCTGTCCTCAAGGAAGAGCCTGATTTCAGTTAAAGCAAGAGGGTCTTGGGAAAACTGACAAGAGTGTAGGATATAAGGGCATCTGTCTGTTAGACTTAGAGATCTAGGGTCTCTAGACTATGAGAAACTTGAGATCAAGGATTATGTCTGTACTGACAAGATAGTTTAGAGTCATGCTTCTCAAACTTCAGTGTGCATCAGAATCACCTGGAAGGTTTATTAAAATAGATATCTATGTCCCATCCTCAGAGTTTCTAATTTAGAAAATATCAGGTAATCCCAAGGATGTGCATTTCTAATAAGTTCCTAGGTCTGCTGATGCTGCCAGTCTGTATACCACACTTAATAAACCACTGGGATAATCTATATTGTGCTGAGAAACAAACCTTGAAATCCCAACAGGTTCATAAAACAAAAGTTTATTTTCATTTATTCAAAATCTAACTGGGTAGGGTTGCTCTCCAGGGCATTCTTTTCTAAGCAGAAGCCCGGGAATCCAGGTTGTTTCTACCTTGCAGTGATGCCATCTGGAACCTGTGTTCTCTAAAGTCACATGGCAAGGGGAGAGAGACCTGGAGAGTCATGCGGTATGTTTTCAGGGGTCAGGTCTGGAAGTGGTTCATCTCTGCTCAGATCTCATTGGTCAGAACTTAGTCACATTGTCTAAAAATAATAGCAAGAGGGTCTGGGAAATGTGAAGGAGAACATGGGTATTTTATGAGCATTAACAGCCTCTGTCAGAGTAAGTCTTCTGTGTCCAACCCCAGCAGAGAGAACAATGCCAGTCAAGATAAGGAGCTCAACATATGTTGGCTGATTCAATAAATTGAACAAAGTTTAATAGTTATTGACTGAAACCTGGGTTTTAGTTTTTCTTTAGACAAGCAAAGCATCCCTTAGAAGTAACTGTTGTTATTCAAATATATCCTCTAACACACACACACAAATCATTGCCTTCTCTGAGTGAACTTTTCTGACCTTGCCAGGTTCGACTTTACATTGCTACCCTTGGGATGTTCACAGATTGAAGTGATATGAACATGCTGAAATGGAAAAGAAAATTATACTGATAAAAAAATACAAGGCTGTATCACGTTCACTCCCCTTTGCCATGAATTCAGACATTTGAGGTAAAGTATTTAGTTCAACACACAGCCTCATTTTTGAGAAGGTTGTGCCCTTGGGATGTTCCACTTCCCATATTACCTTCAAGGCTTTTATTATATTTGAGGTCTGGTGATGGCTGAGTGACAGGAGAGCTGACAGTTCTATTAGCTGTAGAAGCAGGACAGGTCAATCAAGACTTCTCACATCTCTAGGTAACAAGCGGAGTTTCCGAAGCAACCCAGATTCCAGCAGGATGAACAGCAGAGCCTTGTTGTAAGATGAAACGGGCTCTTGAAGACTGCTTCTACCTCTAGGATCCTTGGTCCACTTGAAATGGAAAGCATTAGTTTTGTTCCAAACTTGCTTCCTGCCAGCCCTTGGTAGCACCTCGTGCAAGAGTGCAGAAATACCAACTGAGAGGGAGAGAGCAATTTTCTGGGCGCTGAGGTGTCAGGAGCACAAGCTTCATCCTTGACCATTTGTGGTCTTTCAGGAAGGAAAAGACCCTATGATGGGTACTGGAGTTAAGCAGACCTTTTGGTTCCAATCTATGAAGATAAAAGAGGTCTTGTTTGAATAATCTGGATCTTCTTCTTATCTCCCTTTGAAGCACAAGTCTCATGATACTGAAGAATTTAACTTCAGTTAAAGCACACGTATTCAGGGGAAAATGAGAAAGCCTTGTGAAAAACGTAATGAGGGAAATTCCAATGAGGAGTAAAGAATGTATTATTCAGTGTCTCAATGTGATTTGTGTGATGGGATTTTTCCAGTTAAAAAGTAGTTAGAGTGGCCTTTTATTGGATTTTTTTACAGCATTTCATAGATAGACAATATATTAGAACATGTAGTATCCAGCTGCTACTTTGAATCTTTGCACAGTACAAATTTTGCTTATCTTCAAGCTCTCATGATAGTGACCAAAGGAACAGCAAATCAGTTTCTTAATTATTGACCTTGGTGAGATACCTTGGAAAATGAAGCTGAGGCATTTGTAGCAACTGTCATGGAGTTCACTTTTTTAAAACACACAAAAAAAACATACACTGAGGTTTGTATAAACATGATCTACATTCAGACCCCAACACAACTCAGGAAATGATTAGCTGAATGATACCGTATTTATAAAATGCCAGGTGGCCTAAAAGCTATTCCATGGGGAGGAGTTGTTGTTTCAGGAAGGAAATCTTATATATATATATATATATATATATATATATATATATACACACATATATGTGTATATATATATATATATATTCTGCTGTAGAGATCTGGGAACCAGAGCTGTCCAAGTCTCTGGCAACATACAACACTCCACAGGTCAGTGTATATTAAGGTGCTATTTTCCTTTAAAAACACAAAAATGAGATTGCTCTGGAATCAGTTTTGCACTCAGTTAATACATATTTGTTAGGGCCTATTATGACCACGGAAAATAATTGTACATAATTCTACACAATTTTTGCTGAGTATATACAAAAGTGAAAGCATGAGCCTAGGAATCAGGGTTCATGTTTCAGTACGTGGACAGTGAGAGCAATTCGAAGAAATAAGTATATTTAAACTGCACTGTAACTTGTTCAGGGACCATATGATATAATGAAAAGGGTTTTATGAATTTTTTTCAGCAAGACTTAGGTTTTTCCATTACCGCTTATTTTCAGTCTGTGGGGACATAGGGAAGTTACTTAAGGCTCAGTGAGCTTCAGTTTCCCACCCAGAAAAGAGACATAATATTATATACCTTGTAGAATTGCCATGAGAATTAAATGAGATATCTATGAAAACCGAGGATATAGTAGATGCTTAATGAATGGTAGCCATAAGTGAATTATAATTGTTATTTTCAGCCGTCTGTGAATAGGTGACTGTACAAACTATTGTTTATCAAAAAGAATTTGATTTCTAAATAAAAAGTGCTTCAGACTGAACATTCGTATTTCCCCAAAATTCATGTTAAAACCTAATCCCCAGTGAGATGGTAATTTGGAGGATGTAGATCATAGAAGGGAAGCCCTCATGAATAGGATTAGCACCCATATATATATGAAGCCCTCATATCTGTAAATGACTCCAGAGAACTCCCTCACCCCTTCCAACATATGAAGACACAGTAAGAAGATAGCATTTATGAATGAGGAAGTGGACCCTCAACCAGATATGGACTCTGCCAATTCCTTGATCTTGGACTTGGATTAGGACATTGAGAAATAAATTTCTGTTGTTTATGAGCCAGCCTATAGGATTCTGTTATAGCAGCCTGAATGGATAAAGACAAAAAGCTTTCTGTGTAAAAATTTTATAAAAGAACTCAATTCATGATAATATTTTTGTATATCTACTAACATGAAATATACATGATCTTATAAATGCCTATTAACCTAATAAGCTGGTTTACATTTCAAAATAAATGAGGATGAAAAATAAGAGGAAATGAATTCTGACTTCCTATCTGGTTATGCTTTCTATTGTGTATTTGGATTTTTAAAATTTCCATTGACCTTTAAATTAAACTGTTTATGTGTCACAGAGTATATTTTGAAAATTCTTTTAGACACATCCCTCAACAATTTAAAAGAACCAAGCTAATGGTGGATATTAACTACAGCATACACATTATAGTTTATTGAACACCTTATGAGAGAAAGATGATTCCTGAGTCAGAGTCCAAAGAAGTGCAAAAGTGGAAAGTTACTTAAAAATATGCTCATTTTTAATTAGTTCCTATAATATCATTTATCATAAACTGTGAAAGACTTGTTCATAAATATTAGAATTTGAAAGTCACATTTATAGATGATATACGTGCTAGGCTTTCTCTAAATGTCCAATTGTCCAGAAGTAGGTCGATTTTCACATGGACTAGACACACATTTTTATAGTTCTCAAAAAAACTCTTTTCTCAGAGTTTGTCATCACAGTTCCCAAAAGAAAAACTTCAAAAGATATATATTGTAAAGAAATTAATATGTCTTTTTACCAATACGAAGTTCCTGGATTTCATCTTCCACACTATTTGACAGATTTAAATGTCAGAAATCACTAACAAAGCCTAAAAGTTCCATGCCATCTCTGAAAAGAGTGTAAATTAAAAGGCTCTCAAGCTATTTAGTTTCAAAAATGAAGGTAGACTTCCTGTAGTCACATTTTTCCACCACTGATGACTCTGACCATATCCAGAGAGGATATGAACTAACAAAACCGAGACAGGCAAAGAAGGACAAAAGGAAGTGAGAAGCATAAGATAGGAAAGAAAAATAGAGAAAGACCAGCTTTTAAACCAAGAATAGAAATCATCAAGTTATTTTTCCAACTGCTTCAAATACAAAGAAAATTCAAGAAAACTGAAAATATTTTCTCAGTAAGATGTGGTACATAAACGGAAAAAGGTACCCCTTCAGAATTAAGTGGTTTTAACTTAGATGCAATTATGGTTGTGTGGAAAGAGGCACCCTAGGCCAATGTTTTCAAACTGCATTCTACATACAGATTACATTTCATATTTCAGTTTTAGGAGTGGCTGTACAAGTCTGCCATACATTTGGCTCTCCTATCAGATCCAATCAGGTGACATCTCTGATGAATTGATTTGAGGGATGAAAGCAGGATTTGGGAAACTAATTAGATTTCTTATCTAATTTTTCCTTTTTGAAATAAATGAGATTCATTTCTTTCACAGAAATAAATTCTAGAACTAGGAGTCATATATGCTAATTTCTATACAGATATATGATTGTGTTCTTTCCTTTAATCACATTATATCTGCATAATGTGTAAAAATACTAAAAAATGAACAACTACATGAAAGCTTAGTGTTAATATGTTCAGATCAGAAATTTTTATGGAAGCCAAAGATGAATAGATAAAGGTATTTATATTGGTTGGTACAATAGGATACCATTGAAACAGATGAATTTAGACGTAATGTTGTAAAAATATATCTAAATACCATTTCTCACTGAAAGGAACCACGGCTCCTTCATAAAACGGTGAATTACAGGGCTGGAACAAGGAAAATATAAGATGAGCCTAGAACATCTTGTGCCAGAAAATGCTCACAGAATGAGGGAGACATTTCAAAAGAACCAAGAAATCCTCTTTTTTTTTTTTTAATTTTTTTTAAACATTTATTTATTTTTGAGACAGAGAGAGACAGAGCATGAACGGGGGAGGGGCAGAGAGAGAGGGAGACACAGAATCGGAAGCAGGCTCCAGGCTCTGAGCCATCAGCCCAGAGCCTGACGCGGGGCTCAAACTCACGGACGGCGAGATTGTGACCTGAGCTGAAGTCGGACGCTCAACCGACTGAGCCACCCAGGCGCCCCCCAAGAAATCCTCTTGAAGGTGCTCCCACAGGGCAAATTTGAGACATTAAATCATCAAAATAAATATAACACAAATGAACAACACAAATTTGAACTGTGTGTCCACTTATGCACACATTTTTTAGTAAATATAATACATTACTGTAAATGTATTTTCTCTTCCGTATGATTTTCTTTTTTTTAAGTATATTTATTTATTTTGAGACAGAGAGAGTGCATGCAAGAGCAGGGCAGGGGCAGAGAGAGAGGAAGAAAAATCCCAAGCAGGCTCTGGGCTGTCAGTCTATCACAGGGCTCAATTTCACTAACAGTGAGTTCATGCGCTGAGCCAAAATCAAGCATCAGAGGCAGCCATCTTCCTTACGATTTTCCTAATACCATTTTATTTTTCTCTAGCTTACTTTATTGTAAGAATACAATACATACAACATACAAAATATGTGTTAATTGACGATGCTATTGATGAGGCTTCCAGTTAACAATAAGCTATTAGTAGCTAAGGTTGGGGGGAGTCAAAAGTTATATGTGGATTTTGACTGCATAGGCAGTCGGTCAGTGCCACTAACCTCCATGTTGGTCAAGGGTCAACTGCATATCCATAATTTTGTGGAAGAACTGTGATAGAGTGATCAGTTAAAAAGCGTCCACCAGGAAGTATATTATAGTATTATGACTTTTGAAGCAAGACTGAAATGGAAATCTAGCTTCAATTGGATACTAGAATAATGTAAAATTTCTGGCTATTAACAACAATGCTGACCTTAAATAGGTAATGCTGTAATATCTTGATTCCATACTAGAAACTAATCCATACATTTAAAATGAATTTTAAAAATTTTATTTTTAAATCAAACCAGAAGTCATGCACTCTTTCGTATAGTTATATGTTCTTTTGAAAACTTCAACTGTTTACTTCTATTATTTTAGGGGTTATCCTTGAAATTTTACATGAATAATTAGCACAGCACAGTCCATCATTAACAGCTTAATCTTCTCTCACATGATACAATTTTTTTAAACATTTATTTATTTATTTATTTATTTTAAGAGAGAGAGAGAGCACATGAGCAGAGGAGGAGCACAGAGAGTCGAAGAGAGAGAGAATCCCAAGCAGGCTCCACAGTGTCAGTGCAGCACCCGACATGGGACTCACAAACAGTGAGATCATGACCTGAC
Organism: Leopardus geoffroyi; assembly: GCF_018350155.1. Taxonomy (NCBI): domain Eukaryota; kingdom Metazoa; phylum Chordata; class Mammalia; order Carnivora; family Felidae; genus Leopardus; species Leopardus geoffroyi. The sequence goes on from NC_059332.1 coordinate 74,625,002, forward strand.
CTGAAATCAAGAGCCAGTTGCTTAACTGACTGAGTCACCCAGGCGTTCCTAAAAAATTTTGAAACACTAATTTTAATCACCCCTCTAAACTTATATTAGTTGTCAAGTATGTTCATTCTGACCTTTGTTTTAACTCTCACAAATTAGATATTATTTTGTACAAATAATGTTTGTTTAGGCTTATAAACTTATCAATTTCTTTGTTCACCACTCCTTCTTGCTTCTCAGACCTTCCTCCTAGAATAACGTTCTTCTTTCTTAAGTACTTCCTTTTGGAGTATAGATTTGTTGATAATTCTGTTTTCAATTGTCTGAAAAAACCTTTATTTTGCACTAATTCTTAAAAGGTGGTTATTTTTTCAGCACTTAAAAGATTTTAGTCCAATGTCTTCTGCTTCTATTGTTCCTGGTGAAGTCACTATTGAAGTCAGTTTAAGTGTCTTTCTTCTCTAGCTAATTCAGAATTTCTTTTGGGGTCTTTGTGTTCTACAGTTTTATTACAATTTTCCTAAGTGTAAATTTCTTTTGATTTATCCTTCTTGGTATAGATGGATTCATATCTTCCATCATTTCTGGAAAAGGTATAATCATCATCTCTTCAAATATTGCCTCTTCTTCATTCTCTTCATTTTCTCTCTCTCCGGGATTCTGATTATACATTTGTTCCCCTAGTGCTTCTTCAAACATTGGGTGCCATATGAATCATGTGGGGATTTATTGCCCAGTGGAGATTCTGATTCAAGAGGTCAGCGGTGAGGTGGGGTCTGAATTTCTAACCATCTCTCAGGTGAGGCTTTCACTACTGTTCCATGCATCATGCTTCATGTAATATGGTAATAGATCTTCTCTTTCCATTCTCCACTGCTCTTAACATTTCTTTCTTGTTTTACACCTTCTTCTTTCCTTGTGTTTCCTTGTATTCCAGTTTACATCTTCGCGCCTATCTCCCAGTTAGCTTATTTCTCTCTCCCCTTGTATTGAATCTGCTCTTTAATCTATCTGTTCATTTGTTAACAACTACATTTTTCCTTTCTAAAAATTGTGTTTTGTGCTTTTTCATGTAGGTCCAGATATTTTGTTTCTTTGTTTTTAATTTAAATATAATTCACATACAGTGCTATATTATTTTCTGGTGTACAATATAATGATTCAACAATTCTATACACTTCTCAGGGCTCACCATGATAAGTGTACTCTTAATCCTCTTCAAGTTTTTCATCCATCTCCTCACCGACCTTCCCTCTGGCAACCATCTGTTTATTCTCTATATTTAAGAGACTTTTTTTGTCTGTCTCTTTTGTTCTTTGTTCATTTGTTTTCTTTCTTATATTAACATATTACTGAAATTATATAGTATTTGTCTTTATCTGACTTATTTCACTTAGCATTATACCCTCTAGATCCATCTATGTTGTTGCAAATGGCAAGATTTCACTCTTTTTTATGGCTGAATAATATTCCACTGTATATATGTATCCCACATCTTCTTTATCCCTTCACCCATTGATGGACACTTGGGTTGCTTCTATATCTTGGCTACAGTAAATAATGCTGAAATAAACATTGGGGTGCATAGATGTAGCCGCACACTGAAGAAAATGTTCTCAGACACTTAGACTGAGTGCATGTGCAGGGCTGCCTCTGCCAGCAAAACAGTAGTAGCCAGGGTCTCTACATAGTCTTTATTTCATGGTCACCGGGTATAAACATCAAGGAATGTCAAACCATGAGAGGAAAACACAAAAAGTCTCCAGACATAAACAGACACACATCTGCTGTTTACATGAAAGCATGCAGGGAAGATGTGTGATTTCAAGGTGCCAGGTGATTACAGTGGGTCTGTTCCCTAACTGGCTCCTGGGGGATCATGGGGTTCTGAGTCTCACGGTGCTATTGCATTCAACAGCCTTGAGACCAGAACATTGCTGATGTTTCAGCAATTACCCCATTCACTTTCCCAGGACTTGCAATACACTCTAGAAAAATAACTCCACACATGTATCATTTTGAATTACTGTTTTTGTACTCTTTGGGTAAATACCCAGTAGTGGAATTACTGGATCAAATGATAATTCTATTTTTAATTTTTTGATAAAGTTTCATACTGTTTTCCATAGTGGCTACCCCAGCTTGCATTCCCATCAATAGTGCACAAGGGTCCCTTTTTCTCCACATCCTTGCCAACACTTGTTGTTTCGTGTGTTTTTTATTTTAGTCATTCTGACAGAAATAAGGTAATATCTTATTGTGGCTTTGATTTCCTTGATGATAAGTTATGTTGAGCATCTTTTCATGTCTGATGGCCATCTATATATCTTCTTTGGAAAAATGTCTACTCATGTCCTCTGCCTATTTTTTAATTGGACTATTTAGTTTTTTTCTTCATATATTTTGCATATTAACTACTTTTCAAATGCATCGATGCAATATCTTTTTCCATTCTGTAGGTTGTCTTTTTTTGTTTTGTTTTGTTGATGGTTTCCTTCAGTATGCAAAAGCTTTTCTTTTGGTATAGTTCCAATAGTTTATTTTTTGCTTTTGTTTCCCTTGCCAAAGGAGACACATCTAGAAAAATGTTTCTATGGCTGATGTCAAAGAGATTATTGCCTATGTTTCCTTCAAGCAGTTTTATGGTTCATGTCTCACATTTAGGTCACTAATCCATTTTGAGTTGAAGAGACTGTCTTTTTCCCATTGTATATTCTTGCTTCTTTTGTCATGAATTAATTGGCCATATCATCATGGGTTTCTTTCTGGGCTCTCCATTGTGTTCTATTGATCGATGTGTCTATTTTGGGGCCACTACCATACCGTTTTGATTGCTACAGCTTTATACTATATCTTGAAATCTGGGATTGGATACCTTCAGTTTTGTTCTCCTTTTTCAAGATTGTGCTGGCTATTTAGGGTCTTTTGTGGTCTTATACAAATTTTAGGATTATTTGTTTTAGTTATGTGAAAAATACTGATGGTATTTTTTTAAGTTTATTTATTTATTTTGAGAGTGACAGTTTGAGCAGAGGAGAGTCAGAGAAAGAGGGAGAGAGAGAGAATCCCAAGCAGGTTTTGTACGGTCAGGACTTGAACTCAGAAACTGGTGAGATCATGACCTGAGCCAAAATCAAGAATTGGACACTTAACTGACTGAGCCACACAGGTTCCCCAATACTGATGGTATTTTTATAGAGATTGCATTAAATTTGTAGATTGATTTGGGTAATATTGACATTTTAACAATATTGGTTGTTCAAATCCATGAACATGGAATAGCTTTCCATTTGTTTGTGTCATCTTCAATTCTTTCATCAACAATTTTATAGTTTTCAGGTCTTTTACCTCCTTGATTAAGTTTATTCCTAGGTATTTTATTCTTTTCTGTATGATTATAAGTGGGATTGTTTTCTTAAATTCTCTTTCAGCTTCTTCATTATTAGTGTGTAAAAATACAACAGATTCCTGGGTATTAATTTTGTATCCTGTGATTTTACTGAATTTACTTACCAGTTTCTGTAGTTTTTTTGGTGGAATCTTCAGGGTTTTTTATATAGTATCATATCTTCTGCAAATAGTAAATGTTTTACTTCTTCCTTACCAATGTGGATGTCTTTTTTTTCTTGTCTGATTGCTGTGGCTAGGACTTCCAGTGCTATATTGAATAAAAGTGGTGAAAATGAAAAAGATGAAATCTTCATCTTGTTCCTGATCTTAGAAGAAAAGTTCTCAGTGTTTTACCATTGAATATGATGTTAACTGTGGGTTTTTTATATATGGCCTTTATTAGGTTGAAGTATGTTCACTTTAAACCTACTTTGTTGGTAGTTTTTATCATGAATGGATGTTGTACTTTGTCAAATGCTTTTTCTGCATCTATTGAAATGATTATATCGTTTTATCATTTATCTTACTGGTGTGATGTATCACATTGATTGATTTGCAATATTGAACCACCTTGTATCCCAAGAATACATCCTATATGATCACTGTGAATAATTTTTTCAATGTATTGCTGGATTTGCTCTACTAATATTTTGTTGAAGAATTTTGCATCTATGTTCATCAGAAATTGCAATCAATTTTTCTTTTTTTGTAGTTTCCATTTCTACTTTCTATTTCTTCCATTTCTATTTTTTTGGAACAGTTTGAGAAGAATAGGTATTAACTCTTCTTTAAATGTTTAGTAGAGGGGTGCCTGGGTGGCTCAGTCGGTTAAGTGTCCGACTTCGGCTCAGGTCACTTTGGCTCAGGTCATGATCTCACGGTCCGTGAGTTCGAGCCCCACGTCAGGCTCTGTGCTGACAGCTCAGAGCCTGGAGCCTGCTTTGGATTCTGTGTCTCTCTCTCTGACCCTCCCCCATTCATGCTCTGTCTCTCTCTGTCTCAAAAATAAATAAACATTAAAAAAAATTTTTTAAAAGCATCTATAAAAAAATAAATAAAAATAAAAATAAATGTTTAGTAGAATTCACCTGTGAAACCATCTGGTCCTGGACTTTTGTTTGTTGGAAGTTTTTTGATTACTGATTCAATTTCATTGCTAGTAATTGGTCTGTTCAAGTTTTTTACGTCCTCCTGATTCAGTTTTAGGAGATTATATATTTCTAGGACTTCACTCATTTCTTCTAGGTTGTTTAATGTGTTGCCATATGATTTTTCATAATATTCTTTCATAATCCCTTGTGTTTCTGTGGTGTTGGTTATAATTTCTCCTCTATCATTTTATATTTTATTTTTTGAGTCCCTCTCTCTTTCTCTCTCTCCCTCTCTCTCTCTCTTAACTTAGTCTGGCTAAAGGTTTATATTTTGTTGATCTTTTCAAAGAACCAGCTCCCGGTTTCGTTGGTCTGTTCTATTGGCTTTTTGGTCTCTATTGCATTTATTTCCTTCCTTCTTCTGGCTTTGGATATACCTAGAGATTTTAAACAGTAGCTTGAATATTTTGGTCATTCCACCTTCTATTTCTTAACTGTATCATAAAATGTCATTTTATGTTCCACATCTTATGGAACTATATTTTAGGATTATTGTGTTCAAAGACTTTTAGGGTCTAGGTCTGTTATAGGTTACCTATTATAACTAATATAACTAATTTCATTTATTTAGTTCCTTTGTGTGTTTGGTAATCTTTGATTGTGGGCTTGTATTTTGTTGAGCTGAAGCAGTGGAAAACCTGAGAGTATAAAATGAAGATACTTTTAGCGAAGAAGATTTGGTTTCCCTCACCCATGACCCAGCATAAGCTACCAACCTATGACCACTTCAGGCACCTTCAAGTTTTCTAGGTTTAATCTGGGACACTAAGGGTTAGCAATTTCTCACTCCCACCTTGTCACCAGGCCAGGCCACAGTGAAAATTTGGTTTCTGATTTTGGATGAATCCCTCCTTTCATATGTGTTTGTTGTTTGCTGACTCTTCGCAACTTTTCCTCCCCCAACCACCTAGCCTTTTTGGGAGTTTTTCTTTCTCTTTTTTTTTCCTTTCTTTTTTTTTGTTTTAAATTTACTGTCAAGTTAGCTAACATACAGTGTAGACTTGGCTTCAGGAGTAGATTCCCATGATTCATCACTTACATACAACACCCAGTGCTCATCACAAGTGCCCTCCTCAATACTCATCACCCATTTTCCCCATCCCTCCAACCCTCCTCCCCCATCAACCCTCAGTTTGTTCTTGGTATTTAAGAATCTCTTATGGTTTGCCTCCCTCTCTGTTTGTATCTTATTTTAGCTTTCCTTCCCCTATGGTTTTCTGTTAAGTTTCTCAAATTCCACATATGAGTGAAACCATATGATATCTGTCTTTCTCTGGCTAACTGTTCCACTTACATAATACCTTCCAGTTCCATCCACAGTGTTTCAAATGGCAAGATTTCATTCTTTTTCATCGCTGGGTAGTCTTTCATTGTGTGTGTGTGTGTGTGTGTGTGTGTGTGTGTGTATAGACATTTGGGCTCTTTCCATGATTTGGCTATTGTTGATAGTGCTGCCATAAACATTGGGGTACATGTGCCCCTATGAATCAGCACTCCTATATCCTTTGAATAAATTCCTAGTATTGCAGTTGCTGGGTTGTAGGGTAGTTATGTTTTAATTTTTTGAGCAACCACCATACTGTTTTCCAGAATGGTTGCAGCAGTTCACATCCATTGTGCAAGAGGATTCCCCTTTCTCCACATCCCTGCCAACATCTGTTATTTCCTGAGTAGCTAATTTTAGCCACTCTGACTGGTGTGAGGTGGTATCTCAATATGGTTTTGATTTGTATTTCCCTGATGATGAGAGATGTTGAGCATTTTTTTCATGTGTCTGTTTGCCATCTGGATGTCTTCTTTGGAAAAGTGTCTATTCATGTCTTCTTCCCATTTTTTCACTGGATTATTTGTTTTTCAGGTGTTGAGTTTGGTAAGTTCTTTATAGATTTTGGATACTAACCCTTTATCTGATATGTCATTCGCAAATGCCTTTTCCCACTTTGTTGGTTACCTTGCAATGCAGAAGATTTTTATCTCGATGAGGTCCCAATAGTCCATTTTATTTCCCTTGCTTTTGGAAACATGTCAAGTAAGAAGTTGCTGCAGCTGAGGTCACAGAGGTTGCTGCCTGTTTTCTCCTCTGCCACTCCCCTGTTCACACCCTCTCTCTCTCAAAAATAAACATTAAAACAATTTTTTTAGAGATATGGATTTAGTGTCATTGTGTTATCTGTAGGTTTCATGCTTGTGGTGATGCCTCTGGTTCTTTGTAATCTTTGCTGCTTTCCACTCACAGAGTCCCCCGTAAGGTCTCCTGCAGGGCTGGTTTAGTGTTCACGAACTCCTTTAGTTTTTGTCTGGGAAAGCCTTTATCTCTCCTTCTATTCTAAATGACAGCCTTGCTAGCTAAAGGATTCTTGGCTGAATGTTTTTCCTATTCAGCACACTGACTATTTCCTGCCACTCACTTCTGGCCTGCCAAGTTTCAGTGGACAGGTCTGCTACTACCCTTATGTATCTACCTTTGTAGACTTACAAAGGCCTGTTGTTCCTAGCAACTTTTAGAGTTCTCCTTATCTTTGTATTTTTCCAGTTTCACTATGATATGTTGTGGTGTTGACCCATTTTTGTTGATTTTGAAGGGAGTTCTCTGTGCCTCTTGAAATTGGATGTCTGTTTCCTTCCCCAGATTAGGGAAGTTCTCAGCCATGATTTGTTCAAATAAACCTTCTGTCCCTTTCTCTCTCTCTTCTTTTGTAACTCCTTCTTCTGTAACTTCTTTTGTAACTGTAATATGGGTATTACTTTGTGTCATTAAATCACTTAGGTCTCTAATTCTCTCCTCATGGTCTAGTACTTTCCTTTACCACCTTTTTTCACCTTGTCTCCTCTGCTTCTTCCATCCTTGCTGTCACCGAATCTAGTTTATTTTGTATCTCATTTAAAGCATTTCTTAATTCATCATGACTATTTCTTATGTCTTTGATCACTGCAGGAATAGATTCTTTCCTGTCTTCTATGCTTTTTTCAAGCCCAGCTATTAGTGTTATGACTATTATCTTAAATTCTTGTTCAGATATATTGTTTACATCTGTTTTGAGCAGTTCTCTGGCTGGAATTTCTTTTGAGAAGAATTCTTCCTTTTCATCATTTTGGCTAGGTTTATGTCTTTTATGTGTTTCAATAGCTTGTTATGTGTCCTGCACCTGCAAATACTACTATATTAAAAAGGGACCATACACTGTCCAGGGCCTGGCACTTCAGGAAGTGTTTTTGGAGTGTGTTGTGTGTTCTCTGTTGTTATGTCTTTGGCTGCTCTATCTGACTGCTCATAGTGGTAGGTTTTTGGAACTTCCACCAGGTGTGCTTTGATTTGTTCACTGAAGTAACCCTGGAAAAAAGGAAAAGTGTGGTGGGGAACCTTATCCCATACAAAGAGAGAAATGAAAGGTCGGCGGGGGCGGGGTGGGGGGGGAAGACCACACAGAGACTCAAAGAAAGTATAAGGCTAAATCCAGAAATAGAGAGAGGAAAATAAAGAAGGGGGAGATCACAGAAAAGGTGTAAAAAGAAGAGAGAAAAAATGCCTGATTAAACAAACAAACAACCAGAACAGAAGAAAGAAAGAAAGAAAGAAAGAAAGAGAGAGAGAGAGAAAGAAAGAAAGAAAAAGGATATATATAGATAGATAGATAGATAGACAGATAGATATGTAAAAGATAGATGTAAAAGATATATATGTATATATAAAGGATAGATATATATGTATATGTATATCTATATGTAAAAGATATATATGTATATATGTGTGTATATATATATATATATATATACATATATATACACATATGTGTATATATATGTATATATATATATATATATATAAGAATTGACCATAAATCAAATCAGAAACTATGAGCCTGATTCCAAAGGAAAAAAAGAAAAGAAAAGAAAAAAGGAGAGTAGTGAGAAAAGGGAAAAAAGAAGAAAAAATAGAAATTTAAAAACACAGAGTAACATACAAAACCACAGGACAGTTGTCTGTTGGTGCCTGGGACCAGTGGCTGTGCTGGTCTGGAGGAAAGGCCTTCTGGTTGGGTCAGTGTCAGTCTCATTCTGGTAGATAAGAAGTCACCAGGCACGGAAGGGTGGGATTTGGTGTAAGCAGGTTCTGCCTCAACTGGGGGTCACTGTCCTGTTCCAGGAAGCCCCACAGTGTTGATGTTGGAAAGAAAAATGGCGACATCCCAATCTCTCCTCCCCTGACTGGGTGTCTCAAACCACGCTATTCAGGCAGCCCTCATAGAGTAGCCCAGGCAGGTGGCCTGCCCTGCTCCACAGTCTCCCGCATCTCCTAGACACTCAGTTGAGATTTAAAGCCCAATGTCTTAGAGGATACTGCACCTCAAGGACCTGGTTCTGGGGTAACGCCACTCTCCCCAGCTGACAAAGGGCCTCTGGCTGGTGCCTATAGGGTCTTTTGTCCTTGGCGGGGCAATAAACCCTCTTCCCACAGTACTTGAGGGAGGGGACTGCTCTTTCCCAGTGCACCCTAAGATTGCTACTGCTCCCTGGGCTGGCTCCCCTCCCCACCAGGCACGTGTACAGGCAGCAACTCTGGTCCAGAAAAAGTCACACACTCCTGGAAACTCCAATCTTCAGCTCATAAGGCTGTTTACAAAGCAGAAACTGGCACTCTCCTTATTTCTTGTTCCCTAGTCTGTGGTCCAGAGAGGTTTTTCTCTTGTCCAAATACAATACCACACTTCTGCAGCCTCTCTTTCTCTTCCTTTTGTCTCTCTACAGGAGGGGTCCCCTCCCCTCCATGCCTACACTATGCTTTATGTCCCAGTTTGAGAACAAGCACCTCTGTCCCACCAATCTGTCTCTGAACACCTGTGGAGATTTTTCCATCACTCTTCAGACTTTATTCCTGGGTATTCCAAGTGTTTTGACCTCAATACAGCTGAGTTTGGGAGATGAGAGAAATCCTGGTCCCCCTACTTCTCTGCCATCTTAACTCCCTTTTTTGAGATTTTTCCTTTTTTTTTCTTGTTTATTTATTTATCTTGAGAGAGACAGAGACAGAGCAAGTGGGGGAGGGGGAAGAGAGAGGGAGAGAGAGAATCCCAAGCAGGCTCCATGCTGCGGGTGCAGAACCTGATGTGGGACTTGAACTCATGGAACTACAAAATCATGACTTGAGCCAAAAACAAGAGTTGGAGGCTTAACTGACTGAGCCATCCAGGTGCCCCGATATTTTTCTTAATTCTTCTAACCAAGATACAAAAAGTTATGTCTCATGAAGTATTTGGATTTTTCGCCCAATAAGAAGACACCTCCCTCAAAAGATACATGCACATGCACACAAATTCATTATATTCCCAGAGCTATAAGCTGTGAAGAGAATTTTCACCCTCAAGTCTCCTTCACAATTATCTATGTATGACCCTCAGCCCATTACATGGTTATTTCCCTAGGTCCTGGACATAATGTTTGAATATATTTCAGTAGCTGGAAAAATACTCACATTAGATTTCCAACTCATGTAGTAAGAGCTATAGAAAAATAGGTTCATGTGGAGCCTGTGTATCTCTCTTTTTGTACATATTAGTAAATCAAGAGCAATACCATGCCCCTCGGAGAAGAACAGAGATTACTGCTACCATTGCAAGCTGGAAAATGCAGGGCAGTAATTCCAATGTCCCCAGTTTAATTCTTTAGTTTAGCTAATGTAAAATATCACTGATTCTCAGAAAGTAATAATGAGTTTTCATAATTTGAGTTAGTTGATGATGCCAACAAAAGCTGCTGTACCAGATGTAATCTTTTTAATGGACTAAATTAGTATAGCCAATGGCATCTAGTAACCGGCTATTGATCCAGTGACTATTTTTTCAATCTCAACAGTTAGAAAACAACAGAAACCATTAAATCCCCCTGCAAGAGAGAATAGTACATCTTTGTTATCCTGCCTCAGGATATATCAACTCCCCAGTTTCATAACACAACTTAGTTCTCAGGGAACTTGACTATTTCCCAGCCAACAACATATCTCACCGGTTTACGACACTGAGGATAACAACAATATGACCTGAAAAGCAGAAAGTGGCAGGTTTCTTAGAGGCCCACATTAAATACAGATTCATCAGAAGATGGGAAGTATTCTCTCCATAGAGGGATCTGATTGCCTAGTGAAGTTTTTGGCAGACCAGTAGACTGGCACAACACAGGATATTCTCCCTCCAAATTAAAAATAAGTTGCAGTACCTTGTACCTACAATTCTTGGTAGGATCTTTGCATTTTGGAAACTATACATACTATATTTATAAGGCAACTTATTTATTTGGTGACTCTACCTGAAATTCTATCTAATTTAAACAAGGCCCATCTTGTCCAAGCCACAGTGCAAACAGCTTTGCTCTTCGATCCCCATGACAGCCAATTCAATTGTATGGCAGATTAAATATCTTGGGCAGATTAAGATAAAGTATTAAGCCTGTGGAAAATCCCAGTAGAAGAATCACAGCAAAAACTCCTAAGAATATGGAAGAAAGCCATGTCCTCTTTGACGGGTAACTATTATTCTTGTGGGAAAAAACAGTTTGCTTGCCACCAAGTCCTGCTAACCATGGGACATCTGTTGATCAGAAACCTCAGTTGACCATCATAAACTTGGAGTTTTCAGATCTACCTAGCCATAAAACTGGCTGTAAGCAATGCATTCAACCATCAAGGAGAAGTTAGTATATTAGAGAGCAACCAGCTTTAGGAAAATCCTCAAGGCAAAAATTGAAAAAGAACATTGTCCACACATAGTAGGGTTATGTCTCTCATGCTGCCATTTCTCCCTCACCTCACTTCATGTTCTCACACTGCTTCATGAAAAGTTCCCTATGACTGGGTGATGTGGAAGAGAAATCTGTGGCTGACAACAAACAAAGGTATATCACCATGATAGAGCCCACTTCAGGGTGTCCCTGAAGAGAAGTAAAATGGAGAGAGAAATCTTCCCAGGAGGCAGATTCAAGTACATTTTTTGGTCCATATTGTTTAAAAGAAAGTCTTGATTGGTTAGATTGAATGTGTTCTTAAGCCCTTAGAAGAAACAGAATCAGAGGATTGGCAACAAGGAGAATATCTGTGTCTCACACTGACACCAATTTTAATGGCTTCCCTACAGAGAATACAATTACAGAGCCTGAACCCTTCAATATGGTAGAATACCTAATTGGACCAGGAAGCCATCTTTTGGCAGATGAAGCTGAATCCTGGTAAATCCCCTGGAACAAACATTTATTCTAGATTTGGATATTCCTTCCATGTTGGATGGTCTTTTCAAGTAACACTAACCATAACCTTACTATACGGTTTTTTCATCTTCATGGAATGCTATACAATATTGCTTCTGGACAAGAAAGTCCTTTCACTATAAAAAGAAATAAGTCAATGAAAAAAATTCACTGGTCATATCTGTTTTCCCATTACCCACATGTAGTAGGAATTGCCTATTAAATACTCAGTTACCATGTCAAACCAGTACATAACATTTTGCAAGTGTGAAATGCTATCCTACAGGATATGATAAATGCTCTGAAGAGGATTCAATATATGACTAGAAGACATAAAGACATAAGACCAAGGAGTGAGTGGGGTTGGCACCTATTATAGTTCTACCCAATGACTCATTCACAAAATATTTTCTCCCAATCTCCATGACTTTTTACTCTGCTGACTTGGAGTTTCCAATATCCAAAGAGAAATGCTTCCATAAAAGGATTTAATAATAATTCCACTAAATTAGAGGTGGCAACTGTCATCTGCCCATTTGGTCCTCCTGGGGACAACAAATATAAAAGCAAAAAAACAAAAAAAGTAATGTTTGGTCCTGGATCCCTAGGGGAAATAGAGTGGCTGCAGCAAAATGGGAGCATAAAGGAGTCTGGCTAAAACCTAGTTCATCCCAAGATGCCTCTATTAAGTCAAGAGGTAATGGTTAATGGAAGAGTCCTGCAATCAAAAACAAACTGGACATCAAGAGCTCAGATTCCTCAGGAATGAAGGTTTCAATGAGAAACCCAACAACCTGAGGTATTTGCAGAAGGCCATATCAACCAGGGCTCATGTCTGTTGTATATTTTTTTCTTGATGTTTTATGTATTTATTCATATACCTACAAAATGCCCTTCTCTTTTTCCCTCAGATAGTTAACTTTGCTGTACTATACTTGTATTCCAGAATTTGAGATGATAATCTGATTGAAATCTTAAATAAACTTTAATTCCCCCCTTTGAGAGTTTCTGATAATCCAAAAGGTGACTGAACAACATTAAGCATTGTTTTGGAAGTTTAAGTATGGGATTAGACTTTTATTTTTGGATACATAGCATATAACACAATGTATAAGATAAATTATGTACTTGAATAAATGTTTATTGAATGAATATATGGAAAGGAAGGATTAGGAAGGACTAACAAATACGTGGATGGATGAATGGATGGGTGGGTGGTAATAGCAAAGAAGAAATGTATGTGATCTTTTTTTTTAAGGGTAATTCTAAACTATTTCTTCCTTTTGGAACTTGTGCTATACATATTTAGAATATTAGTCTATTGTTTATGTCTATCTCTAGCTCATATCATCTATAATTGTATCCGAGTTACATCAAAATTGTTTTTTTCACATCTATCTTCCAGTTCATTATTTCACATTCAACAGTGTCTAATATTCTATCTAATATAATCACTGAGTTTTTATTTAAATGATTAAAGTTCTAGAGATTCTATTTGTTTCTTTGATACTATCCATGCCACCTTCTTTTTTTTTTAATGTTTATTTTTGAGAGAGAGAGACAGACAGACAGACAGACAGAGTGTGAGCAGAGAAGGGTCAGAGAGAGAGGGAGACACACTCTGAAGCAGGCTCCAGGCTCTGAGCTGTCAGCACAGAGCCTGACATGGGGCTCAAACCCACAAACTGTGAGACCATGACCTGAGCCAGTCAGATGCTTAACCAACTGACCCACCCAGGTGCCTCTCCATGTCATGTTTTTCTATACTCCTTTTAATCATTTTAATATACCCATTAAAAGTCTAATAGATAAATGTAACCTCTGAATTTCTTCAGGTCATGAACCTGATGTTTGTTTACTGTCTTTGCTGATTCTAGTTCAGGGCAAATAATTTCCTTAAATATTTTGTAATTTTAGATTGTGAGCTCATCTTCAGCATGTCTATTGCTCTGGGAAAATTCTGTGGCCTAGGCTGGGTGTTTTACCCATGGTTTCACTGACCTATAACTAGTTTTCATGTTTATTCTCAGCTTGTGAATTCATGAATCATCAGAATAGTATATATTTGAATCACAAACCCATGAGATGAGATGCCTATGATTATGAAATTCTCTAGGGAAGATTTTGTCCCCCTGCAGCCAGGCTTAGCTTTACAGCTTCTACATGGTCTCTTTGTGTGGGTGAGCAAATTTATTTTCTAGTCACTTTTATGGAGCATCTTGCCCTTCACAAGTCCCACCTTTAGACATAGATCTTAGTTCCAGCTCCTTCCTCTTATAGGTCCCAAGCCTTGTCATCCATCCCTCTATGGTGTTACAATCTAAATCCCTAGATCCCTAGGTTATCATGACTACTGGCGCCCATCCACCTACACACACACACACACACACACACACACACACACACACACGCACGCACACAGAGCAATAGAAGTAGGTGCTACAGTGCCAGAGATAGCTTTTCATTCACTTGCTAAAGATTATGCTTTGTGAACTCATTTATGCATTTAAAGGGGAGGTTTAAAAAAAAGTTCATTCATAATTTCCAGATGTTTTGTCATGAGACAATTTGCTTGTTATTTAATATAAAATATTGTCTGGAAAGAAAGTCTCAAGTAGTAAGAAATTGGAAAGATCTGTGAGACAATGAATCTTAGGGGAGAGTTTAATTTGCTGAGAAAGGGAAAGAGAAACATGCATGCAAGGAAGGAGGGGGACAAAAGGCACCCCAGGCCGGAGAGCAGCACTTGTGAAGAATCCACAGTAGGAAAGGTAAAGTAGTCAGTTTCCATGACTGAAGAGAAAATCACTGGCCCGGCCTGGAATGACTATTAGATAAAGGGCCACAGAAGGAATGGAATGTTCTGGATTTTATGTTTTCTGGTAAGTGACTAGAGTTTTATATCAAAGATATATGAGATCACTATAAAAAGAAGTAAAGAGTACATGTGGCTTTAAGAAGAAGCCTACCTTCCCAGTTCCCTGGGGAAAGAGACATAAGAGAAAACCCTGACAGTTTTTAAATGAAAGTTCATTTGACCAAAGGAGATATAATAGAACTAGTAAGTGATTGTTGAAGTCCAAAAGGAGACTGAACCCTCTGATACAATTTGACGTTGAACAAGTTTTGACAGATTAGCATCCACAAGCATTTCTGACAAGACATAGTTCCCTTAGGCTGTGGACAAACCTGGAAGTGGGCAAGTGACAGCCTGCGATACACATACCACTTTATACCACCTTGACCGCATTTTATGATTACGAATCAGTTTTCTCTGACGTGCCCCATTTTTCACTGCAGCGTCTTCGTCTCAGTGCCTTTATCAGTTATAACTTCATCAGAGCATCTGAGTGCACCATTTACAAAATTGCTTTCTTGCTGAAAGTGAGAGAGTACAAAGCAGTGCAATTCTGCAGAACAAAAGAAAAGAAGGAAGTACTACCTAGAGACTCTAGCACAGATGGCCTTCATTTTTCTTACAAAACACCCCTGTGAGGTGTTTTGCCAATAAATATGTTTTACAGTTAGATGAAATTACCGTTGAGTTGATAATGCATTCAGGTTTTCTCTATAGGTGGATAAGAGAATAAAGTAAAGGCCTTCAATGTAATGCATGTATGGTGAAGCATTTGAGTATGCAGATTATCCACATGCAAGCTTCTCTCTCAAGCCCTCTAGCTCATAATAACATCAGTTATTCCTGTTGCAAAGGAGAAATCAGCTCTGTTTACAGGCAGCTCTATTTTATGCCCTTCCCTGTCTGTGCTCCCAGGCTTCCCTAATAGACTGCCAGGCCTACAGTAAAGAACTGGCAAATCCTCTAATTTCTAGAAGCTGTCTGCACTGTCAGCTCAGTTTTGGCTTCCTCTTCTACTAATAAGGTTTGCTTGTATTGATTCTCTTATCCCATGCATCAGTGTAATATGAATCATCACAGCAAGATCAGCTCCAATGGCTTCATTCACAATTATGACCCACAAATAGTCTCTAACCCATGAATAAATAACCTGGTAAATAGTATTTATGAAAGCAACATCATCATACCCTTAAAGTCACAGATTTCTCCCAGTATCAATAATGGCAAACAGGGATTGGCATTTGCAACACAGCTTCTGCTATGCCTCAAAGGCCAGATCCCTGGGACCAGATCAGCTTCTCTGTGCTCTAATCCTACCCATGCCACTAAGCCACTAGTCCAGAGCAGGTAATTTACCCTGTTTCTGCCTTAGTTTTTCAGTCAGCAGAGTGAGAGCAGGCAACTATTTGCAACTGGGCTAACAGAGTTCAGTAAATGTCATTGAGCCATGGCTATAAATGTTCTTGAAATATGCCTGCAAAACTACCAGGTGTTATTGTCCTAATAGCTAATTACTTCAAGTTGTAAATATTTGATTTAAAAGTTGAACCGAGGCCATTTTTATATTCAGGGCCACTTCATATAACAAATTATCCTAGCTTAACACAAAAGAAGCACCTGTCACACTTGGGTATCTACCAAATCCTACAAACATGAGCCACATAATTTACTTAGCAAAAAAACAAGCAAAAACAAAAACCACCAAGCAAACAACAACAAAATGACCAAAAAAAAAAAAAAAAAAAAAAAAACCAAAAAAAAAAGTCAGCAGCCCTCATGGAAAGTTACTGTCTGGATGAGTGTTAACTCCCAAGAGTCTTAGATTAGGTGGGTGGCTAACCCTTTCCTGAATCTGTTTTGCATCCAGTCCAGTGAACAGGAAACAGCTAATGATTATCAAATTCCTACAGCCCTGCAGTGACCAGAAACAGCAAGGTGCCCATCTCTGCCTAGCGGGGAGGGGGTGGTCAACTGATTCACAAATGAGACTGCTGTAGTTCTACACTTGTGCTTTTTCTCCTTGTCTTTCCTTTTTTGGGCAGTTTCAGCAGATGGATCAGTCAAAGCCCCAGTGCTTTTGTGCCCCTGAAAGGAGAGCCCTGTCAAACCCGATGGGTGAATGAATCTTTCCTTCACCAATGCTCATTTTTCATTAGCAAACAATACTTGTTGAGCAGGATGGCTGTTAGGTCAACCCTTCTCTGGCTTTAACACATGAGAATGTCTGAATAAGCTATGGCTTATTCTATCTCCAAGTTGTTTCTTCTTTTCTTCTTCATCTCTCATCACCTTCACATATGATGTTAACATTTTTACGGAAGAGTACACAGGAAATATCTCATGGCTGGCCCTGCTTAATGGTTCTCTCCCATCACTTACACTTTTTCCCCAGCAACTTTCTCATCACAGATGCAGCTTGGGATAGGGTGGGGTTGGGGTGAGGATCTATGGCTTTCATACACCTGCATGTCTGGGTGATCTGGCAACTAAATCTTTGTCCAGTTATAAAGAGAAAAATGTGGCACCTTTTGAAGAGTCAAAACTCTCACGTGTTATATATAAACTGCATGCTTTACTCTTATGATATACTCTGGAATTTCTCCTAAGGTAACTTCTTTTTTCCACTGCACCGGCTGGATCTCATGCATTACGTCCTTTGTATTTTCAGATATTTATGTTTGAAGCACAAGCTATGTAAAAATCTAGAAAACTTCTTTTAGGTAAACGAGTACCCATCAGCTCAAAAAATATCATTATGAAGAAGTTTGCTCTATTATCGTGGGCCTTTCCATCATTCTTCTAAATGCCACTTAGATAGCAGCCAAAGGTTTGTGTTGCTGTCCTCATAGATTTTGTGGCAATGATGGAGTCTGGTGCATTTACGGCTGTTCCCTTTCAGCCTGGTTCACATTAACCCATACAACATCAGAGGTGCATTTACAATGTCCATCTAATCCCTGGCCCAGACTGTCCCCCAAAGTTTTCAGCCACAAGGCCAGTTCCTCCCACTCCAGGGGCAGCACCATATCCCTGGTGTCCCTCCTCAGGAGCCAGCAAAAACTTCCCTGCCTCCTCCAGGTCATACAAGGTGCCAGGATTTCTCACAGGAACCCAACTCAGACACTTCCTTCTGTCTGTAGGGACTTCCATCAAATGTACCTCTGCGGTCAAGTCCACTAGGCCTTAATACATTAACAATCATTAAAAGAATCAGAAAATTCCTGTCTTAAAAAGCCTCACTTTTAAATGTGCCCTCTTGCAAAATTCTAATTCAGATTTCAGAAGCTAATTTAAAACCTTCTCGCTTTACTTTTTTGCTTTTCTCTTTATCTTGTTCTCCCTGACTCCAACCCCACCTCCAATAGCCCCATCCCCACTGAAACTCAATATATCCTACATCCCTCCTCCCACTTTGTGTTCCTATTATAATGGTCTTCAGCCTCTCCAAGGCAAAGAATGATCTCCAGAATATTGTAGGGGAAATGCAAAGGAGAAAGCGTATATATAGCTTCAAAAATTATACCCCTCACAAGAACCCATCCTATCTGCGATTCAGTTGAGCTGACATCAACAGCTCACTGCTTTGTTTCCCTGGAGCCTTTTAATGGGTGGAGCCATATCCTCTGTACTCCCTCCTCCTGAAACCCTTCCTGGCACCATCTTCATTTTCCTTCTTTTCTTCTTTAAATCATTCTTCTCTTTTCTCTGCCCTTCACATACTCTGGGATTGAAGTTCTCATTGTCGCCTGAAATTTTTCCTCTCCTCTTCCTGACTATACCCAAACTTTTCACTTCTCCTTTAGTTTTTGCCATTTGACTTAAATTTCATCATCTCCATCCACTCTGCCTCCCATCTCTATAAAAGCTTCTGCAGCTGAGAATATACATTTTAATTTTTAAAGTCTTCTGATTTATTTCTTCTTCCAAGTGCTTCTGGAACACAGTGGGGATATTTAATGCTGTGATTCAGACAGTCTTAGAACCTATGCAGTGGACATCCATTCTTAATCTAAGGCCAAAGGAGGAAAAGTCCCTTAGCAAGAAACCCCAGCCATCAAAATTGAGGACCCAGGACTGGAGAAAGTACCCAACTAAAGAAGAATTTGCAGGGTTAGAGAGGGAGCTACAACAGGGTCTAACAATGGCAAGAGGCAATTTTTAAGTTACAGTTTTTCAGTAAGGCAGGCAGCTGGCATTTTATAGAGCAGAGTGAAGGAAAAACTTCTATAAAGACTGCACTTAAAGTGAACAGTTATATTTGCATATTCATTGACTGGAGGCAATTTGCAACTAATAATAAGAACCCTGAAAGGAGAGAAAAAACAAACCTCATCACTATATACTGAGTGTTTACCATGTGTTGGGCAGAATGCAAAGTATTTTATAGCATTATCTTAATTAATTTTCACACCAACTCTGTGAAACTGAACTATTATTTAAGCAATCTCACAGAGGGGGGAAAGAGGTTCAAAAAGGTTAAACAAATTGTCCCAAATCACACAGTATATGTGTGACAGAATCCAGGTGGCCTTAACAAAAAGCTTATACTCTTGGTCCAGAATCATGTGAGATAAGAAGCAGACATAGGACATAAGGAGGATTTGGACAATACAGGAGGGGAGCAATCCAAAACAGACCCCTCTCTTGAATACCCATATAAGGATGATAATCTAATATTTAATGAAAAAGAACATGATTTTTGACATCTGAATCCCACTCAGTATATATCATCAATGTATATATTTAACCTTTAAAAAATATATAATAAAATAATGGCATCCTCTTTATAGAAGGTGGACTCAGACATTCTGAATGAATTATCTTTATATCTTCGTGAAATCATATGTTAAAGGACCCCTCTAACTATTGTCAATAATAGGTACATAAATATTTCAGTCAATACACTGATCGAAAGAATGGAAAACCATACAAATAGTCCCCTTGTTACAGAATTATACCTTAAAGAGGGGCACTGGGTGGCTCAGTCGGTTAAGCATCTGACTTCAGCTTAGGTCATGATCTCACGGTTCATGGATTCGAGCCCCACGTGGGGCTCTGTGCTGATGGCAATGGCACGGAGCCTGCTTGGGATTCTGTGTCTCCCTCTCTCTGTGCCCCTTCCCCACTGGTGTTCAGTCTCTCTCTCCCTCTCAAAAATAAATAAACGTTTAAAAAATAAAAAATAAAAGAACTATACTTTAAATGGTGTTTTAACTTGGTGTGCAATTAATACTCCAGCTCACATTGTGTTACGTAACATGATTCTGTATTATCTTGAAAAGAAACAAGAAGTTCTCACTTTTAATCATTTTAAATCATATATTAACATTTTCCCTTGTTTAAACAAGAGGATTTTTATCCTCTATGTATTTGCAAAGTATTCTAGTGCCTAAGAAATTATTTCAGTTATTGCCAAAGCGTGATAAGAAAGAGCAATTGCTTTATGTTATATTTCATAACTATAGTTCTTTTTAGTTCATAATCCTATTAATTCTTTTGGTCTACTTCCTTTTTGGTAAATGTTTATGCTCCAAAGTATTAGCATACATTCTTAAATAAATACCTTTCAATTCTCCCTCTTGCAATCTGGTTAGAAAATGTGATAGCACCATTACATTGTAAACTCCTTGAGTTTACACAACTTATTAATGGTGTCAGCAGAGTGTTGGGTGTGATAAAAGGTACTCAGTAAATATTTGTTTACGTACTTAATACCAATAACACCAATAATAATCATAGTAGTAGTAATAATTAACTTTTCCTGAGGGAAAGTAACAATTTACTGTGTGTCTGATATTGTGCCAGATTTTAAATTACTTTTCTCATGTGAGCCTCGTAAGAACACATTATTTCTATTTTACAAATAAGGAAATTAAAATCTGTGGAGGTGAGACGCCCTCCCAAGATCACACATCCAATAAGTGAGAGTGCCAGATTCTGTCCCAGGTGTAGCTGATTCCAAAGCCTACCACTGAAATTCTATACTATACTCTCTTCTCCCTGCCCTGTCAACTTTCTTAAAAAGCTGCTGAAGAACATTTTAACCTCACCATTTCCTTTGACATTTCCTTGCAAAAAAGATATATTTACTAATTTCATTCCCCACACCCCTCCAATTCACATCCATGCTCCTGCAAGGAAATGTCAGATTTTACCTTGTAGGCTCATTACTTACGGTTCTTCCCAGTGCTGCATGGATATACACTTAACAATCCATGCTGTGGATGGGAGTTTCAAAAAAAGCCCTGATTTGTAGCGTTTGTCTGAATTCCATGCTCTAAATTCTGCTACCGTGGATGATTTCAAGCCATCAAGATGATGTCACTGAACACAGAGTTGGAAAGAGATGTATCAAATGACTTTCTGTATCTGGTGCCAGTATAGTTCAGCATACCACCGACCTTTCCCCATACTGAGTAGTGTAAAGCTGTAAAAAATATATATATATATTTTCAAAAAAATCCACCATTAGGATTAGCTTTGGATGAGTACCCAGTAGACACATCTGTTTTACACACTCACGTACTGTTTGATGAATTAAAGCGATTTTTTTGCTCTTCTAGACCAGGGGTTCCCAAAGTGTGGTAAGTTGCTCTCAAGTCAACCCAGGGTAAATCCAGGGGGTGATCTACCTTCTGAGAACTACTGGCCCTACCTACAGGCTCTGTATTCTCTCCCACTCTGGAAAGTGCCCTTGATTTGCTAAGGAGCTATTGGATTTTAGCCAAAGGCTGGACTGACGGAGTGGTAGGTTAAGAGATGTGCACAGTAGAGCCAGCAACAGCAAAGCTTTCATTTCGGTAAGGCCATCACTGCGAAACAGAAACACAGTTTAATCAGAGCCATAACTGGTACGTTGCATAAGGATTTTCATTTACTCTGCTGCATCTCATTTTGCTCTGAAGAAGCATTTACTGCAGACAGTTTTTAAAGGAAAATTTTTATAATTAGAGAATATAAGTGTAATCAATTTTGGCTTATGGCAAGACTTTTCTAGAAATCAAAATGCATACTGGCATCAACACACAAATATTCCAGAAACAAACATTATGCAATTTACAAGGTATTCATTAACATTCCAATATACTATTTCCAGCCTCTCGTTTCAGGAACCAGCTGATACATTCTCTGTAAAGACTCAGTGTTCCTATTACTGAAATGACCCAAAGGCAGTGAAGGAGTCAGTACAGTCTGTCTTCATCATTCTGCTCCTAACCACATAAATAACCAAATAGTATTCATTAAGTCTGCAGATGGCATCAAGCTATAAGAGAAATTACCCCCAAGGGGAGAGAAAATTTTAAGTGTAGTATGACTTTGATAATTTGGAGTGAAGAAGAGAAAATATAACAAATATTATCTGAGCAAGGTACACTACTGAAGGAGAAAATCCGAACTGCAAGATAAAAGTGTCAATGTACATACAAGTTTGCCATTTATTAATTTATTTAAGCAATTAACTATTAAACATATACTATGTGCTAGGCTCTGGGGTTAGAGTAGTAAGCAAAACAGACATTGTCCCTCACTCATGGAGCTCACAGACAAGAGAGAATAGAGGCCTTAAACAAGTAAATAAACAAACATGTAATTTCCAATCATGGTCAGTGCTTTGAAGGCAAAGAGCAGAGTGATATGAAAAAGAACAGCTTGGTGTGTGAGGAAGGACTATTTAGGTAGAGCGGCTGGTTAGGGAAGTTTCTCTGAGGAGGGAACATGAGCCAGAACATGAAAGATGAGATGCGGTCAGCTCTGAAAGGAAAACTGGTCCAGGCCAAGCCAATATCCTGTAGCAATTCCCTCAGCAGGAAAGGTCTTGGTGCTGACCTTTCCTAGGAACTGGAAGACCAATGTGGCTTGAGCACAGTGAACAAGAGAGAGAGGGCAGACAGACAAGAGGTGAGAGAGAAGACGTCCAGGTAAACATGATCAGCAGCATAATAACATTTTTTTACTGGTTTTTTAGGGAGAGAAAGACAGACAGACAGACAGACAGACAGCAAGTGGAGGAGGGCCAGAGGGAGAGATAGAGAGACTCTCAAGCAGACTTCATGCTCAGCATGGAGGCTGACTCCGAGCTGGATCCCACAACTGTGAAATCATGACCTGAGCTGAAATCAAAAGCCAGATGCTTAACTGACTGAGCCACCTAGGTGCCCCTGCATAATAACATTTTAAAGCAGGGGGTTAGCAAACTTTTCCTGTAAATGGCCAGACAGTAAATCACATAGGCTTTTATGGGCCACAAGGTCTTTGTCACAAGTACACAACTGTCCGATTATACCAAGACAGCAAGCCTTCAACGAAACTTAAAATGAATACTTATTTGTGGCTAGGTTCTAATAAAACTTTATTTACAAAAACAGGCAGTAGGTGGACTTAGCCTACAGGCAAATTCTTTCCTTCAACCCCTGGAAGCATGAAGGCAGGCATGAGACTGTCCTAGAAAACATAAGTAGGAACAGGAAATTAATCTTCTAAATGAATCAGAACAGTTCATTAGTCAGGCCACCACTCCATGAAATGTCTTCCTCAGGCTCCACACTTAAGTGAGATATAATTAAACATGCATGGGTTCTAAAATAGTGATGATTATAGTTTTGGAAAACCCTGACCAAGTGCATAGTTTACATGAGTTGATTTATTCAACTTGAAGAACAGAGAAAAATAATACAACAGTTTTCATGTGTCCAAAGTGCTATTTGGCTGAAGATGTATCCGACTGTTTTCAGCGTTCACTGAGTAGAAAGACACCGGAATCAGAGGAAAGGGAGAGGTGAAAAGGAGCAGGGTTGGGGCTGGCTGACTACAATGTCCCGACAAGGTAAAGACTTGTAAACAGTGGTCTCTGCTGCTCTCCTCCCTGTTCCTGTGGCAGACAAATCTCCTCAGGAGTAGAGGAATATTTTAATCCGTGTGTCTTAGATAGACTGTTTAAAGGAACACCCTATTGTACACTCTTGTCAAGTGACTGGTTGACCCATAATTTATCCTTTTTTTAAACACTGCATTTTCCAGGGCGCCTGCGTGGCTCAGTCAATTAAGCAGTCTGTAAAACAGCCAACTCTTGCTCTCAGCTCAGGTCACGATCTCACAGTTTGTGAGTTCGAGCCCCACATCAGGCTCTGCATGGATGGCTCAGAGCCTGCTTGGGATTCTGCCTCTCCTCTCTGCCCCTCCCCTGCTTGTGCTCTCTCTCTCTCTTTCTCAAAATTAAGAAATAAACTTATAAAAACATAATAATAAATGAACATTGCATTTTCCTATTTAAAAAGAAGCCAGTCTGTACTGATCAATGACCACACGCCAGGTATGCTAAGCGCCTTATATTCATTGTGCCTTTTGCTCCTTGGGAAGTCAATACAATTCTCACCCTCATTTTACTAACAGCTGCTATTATTATCCTCATTACCCAGAAAACTTAGACGTAAAGATATCAAATAATTTTCCCAAGGCCAAACAGCTAATAAATGGTAGACCCAATTTATTTTAAGTTTAAAATAAGGCAGATTAAAGTGAGGCACAGCTGTATTTACATTTTCAAAAACTAGCACTGAGTAATATAAATCATAAAATTTCCACTTTTTTTGTTTGAATGGTCAAAGTCAGAATGTACTTTTGACTATAGCCAACTTAACTCACCATAGCTCTATAAACATTTCCAGAAGATCAATGATTTCTCTTTATTGTCTATGTGCATGTGAGTATTATGTGAAGAGGAATATTCTAAGGTGTCAATATGCTTTTCTAAGCTTTCCTAATATCCTTTGTAGTAACTGGGGTTTTAGATTTCCTTAAGCATGGGAAGCGTAGTTGTTTTATCTAAAACAACTGATATTTCTAATGTCTGAAGTATTTATTTGTGGGTCTGGTTCTGGTTCCTATTCTTGTGTATCATTTCCTTATGTGATTAGACAGCTTTTACTATAAGATGCTCATTTCCTTCAGAAAACCATTTGTGAGAATTCTTTGAGGTCTACGATAAAGGTGCATTCCTCCAGAGGGGATTGGAATTTACGTCTTCCAAATGTTTGCACACACTACTGACTTAAGGCTACTTTAAACAAAATTCACAGTCTGGGTTTCATTGGACTGCAAATCCGGGCATTTAGCCTGCTGCAAATCTTGGTTGGCATTAATGTGCAGTTGCATCTCGCGTTTCCCTCCTTCCATCACTGCTTGGTGCCAAGGTAAACATCTTTGCATTCTCTCAGACGAGGGTGTGAGGTGAATATTTCTGATTTACCCTTTCACTTCAAGTTTCCAGGATGATGGGCAGAAGGGTCTGCTGTTTCCAGTTCTCATCTTGGGCTTTGTCCGGTTCCCCACACTGTTAAGGTCAGCTTGACAAATGAACCAGACATACAATTGTCCTCAAGGCAGGCATGGCTTCAAAGATAGCTTGCCTCTCTGGGTCCAACCTTCACTTAATTTTGGCGTAATAATTCTGTTGTCAGTGCTTTGATGTTATTAAAAAGAAGGCTTTTCAATATTTTGTAGCATCTTAGTTTGTTGTATAGTAAAGAATTAACCTTAGTCAAAGAAAGGTCTGGCCTTTGCTCTTGGTCTGGGGTGGTGATCTCTAAGCCCTTGGAATGTACGGCCTGATAAGAATGTCTTGGTTTACCTAAGGGTCTTGGGTCACATCAGTAGTCTACCGATGTGATTTAGGGTGGGGGCCCTGAGTTACTCAGTGTTAGCTCTGGAGGGGTGAGCCACACAGGCTATCGACCATGTGTAAGAAACTGAGCCCCAATAAAAACTCTGCCCCACAAGGCTCAGGTGAGCTTCCCTTTTTTGGCAATACTCCATGCATATTGTCACACATCATTCTGGGAGAAGTTTGCTCTATCCATGACTAAACTTGGAGAGAGTAAGGAAGCTTCATACATGAAACTTTCCTAGACTCTTCTCTTCTCTGCCCTTGGTAGATTTCAATCTGTATCTTTTTATTAATAAACTATAACCATGGATATAATGGCTTTCAGTGAATCTTGTAAGTACTTGTAACAAATTATCAAACCTATGGGTATCTTGGGGAACCCCAAACTTGAAATTAGTATCAGAAGGATGGTCTTGGGGACTTCCCCAACTCTGCAGTTACTTTCAATGGAAAGTTGTTGCTTTCAGTGGAAAGATAGTCTTATTATCTAGCCAGCCATATGATTAGAAATGGAAGAGACTGTAATAACCAGGAAATGTAACACTATCCTGCCCTTAGTCCATGTTTATATACAGAACTATTTACTTTAGTTAAGCAGCATGACTGAACTAATTTTAATCAAAATATCAGAACCATCTTTTATGACGTGGGTTTAGTCAAACCCTGACTGGATGGTTTTCGACAAAGCAAATGTCATCATGTGTCTGAGTATACATAAATGTAATATATGTATGTATGCCTATACTTGTATAAATATACCTGAGAAATTAGCACTGGATTAGTAACTAAGAGACATGGGTTATACTTAGTCAACTTTGGTGATTCACTTATCTTCTTTGAGTCTACTCCTTCATAAACCAAGTGACCTAGTTCAGGGATTCTTACTGGGGAAATTTTGCCTACCAGGAGTCATTCTGGGAAATTGTTAGGGCTACTTTTGGTTGTCCTAACATTGGGGAGTGCAACTGGCATGTGGGGGGGAGCCAGAGATTTAAATACTCCATGACAGAACTGCCCAAAAAAGAATTGTTCTGCATCCTGCACAGCTTTTGGGTGTTTGATCAGACATGTTTTTATTAACTGTCTGAGCCTAGAATCTAACTCCATTTTATACATAAAAACAATTTATGTTTTTGCATGACTTTAATATGCATGGAATTTTCCAAATTTATAACTACTAGGTAAATTAAGGGAAGATTGTACATTGTCTGGTTTGGCACTTTCTCAGCAATGCCACTTATATGTTTGAGTCACTAGGACCACCCACCTGCATGAGGCTGCATGTGCAGCTCTTATACTCAGGGCCCCACTGTAGTTCTAAACTGAGCATTTATATATTGAAATGGGTTATAATATCACTTTCTTGCATTTCTTGTCTGCATTTCAATCAGTGGAATACACACACACACACACACACACATATATATATATACATACATATTTTACATTGTGTGTGTATGTAGGTTATAATACCTATGGATTTTATTTCTGTGTGGGGTCGTGGTCTGCCTGTCACATTTGCCCTATACCAAGTAGAGAATGATTTGGGATCTCCCTTTTTTCCAGAAAGATATTCCATATTAAGAATATACTGGAGTGCCTGGGTGGTTTAGTTGGTTAAGCATCCGACTTCAGCTCAGGTCATGATCTCGTGGTCCATGAGTTCGAGCCCCACAGCAGGTTCTGTGCTGACAGCTCAGAGCCTGGAGCCTGCTTCAGATTATGTGTCTCTCTTTCTCTCTCTGTCCCTCCCCTGCTCGCAATCTGTCTCTCTCTCTCTCAAAAATAAATAAACACATTGGGGTGCCTGGGTGGCTCAGTTGGTTAGGCATCTATCTGACTTCGGCTCAGGTCATGTTCTCATGGTTCGTGGTTTGAGCCCCGCATGAGGCTCTGTGCTGACAGCTCAGAGCCTGGACCCTGCTTTGGATTCTGTGTCTTCCTCTCTCTCGCCCCCCCCCCCCAACCTTGTGTGCTCTCTCTCTCTCTCAAAAATAAACATTAAAATTTTTTTACAAAATAAACATTAAAAAAATTAAAAAAAGAAGAATATACCAAGGGGCACCTGCGTGGCTCAGTTAAATGTCAGACTCTTGATATTGAGTGACTCTGCTCAGAACCACATGAGTATGTCTTCATTTCAGTGAACTTACTACTAAGGAATAAAATCACACTGATGAGTAAGACAATGCTTATCATCCCAGAGGGCTTATAATATAACTGGGGAGAACATCTTAAACCCAAAAGGCTATGCCATAATTTAAGGAATGGAAGAATCTGAAGTGTGAAGTGTAAGCAAATTGCTATGGGGGAGCTTGTATGCAGAGTAACTAATTTGACTTGGGAGAATGAGGAAAGGTTTTAAGAAGTGGAATGGGGTGTTTCAGTCAAGGGGCACTCCATTAACAAGGAGTGGAGTAGAAGAGAGAAAGTGGAAGGCAGGCCATGGGCCTGGTCAGTGATCTCAGAAAGTTAATATCAGTAAGGAGTCTTAGAGAAGGTAGGGCTGGAAAGGTATGTTGGGACCTAATCATGGAGGGCCTTGAAAGCCAGGCTGAGGAGTCTAGGACAGAATTCTGCAGGCAAAGGCACCTGGTGGCTCAGTTGGTTGAACATCCGACTCTTGATTCTGGCACAGGTCAAGATCCCAGGGTCATGGGATTGAGCCCCACACCAGGCTCTGCACTGAGCATGGATCCTGCTTGAGATTCTCTCTCTCTCTCTCTCTCTCTCTCTCTCTCTCTCTCTCTCTCTCCCTCAGCCCCTCTCCCCCATTTGCACTCCCTCTCTCAAAAATAATTTCTTAATTAAAAGAATTCTTCAGGCATTTGCACAGAAAGCCATGAATTTTGAGGACAGTGATATGATTGGAGCACCGGTTTCTGAAAATGTTCTACTTGGTCTCTGTAAAATGGATTGGGGGCCAGGAGAAGATAGAAAAAAAGGAATTTTTGTTAGTTAGCATTTGTACTAGTTCTGGTGAGGCTAGCAAGGTGGGAAAAAAGAGTAGTTGGACTGGAACTGGAGGGTGGAAGGAGAGATTCATGGGGGAGAGGGATTGGGGGGAAGGGGTACACCTTGACTGCAAAGGCTCCTGCCTGGCTGCATGAGTTCCTGATGATGATGCTGTAACCCTGATACTGCCAACCACCAGGGGAGGGTTGCCCAGGAAGATGGAGGTGAAAATGAGCTCTGTCTTTCGGTGAGTTGGATTTAAAGGGTGGATACTGTACTCATGTGGAGATGTCCAACAAACTATCAGAAAAAGAAGGTGAGTGCTCTACAATTTCCAGATTATCTGGCACTTCTCTACTGCTTTCTCCTCTTCTGAAAAAGGCTCTCTTCTCTGTTAAAGTTGAAAGGTTAAAGATAGCACTGTTAGGAGCACAGTTAGGAGCTCATGTTCTGGACCCAACTGACTTCTTAGAGCCAAATACTAGCTTTGCCACTGTCAGGCTGTATGAGCTCAGCTGAGATCACTGAGTCCTTGGTTTCCTCACCTATAAAATGGTGATAACAAAAGTATTTTTGCATAATGTTGTTTCCACAACTGAGTTAGTATCTGGCATATTGTAATAAGTACCTAAAAATGTTGCCTGTTATTACACCTGATGACTTACCATTCCCCAGGCATACCCTGAACTTTCCTACCTCCAGTCACTGCTGCTATTCACAGCTTAGAATGCCCTCCCACCCTGACCCCAACCCATTCACCAATGGAATTCATTCCTACATTTCACCTGCTCCCTACTCAAGATCCTGAAATCCTACTTATTCTTGACTCTTGGAGCCAGGGTTAGAATTTGGAATTATCCACATGATTGGAAGGGTTTGCGCATTCACTGTTCTGATGACACAAACTCTTGGCTGGCTCAGAAGGGGAAATCCAGAATTTATTCCATTATAGAAAATACTCTGAGGTTTCCTAATATTTTTTATAGAAGAATCATGTAGGAAATCATTTGCCAACATACAGGCTTTATCCAGTATTGAAAGCAGAAGAACAAGAACCTGGGAAGCCCAAACAAATTTGGACATGTCTCATGTTTGCTATCTTTTTTTTTTTTTTTTTTCTTCCCATGGACAGTTGAGCACCTTCTCCTCAGTGCTTCTATTTTGATTCCTTTTTGGCAGCCTTTTCCCAGGTGAAAAGTGTTACCAGTCAGTTCTTTCCTGCTACCTTCCACCCACGCTTTGTTTTGGCAAATGTAACTTGCCTGGGAGCAGCAGAAATGCTACTTTGCACAGCCCTGATGCCAAATTGGAAGAAACATTGTTCTCTGTGAAATTAAGATAAGAGTTCAGATGGGCCAATCTGCTTCAAAATATGATTTTAACAATTTTTTTAAGTTAACTGAAACAGTAGCTCAATGTCATTCTTTGGGTTTCTACTTATTACAGTATCTTTCTTTTGTTTTAGGGCAGTTCCTATAGCAATATAATGAAAGTAACCTTTACTTTTTTTTTCAGCGGCAAAGACAGAACTATAAATTATTCCTCACCCCGGTTTGCTTTCAGCACATACAAAAGCCAGTGCTTGCTCTGCCCCAATAAATCAAAGCTTCAAAAAGGGCAAGGCAGCTAATCAGAGAATGCAGCTTTCACTAACTAGACAATGAAATCCTGTGTCTGTCATCTTTGGAATTAGTAAGAGATAAAACGGCACTTTACACAAAGTTTCCAAACCAGGTCAGGAAAGAGTCAAGACCCAGAATGGATTTGTAAACGTGGTTATTACATTCATCTAACGCCACACCATCCAATAAAGACTGAATTTTCATCAGGATTTTACAGCCATGGGTAAATGTCTTCAAGGTATTTCTAATAGGACCAAAGACTTAATCATTTTACTTTTGAAAAATATATTTTCAAAAATGAAATAAGTATTTTTGAGCTGGGACTGATAAAGAAAATGTTTCTGAGAGGAAGCAATATTGGAAAGAAACATTGCAGGATGTAAGAACTTCTAACAGTCACAAAGATGCATAAACATTTTGTAAGAATGGAATGACTCAAACCAATCCTGCCCTATAGATCCCACTTCACTAGTTTTCAAATATTAATGTCCTCAGTAATTAATGAAGCCAATATTTATTGAATACATTCTCTACCATGTAGAGATGCTTAGTATCATTGCTAAGCATGGGATTAAGAAGATGAATAAAACATTGGGCCTGCCCTCAAGGAGCTCTCACTCTTTGAAAAGTTCAACTATGGGGCGCCTGGGTGGCGCAGTCGGTTAGGCGTCCGACTTCAGCCAGGTCACGATCTCGCGGTCCGTGGGTTCGAGCCCCGCGTCAGGCTCTGGGCTGATGGCTCAGAGCCTGGAGCCTGTTTCCGATTCTGTGTCTCCCTCTCTCTCTGCCCCTCCCCTGTTCATGCTCTGTCTCTCTCTGTCCCAAAAATAAATAAACGTTGAAAAAAAAAAATTTAAAAAAAAAGAAAAGTTCAACTATTGCTTCATTTTATTACATAAAATACAACACAAGAATCATTATAAATTGATCCTGAAGTTCATTTGGAAGGTCTACATGAAAGTTTTGCTTCATAGCAATTTTCTCTGTAAAATGAAATCAAATGAGTTAAGATACAAAGAAGACAGCTTTTCTGGGGCAGAATGTAGTTGCAAAAATCAACTGAGTCCTACAAATGTTCACCATAACCATAGCCACAAACTTAGTAATTCTATAAAACTGACTGAAAACTAAAACAGAAAAAAAAAAAAAGGTTAATGCTTATTTTATGGCAATTTTTTAAGGGCAGAATAGTAAAAAAATATAAATGGATTTGGAGTCTCAGCTAGAACCCAAACAGTGCTAATATCTAGGATTTCTGGCCTGAGTCTGTTTTTATGAGGGACTAAGAGATCCATTGGGAGAAACTCATTTCAAAAAAAGAGAATTCTGCACATGGGAGTGGTTAAAAAAATGGTGTATTCGTGTATATTAGTCAAAACTGGTCTTTAAGTCTGGCTGCTGGGCTGGGCTGGGTACTTCAAATTTAAAGAATTGATAAAGCAAGTTTTACTAAAAATGTTGTAACTATAGACACTGGGGTGTGGCATAATACTGCTTTAGGGTCCATGTCACAAAGCACAGCACAAAATGGAGAGAGTCTACGTTCTCCCTACCTCTGTATACTACACAGCTGAACTTTGGCTTATTGAAGTTTCCAAGACAATTGCATTATTTTCTCCATTGGCACATCCAGGAAGGAGAGGTGCCACACTTCACACAGGACAGGCCCCCTGTGGACACATTAGCAGTGGAGATCGCCAGCACCAAATGATACTGATTAAGAAGAAAAGCAGAACATGGCAGATACCTTGAGGTAGATGATAGGTAGCAGACGATATATATGGGTACCGTAGATAGAATTTGAGCCTAGGTGCCTCAGCCGGTTAAGTGCCTGACTTCGGCTCAGGTCATGATCTCAGAGTTCATGAGTTAGAACCCTGCTGACAGCTCAGAGCCTAGAGCCTGCTTTGGATTCTGTGTTCTCCCTCTCTCTCTCTGCCCCAACCCCACTTGTGCTCTCTTTCCCTCTCTCTCTCAAAAAGGAATAAACATTAAACAAAATTAAAAATAAATAATTTGAGCATTTTGTAGTGAGTTGCAGGACTTTCAACAGTAGGTAGATATAAGAACCAGAGAAATATGGTTTATTCCTGCTCATCTGACCCCATTTGTCTACTTCTCTGAGCTAGATAGGACTACACATACTACATAAATGTAGGTTCCTCAAACATTAGGTCCTAATTCATTTCAAGAACATGCTGAATGATTCTCTAAGAAAAGTACCTATTTAGCTGAGATTTAGTAATATATTCAATAACTTCTTTCCATCTATGATATTTCTAGTCAAGCACTCAGATTTTACACTGTTGTCACCATAGCATAATTCGGAACATAAATTGGGGGAACAAACATACAAGAAATTAAAAACACAAGGGAATAGGGTTTGTACACCATGAAGACTCTGCCTTGTTCTCCTGAGAACCACTGACACTGAGCAACAAAAAAAGGATTCCTGGTACTTTTGGAAATTACATAAAAAATAAATTGAACTTTAGTCCTGAGGGCATACCTGTAGGATGTCTGGTCAGAAAGTTCTGGGCTGGATTCCCTTCCTCATTTAAAGATTTTTGCAAAAGGTTTTCTGCTTACAAGAGAAGACTCTGACAAAGAACGCATTTTAAAAGGTTTATGTGAAAATGCTTGAAATGGGTTATCCTGCACTGTTAGACCTATGCTGACCGCAAATGGAAAAGTATGTATCCTATTGTACTTATAATGGCCTTCAAAAATAATTAAAAACAGAGTAGGAAAAAGCACTGACAAAGTTATTTGGTGAAGACTTTCTGTGATAGTTTTTTTTGGAATTGGAAAGCCTCTTCTTGTTTTGCAACAATGGCTCTTCCTTTCTTCTCATCTACCTCATGCTCTGCTACCAGATTAATTTTCCGAAGGCATCGCCTTCATCATGTCATTCTCCTGCTTAAAGCCTCAAAAATAAATTTCGTAGGCAATGGGAAGGAGGAGTGGCAGAGAATAGCAAATTCATAGAGTATCAACTACAGCTAAAATGTATTGTGCCAAGCACTGTTCTAAACACTATGCACACAGAGACCCACGTAAAACTCAAAGACTCATATGAAGGAGAGGCTTATTTTTTACACCAATTTAAAGATGAGACTAAGGAACTAAGCCAAGATTATACAGACAACATTTCAACCCTGGTAGTCTGATGCTAAACCTCTCAGTCTTAACCATAGCATTTAAATCTGAGAGCTCAAGTGGCCCTCAGGGGCAGACACACACACACACACACACACACACACACACACACACACACACACAGTGTTCCCTGTGCTTGTTGTGCTTGATCCCTGAGAATTTAGGAAAAGCATTCAGTGCCTTCCACAATCCAAGAACTCTTTCCTATTTTATCATTCATTGTCTCCTCTTAATTCCTTCAATCTAGCCAGATGTTCTTGCTGTTTTGAATGCTGCTCTTCCTGAAGATGTCTGTCTTCCTGTCTTTCCAAATCTTAACTGTCACTCAAATCCCACAACAAATCCTGCCTCATTTGAACAAAAACACCTTCTCTGCCACAGTAATTGAGGGGGACCTCTTTGGGACCCCACAGTCATATGGGTTCTTTTCCCATATGGTTTTTCTCACCTCCACTCTCAGCTTTAACCTCATCAAAACTGGATCTAAAGACAGTACACATTTCAGAAACATTTTATTGATTGTGTAAGAGATACAACCACCAAATGTTCCATAGACAGCAGCCTTTATTTAGAGGATATCCCTGGCTTGATAGAATAAAGCAGAGAAACAAATAAACACAAGTTTTGAAATGAGCTCTTCTAAAATTGTCTTGAACAATTATCACAGGGTTGGACAGATATACAGGACATGTGTTTTATTGATCAAGTCCTCTTTGTTTCCTCTAGTGATTTCTAACGCATATATTTCCAATTTACTGGTGGTTTCTTTAAAAAAAGTTTTTAAAATACATGTCAACTTATTTTTCTCTTAATAGCAACACTAAAACGACTTTTTTTTTTTGTCTGTGCTTGATGAGAGAATATCTTGGCCGCTTTTTCCTTTTCTTCCTGACATCATTTCTCAGATTTTATTGAGTTAAAATGAGGAATTTTATTTAAAAGTTTTTGTTACCTTATGAACCTTTCAAGGATCTTTCTTAACATTTGGACTAAGCTTTATGATCACAGGGCAATTGAGAGAATTTATAGTGCCTTTTGTTGACCTTACTATGCAGGATATTTGGAAGAGAGGGAAGGGCTGTAACTATTTTTTTTTTTTTTTCAGAAAGTGTAAGTGAATGGTGTACTTTCTAAGTCCAATATGTACTATTATGGAACATAAAACTAATGATGACTATACTCAAATTAAAAAAAAGACTTCAACATGGAAAAAAAACCTGATAATGACTAATTTCAATACTGTCACCATTCTATGAGAGAATTTTATAGGAACCAAAGGCAGTTGGCCCCAGATATGGGCCACTCTGACATGAAGATTATTTTGAGCTGAAGACGAATGAGACCCTATGGGCTCAAGAGAAACTTTTGCCCTTCCTGTAACTACATAGAAGAACCTAAATTGGAGGGTCTTTGCCAGAATAAGGGTTATTACCAGAGATACAATTTATCTGAGTGACCCATCTGTGCGGTAGGGCAAATATCTAATTATCACACATCTGCTCTACATATAGCCCAGTGAAGTACATTCTTCCCTCTGAAGCCCAGACTTCAGCCCTCTTCTCCTTAGTTCAGGATGACTTATAGACGTCATTTTGCCTGTCTTTTGAATCTCCACGTCTGTGTGGATTCCTCATATGTACACCATTAAATTTGATTTTCTCCTGTTAATCTGTCTTATGTCAATTTGATGTTTAATCCAGCTAGAAGGCCCTTTGAGGGGACAAGAATCCTTGTTCTCCAATAGTTTCAAATGAGGAGGCCACAACCCTTCAGTCTTGATTCTGGAAGGGAGTACAAGAGTAACTGAGGCTGGCACTTCAGGCTCATTTTCCTAGAAATGGTATTGGTTAGGGAGGGGCAGGGAGAGTGGTTGAAAATGAAGGGGCAGGACAGGTCAGAGAGCTCTGTTCCTGTTCCCAAGCACTGGTTTCTTAAGACTCAGTGAAGCAATAGCTTTCACTATTTTATAAGCACATATAAAGTGCTTTGTTTCTATAATACCTTTTCTAGCATAAGTCTACAAAAAGCCTGCCATGCTCTGCTCAGGCCTGGAAGGTTCTGGGCAAAGAAATAATGAACCCTATCTCTCTTGAGTTTAGAAAAGATTCACCAGAAACTCCAAATAGGCAACCAACTGCTTGTGACTGTTTTAAATTAAGTTACCCACTTATGGTGGTGGTGGTGTTGTTTTTTTAAGTTTATTTATTTATTTATTTATTTATTTATTTATTTATTTATTTATTTAGAAAGAGATAGGTAGAGAGAGAGGGAGAGAGAGAGAATCCCAAGCAGGCTCCGCACTGTCAGCACTGAGCCCAGAGCCCAACGCAGGGCTCAAACTCACAAACCATGAGATCATGACCTGAGCCAAAACCAAAAGTTGGGCACTTAACTGACTGAGCCACCCAGGCACCACCAGTGTTCTTGGTTTGGGACTTTTGGTAGATGTATTGAAATTTGTAACCAGTACACTAACAGAATGTGTACAAACAAGTTATAGCAATAAAAATCCTCTTTTTCCTTTCCAAAGCATAATAAAATAAAAGGAAAAATTGTCTTTAACCCATGAAATGTCAAAAGAGATCAAATTAAAATGTTAAAAGATTTACAGAAAGAAGCCAATTAGGTGGGAAGAAAGATGAATAATGAAATGGAGTAATGTTGTCAGTAATTCCCGTTCTGACCAGAAAGGCTGTGGAAGGTCACAGGTGGGGGGGTCTGGGCAAACCCTGCCCTCTTACTGTACCTGTAGCCAAAGGGCCCTAGCATAAATGCGGGGCCCTGAAAATGGGTTTCTTAATTTATCTGTAGCAGGTTTGAGGACAAACTGGTTTACTCCATTCCTGGTCAAAAATGGAACCTTATTTTAAAAAGAATAGTAGTATAGTTTTGATGCTTTCTGAAATGTTCTTTTAAGCAAAACTTACTTGTTTTAAAACTAGGGAACTTACCTGTTAAAAGAACTTATTTCTGTGTAACTCCTGCCCACTTTTTCCCCCAGACTAAAGAATGACGATGAGTTCTGGTTCATTAACTAATAGCTTGAAGCATCTCAAGAGGCAAACAAAGAGAAATTGTTACATTAAGTCACACTGAATGCTCTGGAGTATTTAAGAAGATGTAGGACTCTTAGATAAGCAATTAGTGGGAACCATCCCTCTGATGTAGAAGATAAATGTTAATGCTTTTCTAACTACAGACTAAGATATACTAGTCATCCTTACATTCCTGAATCATAATGAAATGTGGGTCCTAATTAATCTTTGTTATACATTAAAAGCAAAAACAAATGTTCCAGGGACAACAACTAGGCTAGCTTTATCTATCATAGAAAACCATTTAACCTTGTCAGCATATTTTACTACAGGGGCGACTGATCAGGTTTAATTACCAAGGTGGTTAGTGCAAGGCCAATTACACTGAGTGCCTGGTTCAAGTCAAATTTTTTGTGATCAATGGAATCAAACAAGCTTTGCTAATATCGGCGTATCCTTGCTACTTTTGGCAAAATGATGTAAGGTTGTGGTTTCTGCTCAATCTTTGGCATTTAATGATGTATCTCCATAGTCACTCTAACTGGGAATTCAAATATCGTGACATATATGGCCCTAATGGTATACATACACCTAAAGCTCAACCAAAACTTCCGTCTGAAATAGCACCCCATCGTACACTCTCCCTTTACCCAGCTTTCTTTTTCTTGTTGTACTTATTTTCAGAAATTAATTTACTTTATAACAGTATTTTATAATAAAATATAGTAAAATATAGTGTTTCTTTTTTGTCTGCTCCCTCATGGGAATGTAAGCTCCATGAGGGCAGGGCCTTGGTTTGATGGATCCTATCTGCAGTCCCCGTAACTATGCATGGCATGTAGTAGGCTTTCAATGAGCACACATTAAATGAACAGACTCAGTGACTGGTTTGCCAAAAATGGGTGGCCAACAGAAGTTTTCAACAGGGTCTATCCATTGTTGTTATACAGGGTAAGAATGAGTTCCACTCATTTATAAATGAGAACCACTCATTTATCACAGTTTTTAGATATCAAAAATGGATTGGAAATTTGGTGTTTTAATATGGTTCTGGTCCTTGCCAACCTCCTCTTCCTTTTTTTTTTTTTTTTAAGATTTTTAAAAATGTTTTATTTATTTTTTGAGAAAGAGACCACAAGCAGGGGAGGAGCAGAGAAAGAGCAGAGAAAGAGCGGGGGACAGAGGATGCAAAGCAGGCTCTGTGCTGACAGCAGAGAGCCTGTATGGGGCTCAAACTCACAAAACCATGAGATCATGGCCCCAGCTGAAGTCAGACGCTCAACTGACTGAGCCACCCAGGCACCTTTAACAGACTATGCTAATTCTATTACTGATATCCAAGAGGTCCGATGGAACAATGCTTATATGCCTGTGCTCAAAATGTAACTCCACTGTGTGACTGAAATATTTACCTAGCCTCTGGCTCCTCAATATCCTCATATAAAAAAAGGAAAAGTAAGAATTCCCTCATAGGATTATTTTGAGGATTAAAAGAGAGATGATACATGAAAGCATACAGAGCAAGGCCTGAGATTTGGCTAACGAGAAATAGTAACTGTGTTATTATTATTTTGACTGTCATTTGGGTTTTTGCTATTTTTGGGGTTTCTAATTTGTTTTACTTTTCCTATTTCTTTTGTTAAAAATTTTTTTTTCTTAATGTTTATTTATTTTTGAGAGAGAGAGAGAGAGAGAGAGAGAGAGAGTTTGAGTGGGGCAGGGGCAGAGAGAGGGAGATACAAGAACCTGAAGCAGGTTCCAGGCTATAAGCTGTCAGCACAGAGCCCGACATCGGGCTGAAACTCACAAATTGTGAAGTCATGACCTGAACCAAAGTTGCATGCTTAATCCACTGGGCCACCCAGGCACCCCTACTTTTCGTTAACTTCAATCATTTTC
Source organism: Leopardus geoffroyi (assembly GCF_018350155.1). Classification (NCBI taxonomy): domain Eukaryota; kingdom Metazoa; phylum Chordata; class Mammalia; order Carnivora; family Felidae; genus Leopardus; species Leopardus geoffroyi. The sequence continues at coordinate 74,662,954 of NC_059332.1, forward strand.
AAACACTACATTATGTTTTTCTTGCCCTGTTTCTTGTCTTATTCCCAATTATTTTAAAACCCTGCTTCATTATGTATTTTTTGTTTGGTCTTCTTGGCACCCAGAGACTTCTTGCCTCAGAGTTCTCTGACCATCTAGGGAAATTGCACAAATGGCTCTTGTCTTGCTTTTACCCTGTTATCTGTACAACGGGAACATACTAGCACCTGTATCACAGAGCCATGGAGAGAACTGCATGAGGTAATTTATGTTAAAGACCATCAATAGTGTCATGCATCAGTTGATGATAGTGAACATTTTTTTTTTTTTTTTTTTTACCCACAATGTCCCTTCCTCTCTTTTTGCTGGCTACCCCCTGGTAGATTTTTTTTTTTTTTTGAAACTCTTAATAGTATATTAAAATTCTGTGGTTCCATTTACGACTGCTCTTGAATAGATTCTGGAATTATACTCGTATGACACATGAGGCTAGTGTGGAATGACTTCCCAGGACCAATATGGAGATTGTACAGCCTGCTTCAATTCTCTCTAGCCCTTCTTATGTGGTTTAACTAAATCTCTTCATTGCTGGATATTTCTCTTTCTCAGAGAAAGAGAAGAAACTAAAAAAAAAAATTATTTAGACAAAGACAAATGATAAGTAGAATGGCTCCCTTCCCCTCTTTTCCCCACTTCCTGTGGCCCCCAAAGAAGACTCTTATAGGTTAACACATTACCCTCACACCTACCCAGTGCTTAGACATTAACAGCTCAGCTCAACTGTGCTGGCCCTTCCCTCCCAGCCCTAGAACCAGTGGAGACGCGTTGAGCTTGAGAACCTCACTGTGGCAAGATCTTTATTTTTTATTAAAAAAAATATTTTTTTTTTACATTTATTTATTTTTGAGAGACAGAGTGAGGCAGAGCACAAGTGGGGGAGGGGCAGAGAGAGAAGGAGACACAGAATCTGAAGCAAGCTCCAGGCTCAGAGCAAGCATTCAGCACACAGCCCAATGCAGGACTCAAACCCACAAACCATGAGATCGCGACCTGAGCTGAAGTCAGTCACTTAACTGACTGAGCCACCCAGGTGCCCCTGTGGCAAGATCTTAAGTTGCATGACAGATGCAACTTCACACAGTAACCACAGTATAAACAGAAATCCTGTGTGTGTGTGTGTGTGTGTGTGTGTGTGTGTGTGTGCACATGAGAGAGAGAGAGAGAGAGAGGAGAGAGAGAAGACAGAGATGGACAGACAGACCTCTTACTCCTGCCCCTTCCTCAGAGCTTCTCAAAGCCACTCTACTTCCATCCTCCACTGGTGCCATTAAGAAGAAGGTGGGCTTAGCTCTCTCTGGCTTGGTTCCTCATAAGACCCAGAGAGAGGTGATGAGGTCTAACTACGCTTGATTTCTTTTTTTAGTGTTTATTTATTTTTGAGAGATAGAAAGACAGAGCACAAGCCGGGGAGAAGCAGAGAGAGAGGGAGACACAGAATCTGAAGCAGGCTCCAGGCTCTGAGCTGTCAGCACACAGCCCAACGCGGGGCTTAAACTCGTGAGCCATGAGATCATGACCTGAGCTGAAGTCGGACACTTAACCGACTGAGCTACCCAGGAGCCCCTAACTACACTTGACTTTAACTTGATTTTACTTACACAAGGTTAGGAAATTGGAATCCTCTTCTAGCTGGGTTTGGTTGAGTGGTAGAGTTGTCTTCAATCCTGAGTACCTTCACCATCTAAACCGTAAACACAGTAACAGCTGCTTTCTTCTCCAGAGGAAGAAAGACTATCTCAGGAGAAATTTCTATTTTATGCACAGACTGAACTCTGCTTCACTAAGTTTATTCCAGTCTCCAACAATATAAACTGAACTCTTAAGAAATAGTCACACATAAAAGCATTCATCATGAATGTATTCATTTGTGAAACCAATAGTACACTAAGGCCAGGCCCCATGCCACAAAAGACCTAGATTTTGTAATGACTGTGTCAGTGACAACACACAACTATACAAAGTCACCAGATCTTGTTTCTTAGGCTATGTCCTCTAAGGCCGTGGTTCTCAACTGGGGTCAATTTTGGACACCAGGGCAATGTCTGCTGCTGTTTTTAGTTGTCACAACTGGGGTTGGAGGGCTACCAGAATCTGGTGGGTGGAGGCCAGGGATGTTGCTAAACATCCTTCATTGCACAGAAGGGTACCAGAATTATGTCACCACAAAATACGCCACTTTGGCATAAGGATTATTTTGAGCTAAAGACAACTGAAAGCCAGCAGAGGCAGAAAAAGCTCTTTACCTCCATGTAACTACCTAAAAATAAAGTATAAATTTCCTCTTTTGTAAATGAAATTTACATTTATAAGGGAAATTTCCATTTGTAAAGACGTCTCTGTACCAGGAAGAGCACTACTCCCGGAGACAACTCTTATCATCTGAGAAACTCTTATCTGCATAACAAGACAACCCTATTACCATACATTTTCTTCCCTCACCTTCCTATAATTTGCCTCCCCTGCCAAAAAGCCCAAAACCTCTTTTTTCTTTGTTTAGCCCAATATGGTGTATAAACCTCAATCATCTGACCACCTCCTTGAGTCTCCTTCCTTTGTGAAACTCTTGTGTGGATGTATGCAATTAAATTGTTTTTCTTATTCACCTATCTTTTATCAGTTTGATTTGCAAACTGCAGCCCCCGAATTTAGAGGGAAAAAGAGTTCCTCCCCACAGCAGAGGACAATCTCTCACAACAAACTGTCATCTGGCCCCAAACCTACATGGTGCTGAGGTGGAGAAACCCTGCTCTATACTGACAGCTAGAAATCGAAAGCATGGAAAACCAGCTTGGTATTTGGGAGCTTAGTAGCTTAAGAGAAACCAAAGTAATTCTCATCTGTGGCTGTGTGTCTTGGACAGATCACTGAGATCTTTGCTGTTTCAAACTGCGCTTAATAAAGTGACGCTGCAGGGCCAAGCAGATGGGTTTTGGTCCTGTGTCAGTCTGCCCGTTACACATTAGGAGTGCCGCAGCATGGCTGTGCTGGCAGGACAAGGGTCTGGGTGAAACAGAAAGTTCGTTAAAGCACAAGGCCAAGTGACACCCACGTTTTGGGTGTTAGGAAATCCGGGGACGTAAAACCCAGCGTTTTGGGGGCACAGAGGTATAAGGCAGCCTGTAGGCTAGGATGAACACCACAAGGTTGGGTGAGCAGCAGGTACGGGTGCAGATCCAGACTGTCCTCGTGACAGACAGGGGATCTGCCTGGCTCTCGGAGCAGCTTTGCCCGGAGCTAGGGGACTGTGGGCGAGGATCCAACCGTCTCTGTCTCTGTGAAATCAGCAGCTCGCCGTGATGCTCCGTAGCAATCTCCCTAGCTCCATCATGCTCGCTCCACGGCTCCTCTCCACCAGCTCTGGCACACAAGGATTAAGACCAGTCTATACTGGGACGCCAGTGAGGTGCATCTGTTGATCAGCAACAGTATTTGGTAAAGGAAATAAAGAAAAGGAACCCGTGCAGGCCTGCATAAACAGGAAAACCTTTAATGTGATAACCATTCAACAAACATTTATTCACTGAGCATCTCTTCTGAATAAGGCATACAAATTCCTATTATTTTTCTTTCTAAACATTTGTTTTCAACAAACCAAATGGGAAGCTTATGTAAGTTTATTTGCTTGGATGTACGGCAGTTAACTTTCAGATCCACCAGTGAAGCCCCTCACTGCGTTCCACAAAGGACAGATGGGACTCCACTAGCTAATCTCCTTCCAGGTGGTGCTGACGCGGCACATATTGGAATATTCCTCTCTGTGGGAAATAGAGACATAACTTCTACACTTTCCTCAACCTGCTATGACAACGTTCTTCACAGTCTTGGTTCTTCAAAGATTTGAAGTGAACTCCTCTCATGGAGAGTATATGCGAACCAGTAAACTCACAACTTCGACGCGATGCTCTTATTCAGTAGCTCTGGTTCTTGTCTCTGTAATGGCTGCCTACTGTGCAGAATGCTGGCCTCTGGGGTGCTCTGTGCGGGAGAGCTGTCTTCCAGGGACAGGAATGCCTCGGCTCCAACAGTTACATCTTCAAAAAGGCCACCTGGAGAAGGAAGAAAAACCCACGATGCTTCACTTATATAACATGATGAAATGGTTCAGTGCAAGTCAAATCAGAATCAGGGAAATCTGGTCAATAGAGACGCATGCTGATCTACAAAAGAAAAATAACTCCTGGGTCCGGGGAGACACTGCCATTTTACAGCGGGAGCCAATTACTCCTTTGTAAATGAACCATGTAGTAATTAACATGATTCGCATGCACTTTAAAGAAAAAAATAAATAAGTTTTAATTGACACTGAAGCTGTACGGCCGTGAAGTAATCCAGTCCTCCTTCCCATTGTTTCAGACTGCCTTATTTTGGACTTTCCGTGAGCAGAAGTTTGAGTCCAGAAGATTCCCGCCAAGTCCAGCTCCTCACTGCCAGCCTCTCCCCAGGTCGTGTGAATGCTTTTAATCACATTCAGTTATATTTATTGTGCTTGTCGGTAGCAACTGATCTTAAAACTTAGTGTTTAAAAAAATTCAGACAGGTCTACGTACAAAATCGTTTCAGATTATTTAATGAGGCCCAGATCAAATGCATCTATTTCCCCCAGGAGTTTTAAACAACAGAGAAACAAACACTAAAGTTGATCATAAAAGTTGAGTTCAGAAGTGATAAATAAATTGGGAACTGTCCCAGTATCAGGAAGAGCGCAGACTGCAGATTAGAGACAAAGATGGGGAAGTGTGGGAGGACTGGCAAAGTCATGCTTGGCCTTTTTTGGGGGAAAGAGTGAGCAACAGAACTAAAAAACATTCTACTCCCGGACAGTTGGTTCTTAAGTCCCCAAATGCAGTCAAAGGAGGCATGTATTTAATGATCCCTGTTAAGGGGAAAGGAAAAAGGAAGAGTCATGCAGGGCAGAAAGCATTGGCTTTCTGTTGAGTAATTCAGAAGGCTGTTACTCTTCATACAGAGCTGGTGAGAAAGGCCCCTGCTGCGTTTCCATATCAACTTCCTGCTGAGTTTTCTATATCAAGTTTTGCAATGAGAACACCAAAGTTGAAGGAGCAGGCAAAGAAGAAAGGTTAAGATTCCTAAACAAAATGTAAACACAGACAATTGATACAAATCTCAAGGGCTTACTGTGAGGATTAGATGAGATAATGGTTATGAAAATACATGTGTTCCTCTCCCTTGCCTTTCAGCTGATAACAGATATCAATCAGGAGCCCATGATTACACCAGAGGAGATGGGGCTGTTCAAGAGAGAACAGTGGGGCCCCTTAGGGGATGACCATGGAATTACAGGGGAAAGGTTATCAGTCTGGCTTCTGGATCACTGTAGAAAGCATCTCTGTCAGGTGATACTCTGCTTCTGTAAGAACAGTTTCTGGGGAAGACCTTCCAAAGAAGACAATGCCACTGAGAAATGTTAATACTGAGAAAGAGGAAAACCAGTTGTCTCCTTTTTAATTCGGAAAATTGCTATGTCGTGGAGTATTCCAACCAGAAACCACTCAGAATAATACCACTGATAAACATCACCATAAAAGTGGTTAATAACTTTAGCCCTGGAATCACACAGACAGACCAGCGGTTCTCAACTTGGGGTGATTTTACCCACCAGGGGACATTTGGAAGTGTCTGCAGACGTTTCGGTTGTCATAAATTGGGGGACGCTATCGGCATCTAGGGAGTAGAGGCTAGGGGTATTGTTAAACGTGTTATAATGCACAGGACAGCCCTCCACAAGAAAGAATTATCAGCCCTAAAATGTCAATAGTGCTGATGCTGAAAAATACCAACATTATAGACATAAGCGCTTAAAGCTAGATCTCTATTCACCAGCTGTGTGACCTTCAACAATCTTGTTAGCAGCCTTCCTCAGCCTTTCCTCATCTGCAAAACGGGAATTATAACTGGACCTATCTGAAACTTGTACAACACTTCATAGTTTATGAAGCCTATTTGGACTGCTTTCATCCTGAGTATAACCTGTGATTTACATAAAGCAAATGAAGAAACAGAAGCTCAGAAAAATTAACTGACTTGCTCAGGATACAAAGCTACTAAGTGGCAATAATGGGCTCAGGAAGAAATTTTGATTCCTAACCCGTGCTTTTCCCACTAGAAATTTTCAGACGAATGAGGTAAACTGCAGAGGTTTGGGGATTTTTAATCTTCATGATTGCCTCAAATATCAAAGATTTATTTTCTTTTGCATGCCTGTGAATATGAACTCAGGATGGAACTATTACACAAGAGACTGAGCTGATTAAATAATGCAAAATGGAGCCCCCTCCCCCCGCACCAAGAAGGGAAAACTTTAGAATTTGACCCAATATGTCTTTTTTTTCATGTCTAGTTTTCATAATTCTGCCTGCCAAGTACATAATGTATTTTGTAGTTCTTAATAACAAAAAACTGCAATCATCCTTGGGAACAGGTACTGTACAATGCATTTTAGCTTCTTTTTATTTAAAACACTGCGAGTTAATATATTTTAGCATTTCTAACGCTGATTTTGTGTTCTCTAGCTTTTATCGATGACAGCAAAAACTGTTCGCCCTAACTGCCATTTATTCTGAGGATAATTTTGTTTCATTACACTAAGAAAACTCTCTGTATTTCATCTTTTTAGTTTGATTCTCAAAAGTAAAAGTTTTAAGGCTTTTCAGAGTACATGAGCACAGCCACAGCTTGAGGCTCCATTGATACGTTTCTGGAACATATAGTTACAAAAGTATATATTATTATTTAAAAACAACAGAAATGGGACTCTTTCCTATTGGCTGTAAGGTTTGAGTCTCCCTATTCTGTGCACTTGAATTTGGACAGTTGGGAATAGGAAGAGGGCGAGGAGGTAAAGATGTCTAAAAATAATGTCTCTGCTTTGAGTCATCACCTAAAAACAATCTTCTTAAACCACAACAAACAGGGCTAGGCTGATGTGATAGCTGACCAAATTTCAGTTTAAAATGCTTTAATACATTTACAGAATATGTTAAACACTTTTTAATGTTCTTTTATCTTAGTTAACAAATTTATATTATTAAATTCAATTCCTCAGCATAGATTTGAAATTTCAATCTATAAAAAAATATGCTGTCAAGGCAGGCTGCACAAGATTAACATTAAAAGAAAAGGCTATCTAAGTGCTTTGGGGTTGCTAAACAAGACAGATAAAACAGTAAAATACTGGAAAATGTGAATTTCATAGCAACTGCAAGCTTTAGAAGAAACTCTTTAGAATAAGCATAGCCACACACATATGTTCTTTAAAGAGTATTGTAGATATTAAATATATAAAACCATGCCTTAAATATGTATTTTTGTCTAGGTATGGCTCATGTTCAAAGTTATGTTCTGAAATAGAATGTTTTATGACACGGAAAAGAGTTTATACTTTATATTATAAAACAGTTCCGAAAATCAAATTTCATTTACAAAACAAAAAATATAAATGTAAATATAAAAATAATTTCAGAAAAATATCAGAAGTTTATACTTTATACTATACAACAGTTTCAAAAGTCAAATTTCATTTACAAAACAAAAAATATAAATATAAATATAAAAATAATTTCAGAAAATGACTCAAGTATTTATCAAATACATTTAACATCTTAAATAATATTAAGTGGGGCACCTGGGTGGCCCGGTCAGTTAAGTGGCTGACTTCAGCTCAGATCATGATCTCACAGCTTGTGGGTTCGAGCCTGCATCGGGCTTTGCGCTGACAGCTCAGAGCCTGGAGCCTGTCTTCAGATTCTGTGTCTCCCTCTCTCTCTGTCCCTTCCCTGCTTATGCTGTCTTTCTCTCTCTCAAAAATAAATAAAACATAAAAAAAAGTTTAAAGAAAAAAATAAAAAATAAACATTAAAAAATAACAGTAACTAATTTTTACTAACTCACCAATTCAGCATTGATCAGGCCCATGTTGATAATACCTGGACTCATCTTTTTGAGTTGGATAAATAGTATAAGATTTCTCTCTCTGGGGTGGCAGCCTGGCTTCATTCATTCAATTCATTTAGTCATTAGGTACTGTCTACACACCAGTGACTGGCCCAGTCAGACCACACTGAGAAGGCATTCTCCCCCGGTGCTAAGAGGCTGGTGGGGGAGACAGCCACGGAATGAGATGATTCTAATAATGTGGGATAAGTTTTGAGATGGATGCCTAACACCCGCTGGGAGAAAAATACCATTCTTGGGTTATGAAAGGAAGTAAGATTTCTGAGGCAGACCCTGAGAGAGGTCTTTATTACCCTAATTATGAATACTGTGTTGACAGGGGGAGGCAAAACCTGGCATGGCACAGAGTGGCAAACACTTCTTCCTGCTTAAGGATGGTGGCTTGCTAAATGAATGACTAGCAAACTGGAAGGATGCAACAAAAGACCAAAGAAACAATACAATAAGGAAGAAGATCCTCTCCCTCTAAGATGACAACAATTATGTGTATACTCAACTGCAGACTGAGACTCCAGACTAAGGGAATATCCATGCAGCCTTCCAACTCCTGACTTTCTGCATAAAATCCGTTAGAGCTTGTAGAAAATAGGAAAGAAAGAGTAAGATGGATGTCTGTAACTTAATTTAAACCTTGGCCTTGTATTTTCTTTAAGCCATGGATGCACTATGATAATTTAAATATAAATAAAAAGCCTGCTGATTTTCATCTATGCGGGAACCAGTCAAGCTAAGATTGGCTGTTTCCCAGTGGACTTCTAGGTGGAAAGCCAGCAGTATGTCTCGTATCAGAAGAGAGATGTGTGGGGGAGAAACTAGGACTGATGTCCCTTCATCTGTACATAGAGCCGAAAACATGGACAAATTCAACGGTTACTAGATCTTGATCCTATTCACCAAAGCAAGAAAGTTCTAGACATAAAATTCTCCTCACTTCTTTTGGAACAAGGGGATGGTGGAGAATATTGTTGGCATTGGATGGTGCTACTGTAACACTATAGTGAACTAGTGGGTCTGATGCGATCACTGAAGCCTCCAGTTATATAAAGCAAATGAATAACTGTGCTAATGACAGCAAACCCATGGGGTGAACGTTTCTATAGCAGTAGTCTTTAGATGTTACATAAAAAATACTGCCTCAAGCACAAGACACATTTGTTAAAATCAATAATTCTGGGTGGGTGTTCAAATGCACAATATAAAAAAACAGTGCTACCACAATAAATACACTGTCACTCATATATCAAAAGGTCTTTTTAACTTCTCAATCCTATGGAATATCTACAGGAGATAACTTGGCAGAAGAGAACCAGAGATACAACCACAGCCGTGGATGTGGTGTTGTGACAATCCCACTGCATTGTCCTGTTGGCGACAGGCCTCTTACCAAACAAGTTTATTCAGAAACAGTTGTCCGAGCTCAGAAACAAAGGAGTATTTTTCTCCAGCATCAATGAATTCAAATATTTAGTAGCAAAACTACTTTAATAAGTAATCTTTCAAGGCAGCTATGTTCATTCTTATCTATCTCTCTTAACATTGACATGAATGAGTGTTGAAGAAGATGACATACTTGGAATATCAGTACAATTAGAAACCCCAGGCAGGGACATGAACACACATGGGAAACAAAATACCCTTCTATAGCAGATGACTGGTTTCTGCCATCTAAACAGACTTATTTCAGTGATGTTTTTAAATTCCTATTTTACTTGTAAATATTAATTCTTCTAAGAGAGATACGACTAAGGCAGAAAGCTGCTTGATAAAACACTTTCTGACCCATTATCAAGGATGGAGGAGAGGTTAGCTTGTGAGGTTAGCAGTGTGGATCCCACTGGCCAACAGTTGGAAAAGTGCCTACATTAAGTAGGCAGTGATGTGATGCTGTAATGAGTGGTCCTGGGGCCAGACCTATTCAGATGCAGGTGCGTGAGTGCAGAATTCTATCAAGTAGGAGGAAGGCACAAGGGTGATTTACCACACTTTTTTCAGGGAAAAGGCTAAGGAGGTTCATCGCTGCCTTTGCAAATGGTTCTAGACAATAGTATATCATACCTGAACAGCTTACTGTTGTTGGTTAGTATTCAATAAGTTCTTTACTGTAATTCTTAAAACTTAGAGCAATCGAGAGTTGTATTGCTCAGTTTTTTTTAATAACTGATTAATGATTATATGAATTACAGACAAAATTAGGAAAATAAAATTTTTGTAACTCCGCTATCAGCTATAACTACTAACACTTTAGATATAGCTCTCTAGACTTCTATTATCTATGTGTAACTGGACATTTTTATATATGCTGCTTTGTAATATATAGGTCCTTTTTAGCCTAATAATCTATTGTGGTGATCTTCCCATAACAATGATTATTTTTCTATGATATTTTTTTAATGGCTGCATTAAATTCCACTATATATCTGTATCACTTTAAGAAAAAAAAGATAAATACAAAACATTTTACAAGAAAGCAAATTTGAGGGGTTTCTTTGGGGGTTAAGGGATGGTATTGACTATTGGGCCCAGAGGGTATTTTAGCATAATCTAGTCCAGTGATTCCCTAGGTGTTCTCTCTGGACAAGCTTGATCTGCATCACCAGGAAATTGTTAGGCTAATTCTTGTGCCCTATTCTACATCTGCTGAATCAGAAACTCTAGGGATGGAGCTCAGCAATTGGTGTCTTAATAGTCCTCCAGGTGACTCTACTGTATGTTAGAGTCTGAGAGCCACTGGTCTAATCCATTCATTTTACGCAGCCGAGCAAACTTAGAAAGGGACTTATTTATGGTGGCACAGCTAATAAGAAGAGGGACTCAAACACAAGTCTAAATCCTAATCCAGCATCTTCATTTCCAGACCAGTGCAAAAGGAAGACACTGGTCTAGGGGGTCCAAAAATCCTTATAAAATACATTTTTTCGGGGCGCCTGGGTGGCTCAGTCAGTTACGCATCCAACTTTTTGGCTCAGGTCATGGTCTAGAGTTTGTGGGTGTGAGCTCCGTGTCGAGGTCTGTGCTGACAGATCAGAGCCTGGAGCTTGCTTGTCTCCCTCTCTCTCTCTGCCCCTCCCCCGCTCGTGCTCTGTCTCTCTCTGTCTCTCAAAAAAAATGCTAAAGAAAAAAAATACAAATAAACATAAAAAAAATAAACATTAAAAAATTTTTTTTAATATTTTTTCTTCTAGAAGACAGTAAGACTGTCAAACAAGGGAGAAAGAAACAATGTCCAGTCCTATTTCCTGATATTGATAAAGGATATTGGGCCCAACATCTACAAAAGGAGAGCTGAGTCCTTTTTGTTAATTATCTAGAGATTGAAGGGGCCAAATATCTCAAACTGATCTACTGTGTAAAATTAGGCTGTTAAGAGTTAAGTAAATGATTTTGGGGTGAGGAGGGGCTGGAAAAGATAGCTTCTGATATGCCTTAATGTGGTTTTCTTTTCTAAATCTAGTTACCCCACATGGGTCTCTACCAAAATTATTTGGTTAGTTCAGGTAAACAAAATTGTCCCAAATTTTCATTAAAAATAAAGGCTATCATAACAGCACCAAAAAGCTGGCAAAGAGACAAAATCTTCCATATACTGCTTGGGAGGTGGTGGATATAAAATGGTATGGGCATTCTAGAAAATGGTTTAGCAATTTCTTTGAAAAGCAAACATGTATTTACTATATGATCCAGCTGCTGTCTTAGACATTTAACCCAGAGAATTGAAAACTTTATGTTCACACAGAAAGCTGGACACAAACATTTATGGGAGCATTATTTTAATAGCCCCAAACTGGAATCAGACCAGGTGTATAGTTAAACCCACTTTGGTATATCAATATTGTAGAATACTACTCAGCAATAACAAGTAGCAAACTACACATACATGCAACTTGGAAGAATCTCCAGGGAATTATGCTGAGTTAAAAAAAGCCGACCTCAAAATGTATGAGAGTGAAATCATATGGTATTTGTCTTTCTCTGACTTATTTCATGTAGCATTATACTCTCCAGTTCCATCCATGTCATTACGAATGGCAAAATTTCATTCTTTTCTATGGCTGAATAATATTCCATTGTATATATACCACTTCTTCTTTATCCATTCATCAGTTGATGGACATTGGACTCTGTCCACAGTTTGGCTACTGTAAATAAGGCTGCTATAAAGACATGGGTGTATCCCTTTGAATTAGTGTTCTTGTAATCTTTGGGTAAATACCCAGTAGTGTGATTGCTGGATCATAAGACTGATTATAAAAAGTTCATAACTTTTTGAGGAGTCTCTATACTGTTTTCCACAGTGGCTGCACTAGTTTGCATTACCATGAACAGTACAAGAGGGTTCCCCTTTCTCCACACCCTTGCTAACACCTGTTGTTTCTTGTGTTGTTCATTTTAGCCAATCTGAAAGGTGTGAGGTGATATCTCCTTGTAGTTTTGATTTGCATTTCTCTGATGAGAAGCAAGGCTGATTGGATGAATGTCTTTTTTTTAATTAAAATGTTTTAATATTTATTTAATTCTGAGAGAGAGAAAGACAGAGTGTGAGAAGGGGAGGGGCAGAGAGAGAGGAAGACACAGAATCTGAAGCAGGTTCCAGGTTCTGAGCTGTCAGCACAGAGCCCGACACACAGCTCAAACCCATGAACTGTAAGATCATGACCTGAGCTGAAGCCTGACGTTTAACCAACTGAGCCATCCAGATGCCACTGGATGGATGTCTTCTTTGGAGAGATGTCTGTTCATGTCTCCTGCCCATTTCTTAACTGAATTATTTGTTTTGGGTGTTGAGTTTTATAAGTCCTTTATACATTTTGGAAACTAACCCTTTATCAGATATGTCATTTGTTAATATCTTGTATTCCACAGGCTGCCTTTTAGTTTTGTTGTTTGTTTCCTTCACTGTGCAGAAGCTTTTTATTTTGATGTAGTCCCAGTAGTTTATTCCTGCTTTTGTTTCCCTTGCCTCAGGAGACATATGTAGAAAGAAGTTGCTACAGCTGATGTCAAAGAAGTTATTGCCTGTGTTCTCTTCTATGATTTTTATGGCTTCAGGTATCACATGTAGACCTTTAATCCATTTTGAATTTATTTTTGTGTTTGGTGTAAAAGAGTGGTCCAGTTTCATTCTTTTGCATGTTGTTGTTCAGTTTTAACAACATCATTTGTTGAAGAGACTTTTTCCCATTAGATATTCTTTCCTGCTTTGTCAAACATTACTTGAACATATAATTGTGGGTTTATTTCTGGATTTTCTATTCTGATCCATTGTATATAACATTTGGAAATGAGAAATTTTTACAAAGAGAGGACAGAGTAGTGGTTGCCAGGGGTTAGGGGTAGTGGGAGGGGAGAGATGGTGTGATTATAACAGGGCAACAGGATGGATCCTGGTTAAACTGCCAACGCAACTGCTCAGTGTCTTGACAATGGTGTTGGAAACAAACATACAGCGATAAAATTGTGTGGTACTTCATACATGTGCACACACATACACAGAGGAATAAAATAAAACCAGGGAAATCTGAGTAAGATGGGAGGGACCATACCATGTCAATACCCTGGTTGTGATAATATACTACAGTTCTGAACAATGTTTCCTTTGGGGAACCTGGGTAAAGGACACAAGTAATCTTTTACATTATTTCTGATAACAACAAGTGAATGTACAACTATTTAAATAAAAATTTCAGGGGCGCCTGGGTGGCTCAGTCAGTTGAGCGGCGACTTCGGCTCAGGTCATGATCTCGCGGTCTGTGAGTTCGAGCCCCACATCGGGCTCTGTGCTGACTTCTCAGAGCCTGGAGCCTGTTTCATATTCTGTGTCTCCCTCTCTCTCTGCCCCTGCCCCGTTCATGCTCTGTCTCTCTCTGTCTCAAAAATAAACGTTAAAAAAAAAAATTAAAAAAAAAATTAAAAAAAAAAAATAAAAATTTCCACAAAAAATAATGCTACAATTATTTTTTCTATTTTTTTAATGTTTATTTATTTTTGAGAGAGAGAGAGAGAGAGAGAGAGGAAGCACGAGTCAGGGAGGGGCAGAGAGTGAGAGGGAAACACAGAATCCAAAGTAGGCTCCAGGCTCCAAGCTGTCTGCACAAGCCTGATGCGGGGCTTGAACTCACAAACCTCAAGATCGTTATCTGAGCTGAAGTCAGACGCTTAACCCACTGAGCCATCCAGGTGCCCCAATAATGCTACAATTCTTGGCAAATGATCTTGTCTAGCTTACTTCAATCCAGTTACGTCTACATGTAGCTTGAGATACATTATTTAAAATCTTGCCCACATTGATGTTCTGGTCAATATATCACTGATATTTCATTTCCTCAGTGGAATGACCTGAGTAAGCTAGTAAGATAATTTTGGAATGAGTCCTGAAGCAGATGGCTACAGTGAGACAGAACACCATTATATTTAATGTGGTTGGGCTGACAGCCTGGCATTAAATGCTTAGGTTACAAACAATAGCACCTTAAATCTTAGGTTGTATATGAACCACTTATTCTAAATAGTCCACTAAGCACATTCTTTTTTTGCTTTTTTATTGCCCTGGAGTAATAATGAAGAAAGTATTCTGGCATTTTTTAAAATTCAAAATGTCATAGCAAAATTTCCAGGTACGTAATAGGCACTCAATAAATATTTTTTTCACACTGAATACATTAGACTTAAATTCTAATTTTACTTTTTTAAAACAATTTTTTAATGTTTATTTATTTTTGAGAGAGGGAGAGAGAAAGAGAGACAGAGCATGGGTGGGGGAGGGGCAGAGAGACAGAGAGACAGAATCCAAAGCAGGCTCCAGGCTCTGAGCTGTCAGCACAGAGCCCGATGTGGGGCTCGAACCCACAAATCGCGAGATCATGACCTGAGCCCAAGTCAGACACTTAAGCGACTGAGCCAGGCAGGTGCCCCTCTAATTTTACTCTTAAAAGTAATATTACCTTAGAAAACATATGGAGAAAAAGGAAAAAAAATGTACTATAAAATCTAACATAATTATCACTTGGGCCTATTTCTATATAGTTTAAGATACATTTTTATATCGATTATCATATGTGTGTAATTTTTGATATCATCAACAGTTTTATATGTTGCTCAGTAAGTCTTTATTCATATTTTAATAGCTGTAAAATAGTCCATCTTAATTTAATCCATTACAAACTTAAGTTGTTCCCAGGTTTATTAAGATCATAAGCATCAATCATTTTCATGTTTATAGATTTTTTTCCATATTATACAATATTCCCTTAGGGTTGAGTCTCAGGAATGGGATTACTAGATTGAAAGATATAAATATTATTATAATTTGATGCATATTTTTTCCAGTGAGCTGTACCAACTGGCAAAGCCCTTAGCATTTTAATCAGCACAAACTTAATTAAAAAAAATAACAATGCTTTTTGAATTTATTTACTTGCTATGAGTTTAAACATTCTCCCAAATGTTTGTTTAATAATTTGTTTTTCTTGTAAATTGGTTAATTGTGAAATAAAAAACGGTATAACTGAGCTGCAATCTTGAAAGGATGCTGCGGCAGCAAGGATGGATGAGACAGAACAGAGAATCAGCGATACAGAGGACAAACTTACAGAGAATAACAAAGCAGAAAAAAAGAGGGAGATTAAGGCAAAAGAGCACGATTTAAGAATTAGAGAAATCAGTGACTCATTAAAAATGAACAACATCAGAATAATAGGGGTCCCAGAAGAGGAAGAGAGAGAAATACAGGTAGAAGGGTTATGTGAGCAAATCATAACGGAAAACTTTCCTAACCTGGGGAAAGACAGAGACATCAAAATCCAGGAAGCACAGACGACCCCCATTAGATTCAACAAAAACCGAACATCAACAAGGTATATCACAGTCAAATTCACAAAATACTCAGGCAAGGAAAGAATCATGAAAGCAGGAAGGGAAAAAAAGTCCCTAACCTACAAGGGAAGGCAGATCAGGTTTGCAGCAGACCTATCCACAGAAACTTGGCAGGCCAGAAAGGAGTGGCGGGATATATTCAGTGTGCTGAATCAGAAAAATATGCAGCCAAGAATTCTTTACCCAGCAAGGCTGTCATTCAAAATAGAAGGAGGGATAAAAAGTTTCCCAAAAAACACAAATTTAAGGAGTTTGTGACCACTAAACCAGCCCTGCAAGAAATTTTAAGGGAGACTTTAAGGGAGAAAATAAGAAAATATATAAATAAAAATAAATAAATACCAAAAGCAACAAAAGATTAGGAAGTACCAGAAACGCCAACTCTACAAGCATCATAATGGCAATAAATGCGCATCTTTCAGTACTCGCTCTAAACGTCAATGGACTCAATGTTCCAATCAAAAGACACAGGGTAACAATGGGTAAGAAAACAAGATTCATTTATATGCTGTTTACAAGAGACACACTTTAGACCTCAAGACAGCTTTACACTGAAAGTAAGGGGATGGAGAACCGCTATCATGCTAATGGTCAACAAAAGAAAGTTGGAGTAGCCATACTTATATCAGACAATCTAGACTTTAAAATAAAGACTGTATCAAGAGATGCAGAAGGGCATTATAACATAATCAAGGGGTCTATACACCAAGAAAACCTAACAATTGTAAACATTTACGCACCAAATGTGAGAGCACCCAAATATATAAATCAATTAATCACAAACAAAGAAACTCATTGATAGTAATACCATAATAGTAGGAGACTTCAACACCCCACTCACCGCAATGGACAGATCATCTAATCAAAAAATCAACAAGGAAACAATGGCTTTGAATGACATACTGGACCAGATGGACTTAACAGATATATTCAGAACATTTTACCCTAAAGCAGCAGAATATACATTCTCCAGTGCACATGGAACGTTCTCCAGAATAGACCATATACTGGGACACAAATCAGCCCTAAGTAAGTACAAAAAGATCAAGATCATAACGCGCATATTTTCAGACCACAACACTATGAAACTCGAAATCAACAAGAAAAGATTTGGAAAGGTAACGTATACTTGGAGACTAAAGAACATCCTACTAAAGAATGAATGGGCTAACCAAGAAGTTAAAGAGGAAATTAAAAAGTTCATGGAAGCCAATGAAATTGTTAACACCACAACCCAAAACCTTTGGGATGCAGCAAAGGCAGTCATAAGAGGAAAGTATATAGCAATCCAGGCCTTCCTAAAGAAGGAAGAAATATCTCAGATACACAACCTAACCTTATGCCTTAAGGAGCTGGAAAACGAACAGCAAATAAAACCCAAAACCAGCAGAAGACAGGAAATAATAAAGATTAGAGCAGAAATTAATGCTATTGAAACCGAAAAAAAAAAACCAGTAGAACAGATCAATGAGACCAGAAGCTGGTTCTTTGAAAGAATTAACAAAATTGATAAACCACTAGCCAGTTTGATCAAGAAGAAAAAGGACTCAAATAAATAAAATCAAGAATGAAAGAGGAGAGATCATAACCAACACAACCGAAATAAAAATAATAAGAGAATATTATGAGCAATTATATGCCAATAAAATGGTTAATCTGGAAGAAATGGACAAATTCCTAGAAACATATACACTACCAAAATTGAAACAGTAAGAAATAGAAAATTTGAAAAGACCCATAACCAGTAAGGAAATCAAATTAGTAATCAAAAATCTCCCAAAAACCAAGAGTCCAGGGCCAGATGGCTTTCCAGGGGAATTATACCAAACATTTAAGGAAGAGTTAACACCTATTGTCTTGAAACTGTTCCAAAAAATAGAAATGGAAGGAAAACATCCAAACTTTTTCTATGAAGCCAGCCTTACCTTGATTCCAAAACCAGACAAAGACTCCACTACAAAGGAGAACTACAGACCCATTTCCCTGATGAACATGAATGCAAAAATCCTCAACAAGATATTAGCCAACCGGATCCAAAAATACATTAAAAAATTATTCACCACAACCAAGTGGGATTTACACCTGGGATGCAGGGCTGGTTCAGTATCTGCAAAACAATTAACATGATTCATCAAATCAATAAAAGAAAGGACAAGAACCATATGATCCTCTCAATAGACGCAGAGAAAGCATTTGACAAAATACAGCATCTTTTCTTGATAAAAACCTTGAAGAATGTAGGGATAGAAGGAGCAAACTCGAGATCATAAAAGCCATACATGAACGACCCAATGCTAATATCATCCTCAATGAGGAAAAACTGAGAGCTTTCCCCCTAAGGTCAGGAACAAGACAGGGATGTCCACTCTCACCACTGTTATTCAACATAGTATTGGAAGTCTTAGCCTCTGCAATCAGACAACACAAAGAAATAAAAGGCATCCAAATTGGCCAAGAAGAGGTCAAACTTTCACTCTTTGCAGATGACATGATACTCTATATGGAAAACCCAAAAGATTCCACCAAAAAACTGCTAGAATTGATTCATGAATTCAGCAAAGTTGCAGGATATAAAATCAACGCACAGAAATCGGTTGCATTCCTATACACCAATGATGAAGCGACAGAAAAAGAAATCAAGTAATCGATCCCATTTACAGTTGCACCAAAAACCATAAAATACCTAGGAATAAATCTAACCAAAGAGGTGAAAAATCTATACACTGAAAACTATAGAGAGCTGATGAAAGAAATTGAAGAAGACACCAAAAGATGGAAAAAGATTCCATGCTCCTGGATAGGAAGAACAAATATTGTTAAAATGTCGATACTACCCAAAGCAATCTACATATTCAATGCAATCCCTATCAAAGTAACACCAGAATTCTTCAGAGTTAGAACAAAAAATCGTAAAATTTGTATGGAACCAAAAAAGACCCCAAATAGCCAAAGTGATCTTGAAAAAGAAAACCAAATCAGGAGGCATCACAATCCCAGACTTCAAGCTATACTACAGAGCTGTAATCATCAAGACAGTATGGTACCGGCACAAGAACAGACACTCAGATCAATGGAACAGAATAGAAAACCCAGAAATGGACCCACAAATGTATGGGCAACTAATCTTTGACAAAGCAGGAAAGAATATCCAATGGAATAAAGACATTCTCCTCAGCAAGTGGTGCTGGGAAAACTGGACAGTGACATGCAGAAGAATGAACCTGGACCAGTTTCTTACACCATACACAAAAATAAACTCAAAATGAAGACCTCAATGTAAGACAGGAAACCATCAAAATCCTTGAGGAGAAAGCAGACAAAAACCTCTCTGACCTTGTCCACAGCAACTTCTTACTCAACATGTCTCCAGAGGCAAGGGAAACAAAAGCAAAAATGAACTACTGGGACCTCATCAAAATAAAAAGCTTCTGCACAGCAAAGGAAACAATCAGCAAAACTAAAAGGCAACTGACAGAATGGCAGAAGATGTTTGCAAATGACATATCAGATAAAGGGTTAGTATCCAAAATCTATAAAGAACTTATCAAACTCAACGCCCAAAAAACAAACAATCCACTGAAGCAATGGGCAAAAGACATGAACAGACACTTCTCCAAGGAAGACATCCAGATGGCCAACCGACACATGAAAGAATGCTCCACATCACTCATCATCAGGGAAATACAAATCAAAACCACAATGAGATACCACCTTACACCTGTCAAAATGGGTAACATTAACAACTCAGGCAACAACAGATGTTGGCGAGGATGCGGAGAAAGAGGATCTCTTTTGCATTGTTGGTGGCAATGCAAGCTGGTGTAGCCACTCTGGAAAACAGTATGGAGGTTCAAAAAACTAAAAACAGAACTACCCTATGACCCAGCAATTGCACTACTAGGCATTTATCCATGAGATACAGGTGTGCTGTTTCAAAGGGACACATGCACCCCCATGTTTATAGCAGCACTATCAACAATAGCCAAAGGATAGAAAGAGCCCAAATGTCCATCAATGGATGAATGGATAAAGAAGATGTGGTATATATATATACAATGGAGTGTTACTCAGCAATCAAAAAGAATGAAATCTTGCCATTTGCAACTATGTGGATGGAACTAGAGGGTATTATGCTAAATGAAATTAGTCAGTCAGAGAAAGATAAAAATCATATGACTTCACTAATATGAGGACTTTAAGAGACAAAACAGATGAACATAAGGGAAGGGAAGCAAAAATAATACAAAAACAGGGAGGGGGACAAAACAGAAGACACTCATATGTGGAGAACAAACTGAGGGTTACTAGAAGGGTTGTGGGAGGGGGGATGGGCTAAATGGGTAAGGGGCATTAAGGAATCTACTACTGAAATCATTGTTTCACTATATGCTAACTAATTTGGATGTAAATTTAAAAAATAAAACAAAATAAATAACAATGCTTTTTGAATTTATTTACTTGCTATGAGTTTAAACATTCTCCCAAATGTTTGTTTAATAATTTGTTTTTCTTGTAAATTGGTTAATTGTGAATTCACGTCCTTTTTCTTTACCTACCCATAGGGGGTTTAATTTTTTAAATATTTTATAAAAGTTCTTTAGTAAATGTTAATATGTTTTTGATGCAGTGAAGAAATTAAGTGCAAGGCACAGTCTCATCTCGCTAAATCCTTAAAAAAAAACTTGAATTAAATATCTAATTTAATTGCCCCCAAATTATAAAAGAGGAACCAAGATTCCAAGAAGGTAAGTAAATTCTGCTCACTACTATAAGCCAGGAATAACACTGGGTTTGCAACCAGGTCTCTGTTTCTGAGCCTAGTATTCACTCCATCATAAAAGCTCCCTTCTACCTAATTATGGCGAGAGATAATTGCTATAGTAACTTTAGTTGAAAAAAGAATCCATAACATTCCAATTTTAAACTAGATTTAGTAGCAGTTAAAATGATGCAGGTACTCTATTTTTTGAGAAGAAAGTAGATTACTTTTTTTGGATTAGATGTAAACAAGACAAAGAAAACCCAGGATGCACAATAAAGCCCTTCTTGTATAGAGAAAATAATTCTTTGATTAGAAGGAAACGTGTCTGGCAAATGAGGAGAGCCAACAGGATGGATGAGAAATTGGCATAAAATCTCGGAAAGGAATTTTTGTCTGTAAGTTTAAAAAGTAGGATGAATTATACTGGCATAGTTTAGGCAGTTCAGTAAAAAGGATTATAACTTGGAATAATCAAGTAACAGTTAAGGACTGGCAAGTAAGAGGATCAAATTATAACCAGATGTTTATTTTCTTTAGCCATTTACTACTTAGGCATTACTTTGAAAATATAATATTTAAAGGCACATAAATCTTTAAAAAGGAAAACATAGTAACATATCCATTTTTAAATAAACATCATTTATTTCTTAAGCCTGTTATTTGGAGTTGCTAGGAATAAACAGGGATCATAAAACTGGTAATCTATTTCTTTTAAAGAACGGGTGGAGAATGGCTTATGAGGATTTTAGAATTACAAAATAAAACGAAAGTAAACTCTGGTACTGACACAGGGGAACACTGAGGAGGACAATGCTATGTGATGTTTCACCACAAGCTTCACCTTTTTTCACTTTAGGTCACATGCAAAACAAAGAGGGGCTCTTTTACATGGGACTGCTCATGGAGCTTCTCCAAGTCAACAACAGCTTAGGGTCTGGTGCTAGGAAAGGGTAGGTAGAGATCAAGGTTCAGAGTGGTAAGTTTTGTACCCATCATCTAAGCTCCAGGAGAAGCCAGAACAATCAGAGAGGTACTCGGAAGGTACAAAAGGGTGAACTCTAAGTGATATGGGAAGACTGCACAAAGCCGGAGACAGAGTATATGAAACAGAGAAATGAAAAAACAGATTAGCGTGAGAAGGCAGCACTCTGTACACAGCTAGAAGCTGTAGGAGACCAGAGATCCAGACTCTGGACTGAGGGAAAGAGGAGACTAAACCTGCCCCTTCTCCCTTCCTGCCCTCTGAGCTGAATGACCACTCAGAGCCTCAGCTCCCTCTGGGTCTGCCCACTGATGGCTGTAGGAATTAGTGATAAGGTAAATAGCCTGGCAGGCACTGGAACAGATGAGTTCCTCAATAAATGAATACAGATAATTATTATTATTCTACCTAAATGTTTTATGTATTTTACTATTAAAAAAGGTTTATTTAGTTATTTTGAGAAAGAATGAGCAGGGAAGGGGCAGAGAGAGAAGGAGAGAAAGAATTCCAAGCAGACTCCATACTGTCAGCAGGAAGACTGGTGTGGGGCTGGAACTCACAAACTGTGAGATCATGACTTGAGCCATAACCAACTGAGCCACCCAGGTGTCCCTTATAAGGTATTTTAAATATTGCTACAGATGCATTTTTTTCTGTCTGCTATTCATGAATGAATCTATGTTTCTTTAATTATTTTGAAAGAGTACAAATGGCTGATTATACATATAAAATAACCAAGGTTTAAATGAGCTTTTTTTTTTTTTGGCTTATACTACCTTAAGTAACAATGACAGTTACCAGTGACCAGTGACAGTTACCAAAATTGCAGATATTAAAGAAAACACTGCCACCCTATAGTGTTTGCAAATAAAGAAGGTAGATGTAAGATGTAAAGAATGTAGCGCAAAATATCACCTGCTACTTAAAAAATAACTCCAAGCTGAGGTGCCACTGATAGTATTGTGTAGGGGTTCTCTGAAGGTGTGTAATGGGTAGCATTCCTAGGGGTTCAAACCAGCACATCCTTTGTTACTAACATAATCTACTCATTAAAAACTCAGCTCTGAATCCAGGATGACTGACTACACTGTGAGTCTTTACTAGATGAAATTATTTGGCTGAATTTATAATAATCAGGCCCCTACCAAATACAGTAAAACCTTGGTTTGTGAGCATAATTCATTGTGGAAATATGCTCGTAATCCAAAGCACTTGTATATCAAAGTGAATTTCAAGAACCATTGTCTCAGTTGTGATCTTGTGATATTTGGTGTCATGTACTACTCGTATTACAAGGCATCGCTTGTTTATCAAGTTAAAATTTATTAGAAATGTTTGCTCGTTTTGCCCAACACTCACGGAACAAGTTACTCGCAATCCAAGGTTTTACTCTATATCCAAATTATATCATAACATTAACTAGAAAGAAGAGTCTGATTATTCAAGACATTCTATAAAACAGTGGGAATGAATGGGTGGCTATAAATGCAACCCCAAACCACTCAATCATTAGTGTATTACAATGTGAGCTGGGCTTTTCTGGCTATTGGGGCATCAAATACTCAGAAATGACCAAAGTTCAATGATATTTTGTCGGGACATACCATCATTCTTTAAAATCAGCTAACTGCCATAAAATGCTAAGATCTGGATCTTGCCATTTCTCCACAAAAATGCAGGTTCTAGGAGCTGGCATCACCAATTAACTGAGGAATTTGCATATTTCAGTGAAAGTCAGGGCTGGCACAACATGTACCTGAAAGAGGTAGCCGGGTTTAGGAGAAAGAACAAATGTATTTTCCAGAGAAAACGTGGTCAGGTTGCTCGGTCTTCATGCCTTAGTTGGGGCTATGAGATGGGCTTCCCTCTTCCTCTGCTGGTCAAGGATTACACCAGACATGACAGTGTTTGTGACTGGCCCCAAACAGGCAATCTCTTCCCTACACTTGTGCCTGGAAAAGTTTTCTTAGCCAAAAGCCTTCCTCTATGCCTAAAAGGGGTCTGAAATTCATGACTGGTAACCTACAAAATTAAATATCAAGTATCTAGGGGTACTCCATAGTAAAAGGAGAAAAAAACTTTCAGGATTAGAGAAGTTTTAAGAGGCGACACAGAAACGTTAAGTTTTGATCTGATGAGAGTAAAGACGATATTAGTTGTCCAAGTCATAAAACCATGAGAAAAAATACATTATGATTTGATGGGGAGGGAAGAAACTTTTGAAACTCACATATTGTTTTGGGTATCTTTAACACACCGCAATTGCTAACAGGCTGTGAGCATAAACAATACTCCACTGGGTGTGCTGTGCTCTCAGAACTATTCCACCTGATATAGGCTTTAAACACTTTTGACAAATGTTTTCTATTTTCCATTGATTTAGGGGTAAAGAATTTCTTTGAAAAGGAACAACGTTTCTTAAAAATTTCCCTGAAGTTTCTTTCCCTGAAAGGTCTTCATCTTTCTAAACTGGGAGAAATAAGTGGGCCCAGATGGCAGTCCCCCAGTCAGGATTTTTGGGCAACCAAGACCCAGTGTGAGGTTAAGTGTGTACAGTCCCATTCCTTTTCTCCAGAACCCTAGGTTCGTAACATTAGTATGGTGCTAATAGCCTGGTTCCTTTAGGGGGATGGTATTTAGAGATCACAACTACAGATGGTACTCTGTACATGTGACCTCATGTATACATGTATACATAAGCCACTCTCCTTCTGGGATGCAGCATGTTTCCTTTTCAAAGTGCAGTGAGAAAATACCAAGCTTCAAGTGCTCTTGTTTCCTGTTCAGAAACCAAGTCCTAAACGACTCAGAGTTGAATCCTTTTGTCTGGTCAGCCAGAGGACAGGTCAAAAAAATACCACATTAGTAACAAATTATTTTGGTGGACAGAAACCCAAGACAAAGAAAGCTAATGAGTCCCTTCCTTTTCCACTGGAATTAAAAGGAAATTGCTAAGTTCCATTATGAGAACTTAGATGGAAAAAGGAATCTTTCTGGATAGAGAATGTAATTTTTTTTTAACTAGGTAAAGACATTCCCATATGAGTAAAAGAAAAATGCTTCCAGAAAAAGACTCACCAAGAATCTCCTTTGGACATGGAATTACAAAAGTGACTCACTGCCTTGTGTGGGGACAGGTCCCTACTGGTAATTTGTTTGTCAAAGCTGTGGAAGGATGACATAGGGCTGATCACTGTATGAGGCTGTGGGCATTCAAAGGTTATCTATCGCAAAGAAAATAAAATTAGTTTTGTGTACTTGTCTGGCTAGTTAGGAGGAGTATTTCTGACTTCACTAAAGGAAAATACTTTCTAAACCCCAAACTTCTGTTTGGAAACAGAGATGAGAACAAAAAATAGAAGGGTATGTTTCACAGTTTTATAATTTGACCAAATTTATTCACAAGGTGAAAGGGTTTTCAGTCCCTGAGGAATAGAAGCAGGTTCCTATAAGGCTACTATGTGGAGGATAAGGGGTAATGGGGACTCCCACAAATTAACCATAATGTGACTTAAAAAGGCACTTCAAAAAAGAAGATAAATGACCAAAAGGCATCTGAAAAGGTGCTCAACATCCCTGGTCATCAGAGAAATGCAAACAAAAGTCATAATGAGATATCCACCAGAAGAGCTAAAATAAAAAAGACTGACAACTCGAAATGATGTTGCTGTTGATGACGACATAGAACAGCTCTAACACTCCTAGAAAGCCGCTGGGCAAGCAAAATGGCATAACCACTTGCAGAAGTGTTTGGCAGTTTATTAAAAGTTAAATGTCCACCTACCCTATAACCCAGAAATTCCACTCCTAGATATTTACTGAGAGAAACAGAAATATGTCTAAAAAAAGACATCCACAGAATATTTGTATTAGCTTTATTCAAAATAACCCCAAATCAGAAACAACCCAAGTATCCATCAACAGCAGAATGTATTAACAAATTGTGGCATATTCATATAATGGGTCACTATTCTGCAGTAAGAAAGAATAAACCACTGGTAAATGCAGTAACACAGATAAATCACACACACACACACACACACACACACACACACACACACACACACGTTAAGTTTAAGACAGCAGACAAAAAAAGAGTACATAGTGTATGATTCAGTTTATACAAAGTTTAAATACAGGTAAAATGAACTTAAGATGATAAAAATTAGATGGTGTGGTTTTGGGGGGAGGGTGGGTTAATCAAAGAGCCCAAAGAGAACGTTCTGGAGGAATGGATATGACTTATATCTTCTTTTCTGAATGGTAGTTACACAGCTATATGTCAGTGGTTCTAGACCAGGGTGATTTTGCATCCTAGGGGACATTTGGCAAGGCTTGGAGACACTTTTAATTGTCATGACTAGGGGGATGCTACTGGAGTCGAGTGGCAAAAGGCCAGGGATGAACAGGACAGTTTCCTTATAACAAAGAATTATCTAGTTGAAAACAAGGGTCCAAGAAACCTAGTGTATATACAATTGTCAAAACTCATCAAACAGAAAAGTTAAGATCTGCACATTTTATTAAATGTTAATTATTACAAAAAGAAAAAGAGAAAGAAAGAAAGAGACAGTGGGAGGGAGGGAGGGAGGGAGGGAGGGAGGAAGGAAGGAAGGAAGGAAGGAAGGAAGGAAGGAAGGAAGGAAGGGAGAAAGAACTCAACAAACACCCTCAAAGTGTATTGGTGAAGATACACTTTTTAATGTATTTTTTTTTAATTTACTTCTAGGACTGAGAATTAATTATAACTCACAAATTAGATTATCAGCTGTTTATTTTTTTTTAAGGATATCCATCACACAGCTTAAGTTTATTTATTTTTGAGAGAGAGATTGAGAGAGAGCAAGCAGGAGCAGAGAGAGAGGAAGAGAGAGAATCCCAAGCAGACTCTGCACTGTCAGTGCAGAGCCTGATGCAGGGCTCAAACTCATGAACCATGAGATTATGACCTGAGCTGAAATCAAGAGTCAGATGCATAACCGACTAAGCCACCCAGGTGCCCCCAAAATCTCATATTTTAAATCTATGAGAGTTCAGCTGCTCAATAAATGCATTTCATATCCAAACTGTACTCAATTAACGTTTATTGAAACAAAAAAACATTGAAGGAACTTCCAAGTTTCTGGTTCTACATGTAAGAAGCTTAGAAATTGTCATTCCATAACAAACAAGTAAAAAGTGTGAACAGACTGAAAGGTCAAAAACTCTTCTTGGATCAGTAAGAGAGAGGAGGACACAGGGCAAACCATTGCCTCCAAGATTGGAGAGGTAAGAGAATACAGGGAGTCATGGCTTACTGGAGCAGAGATTTAAGAGCGGCGACTGCTGTGGGCACCAGTGCCAGGACAGGAAAACCTGAACCAATAATTGATGAAGTGCTGGAGACTCAGTGTGGAAAAATCTGAGAGCTAAAAACTCCAGGGAGGTCCATCATAGTGAGCTCGTGCAATTTTGTGAGATTCACCTCCTGGGGCTCTACCAAGTTCTCACAAGTAAGTATCAGGGAAAAAAAAAAATTTCCTCATGCTTCCAGCAGGGGGAGGGAAAAAAAGAGTTCTATTTTGAAATATACCAGAGCAAGCGTTCTCTTCTTAACAAGGTCTATCTTCTGGGGAAACCAGTTAACCACAGCCTAACTTGCCGCGCTACTATCAGAGCCTAATGTACCTGAGTAAAGGGAAATAGCCAACTCCAGTCAGCTCTAGCAATCCTGTACCACCTAAGGGGAGAAAAAAAAAACCCTGAGAAACAGTTATGTAGTTCACAGTCCAGAGGCATAGGCTCAATAAAGGACTGAGATCCAATTATAGGACTACAGAACACTTAACCCTCTTTATATACCTCACCACCATATTCTTAAAGGCCTGTTTACAGCAGTTCCTTTTACCTAGTGCATCATGTCCGACTATCAAGAAAAAAATTACAAGGCATATGAAAAGTTAAAAACCAAATTTGAAGAGACAGAGCAAGAATCAGAACCAGACATGGCATGTTGCAATTATCATACTGAGAATTTAAAACAACTATAATTAACTTGCTAAGAACTCTAATAGGTAAAACAGAGCATGTAAGAACAGATATATAATGTAAGCACAGAGATGGGAGTCCTAAGTAAGAATCAAAAAGAAATGATGGAGATCAAAAACACTGTAACACAAATGAAGAATGTCTTCTATGGGTTAAATAGTAGACTGGACACAGCTGAGAAAAGAACCACTGAACCTGAGGCTGTATTAACAGAATCACTGAAAACCAAAAAGCAAAGAGAAAAAAAAAAAACACTGAAGAAAAAAAAACCCCAGAATATTCAAGGAATGTTAGAAAACTACGAAACATGCAACACATGTGTCATGAGAATACAAGAAAGGAACAGAAGAAATACCTGAAAAAAAAAAAGTGACTGAGAATTTCTGCCAAATTAATGTCAGATACCAAACCACAGATCTAGAAAGCTCAAAGACCATGCAGCAGGATAAATACCCCCCCAAAACCCCACTACACTTAGCCACATCATTTTCAAGTACAGAAAATCAAAGATAAAGAAAAGATCCTGAAAGAAGCCATAGGGGAAAAACACCTTACCAACAGAGGAACAAATATGAGAATCAGAACCAATTTCTCCTCAGAAACCATCTAAGCAAGAAAGTAATATGAAATATTTCAAGTATTAAGAGAAAAAAAAACCCCACCAACCCAGATTCTGTACCCTGGAAAATCAACCTTCAAAAGTGAAGGAGAAATAGAAACTTTCTCAGAAAAACAAAAGTTGAGGGAATTTGTTGCCAGTAGACTTGCCTTGGGAGAAATGTTAAAAGAAGTTCTTTAGAAGAAACATGATATAGGTCAGAAACTCAGAACTACATAAAAAAAGGAAGAACATGGAAGAAGGAATAAGGGAAAGTAAAATACAACCTTCTTAAAAATTGTTCTAACAGATAACAGTTCATTCAAAAAATAATAACAATGTATTTGATTATGTATGCTTATATATACATATATCTTTTGTGTGTGTGTGTGTGTGTAGTATATATAAATGAAATGAATGACAGCAATGATACAAGGGACAGGAGGGAGGAAATAGGATTGTTTCATTATTACAAAGTACACTATCTGTGACGTGGTATAGTTTTATGTGAAAGTGGATTTGGATTGTTGTAAGTGTATATTGCAAACTCCAGGGCAATTACTAAAAGTATAACTATGATGCAAAAAAAAGGAGAGAAAATGCAATCCTATAAAATGCTCAGTTAAAACCATAAAAGACAGAAAAGGAGTGGAAGACAAAAACAGGAACAAAGAATAAGGCAACAAATAGAAAACAGCAACGAATATGGTATATATTAACCCACTTATTATGAATCATCACTTTGAACATCAATGGTCTAGATGCACCAATTAAAAGACCAAGATTGTCAGAGTGAATCAAAAATAAGACCATCCACATGGCAAACAGACACATGAAAAGATGCTCAACATCGCTCATCATCAGGGAAATACAAATAAAAACCATAATGAGATACTACCTCACACTGGTCAGAGTGGCTAAAATTAACAACTCAGGAAACAACAGATGCTGGGAAGGATGTGGAGAAACGGGAACCCTCTTGCACTGTTGGTGGGAATGAAAACTGGTGCAGCTGCTCTGGAAAAGTGTAGAGGTTCCTCAAAAAATTAAAATAGAATTACCCTACAACCCAGCAACTGCACTACTAGGAACTTATCCAAAGGATACAAAAATGATTATTAGAAGGGGTACATGCACCCCAATGTTTATATCAGCACTATTAACGATAGCCAAATTATGGAAAGAGCCCAAATGTCCATCAACTGATGAATGAATTAAGATGTGGTATATATAGACACACACACACACACACACACACACACACACACACACACACACACACACACTAGAATACTCCTCAGTGATGAAAAAGAATGAAATCTTGCCATCTGAAACAAATGGATGAAACTGGAGGGTATTATGCTAAATGAAATAAGTCAGTCAGAGAAAGACAGATATCATATGATTTCAATCATATGTGGAATTTGAGAAACTTAACAGATGACTATAGGGGAAGGGATGGAAAAATAAGATAAAAACAGAGGAAGGCAAACCTAAGAGACTCTTAAATACAGAGAACTAATTGAGGGTTGACAGGGGTGGGGAAAATGGGTGATGGGCTTTCAGGAGGAAACTTCCTGGGATGAGCACTGGGTGTTATATGTAAGTGATGAATCACTGGATTCTACTCCTGAAGCCAAGACTACATTGTCTGTTAACCCACTTGAGAATAAAAAATAAGGCAAACCAAATGTTGTCTACAAGCAACTCACTTTAAATATAAAGAGACATACAGATTAAAAGTAAGTGGGGGGGGGGGGGAGATACCATGCTAACACTAATCACAGAAAGTAGAAGTAGCTATTATTTTCAGACAAAGCAGACCTCTAAGTTATCAGGGACAAAGATAACATCATGATAAAGGGGTCAATTCTCTAAGAAGACCTAACAATCCTTAAACTGTATGCATACAACAACAATGCATCAAGTTACATGGGGCAGAAACTAAGAGAACTGCAAGAAGAAAGAGATGAATTTACTGTCATAGTCCGGAGACTTCAACACCCTGTATCAGAAATGGACAGACCCAGCAGGCAGAAGATCAGTAAGGACAAAGTAAAATGTATAAAGAACTACAAATCATTAAGAAAAAGACAGGAAACTCCATTTAAAAAATGGACAAAAAGACTTGAGCAGACACTTCACAAAAAAGGGTATCTATGTGGCCCACAGACAGATAAGGTGCTCAACTTCATTAGTCATTAGGGCAAACAAATGAAAAGCACAATGAACTATCACTACATTTACCAGAAGGGCCAAAATGAGAAAGACAGAAAATACTCAGTGTTGTAGAGGATTTAGAGGAAACTAGAATTCATACGCTCTGGTAGGAGTTTAAATTAGTACAAATACTTTGGAAAACTGCCAAATATCTCCTAAAGCTGAACATCTATAATTCTCCTCCTAGGTAAATATCCACCAGAAGAGAACACACAAGCACCAAAGACTATATAGGGCTGTTCATAGTAGTCCAGTTTGCAATAGCTACAAACTGTAAACAACCCAAGCATCTGTCCATAGAAGGATGGATAAAGTGTGTAGTTTACGTTCATAAACTAATACTCTACAGCAATGAGAACCACTGACCGACCGCCCCAGGCAATCATAATGTTGAAAGAAGGCAGACACAAAGGGGGAAATACTTTATAATTCAGCTTACAGGCTATTTTGGAATAGGCCATAATCATCAACTATGACAGAAGTCAGGTTGGAGGTTGCCCTTTGGAGGGCAGGATTCACAATCTATTTATTATTTCTTGATCTACATGCTAAATAGGTGGACCCACTTTTTTTTAAGTTTATTTATTTATTTTGAGAGAAAGAGAGAGAAAGAGAGCAGGAGAGGGGCAGAGAGAGAATCCCAAGCAGGCTCCGTGCTATCAGCACAGAACCTGACACAGGGCTCGATCCCATGAACCATGTGATCATGACCTGAGCCGAAACCAAGAGTTGGATGCTCAACTGACTGAGCCACCCAGGCACCCCAAGTGGACCCACTTCTTAAAAATTCACTGATGAACATTAGTGTGCTTTCCTGCATGTTATACTTCAATAAAAACTTGACTTATAAAATATCAAAAAAGAGGGATGGGGTCTGGGGAGTCATTTTAGCAACTCTCTTTTCAAACACGCTCTTCCTATTTTCCCTTCGTCCACTTGTATAACTCATACCTGGCACTCTACTTAAAAATTCCTGAAGGAATTAAATTTTGGCCTCAGGGAAATGTTTAGACAGTCCATGCACAGATAGTCCTGTGGCGAGAAAGCAGCATGGGATTGGAGTAGGGCCCAGTGCAGGCTGCAGGTGAGTCAGGCCAGATTTCCCAGTAAGCCCCACATTCCTTCACCCAACAACCCTGGAATGCCATACTCTTGCTGGGCCCATTTGCTCTGTGCTCAACTAAGGCATGGGGTCTGAGGCAGCCACAGTGAGCAGCAGGCACAGAGCAGGGTGAGGGCTTCCAAAGGGACGTCCTTTTGTCCCACAGGTCACAGTAACAAGCTGGCAACTGATTTGTGTGGTCCTATCTGAATCTCAGAGGAATTTCTAGCACAAAGTAAAAAGATGCTCTTAAGTGGAAAGAAAAATGGATCCGAAAATGTAATGCTGTGAACTAGTTTATAGTACAGGTAATATTAACTCTGATGTTTGCAGAAAACAAGTAGCTCATGACTTGGGTTA
Source organism: Leopardus geoffroyi (assembly GCF_018350155.1). Taxonomy (NCBI): domain Eukaryota; kingdom Metazoa; phylum Chordata; class Mammalia; order Carnivora; family Felidae; genus Leopardus; species Leopardus geoffroyi. The sequence continues at coordinate 74,694,884 of NC_059332.1, forward strand.
CTAAAGTTGAATTTCATAAACATTTTTTTTCCTTGGGGGAATCTGAACTGTATAATATTAGCCTTCCTGCCAGTGATTTTCAGGCCTTCTCTAATGCTTACAGTGGTACTCAGAATACATTCTCTGCTAAGCCTGGAGGCAGCCCTGAGTCAGCTTTTCCCATTACCTGTATACCTAAGCCATTGAAGAGACATTATTCAGAAATGCCTCTGGAGGAGATGCTGCGGAACTCCTTCAATATTCTGGCCTTCTCCCCTGCCAAGAACTTTTTCTTTAAATTAACTGACTTTTAACGTAAGCATTCACATCTGCTTTCTTTCCCTTTAGGTAGGAGCTGCTGTTTCATCCTTTGGGTGGGGCAAACTAGGACTCCTAAGTTAAAAAAATTATCCACAAAAACTTCATCACTCACTCTCGGAAGCTTGATGTTCTATGCTTGTCTCTAACCTTCACGTTGATTCTCCAGGATTCGAGGTCTATGAGCAATGAAGCCCATTAGCTAAATTCTTTTGGAAACCTGACAACCTCACACTGTGCAGTTGTTCCTGTGGGCACATCTGCTGCACAGTAGGGGAATGAAATTGGATGCAATCCTTTCCCCACCTCCTAACTTTACTATTTAAAATGGCACTGAGTTTTAGAAGTGGTAGGCGGTGGACAAGAAAGGCATCCTTATACTTTGGTCACTATCCTTGACATAGTCAAATGCTCCAGCTTTATGTTCATTTCCGAGTAAACACTTAAGCTTCTGAATCCAGAGAGCTACTTCTTGGAGTGGGACTCAAAAGACAAAGCACTAGTGATTGTTAACTCCCAAACCTAGCATGTGACATAGCTCCCTGGTACGTCCAGCAGCCCTGGCTCATGCACATAAACACTGACAGGGGGACCCCATATTTCTTCTTGCTGACACTTAGTGTTTTCGTTTTCCCAGCAAAAACCATTCTTATTCCCCCTCTGCACCCCAAAAATCAAACTTGCATGTGGAATGGTGATGTGTTGCCTATATCTCTATATAACCTTCCATAGGTCTGGCACACAGGAAGCTTTCAATAAATATTTTTTGGCTGGAAGGAATAAATGACTGAATTAATGAATTATGTAACTAGAATCTAGGCTTAGTAGATTTCTATAGGGGTATCAAAGAAAATACTGTTTTACAGGGTGGAGCTAAAAAGAGATTGGGAATTTTGGTACTTTCAACCACAGTACTCCAATACTTGCATGTTACCAGGCAATGCACCCTGGCTAGAAAATGACTTTGTTTGGAGCTATGCCCAACCCTGCTTCACAGGCCTCAAAGTTGGGACCAAGGGGAAGAGACCCTCACTGCTCTTCTTAGCTCCATGAAGAGGTAACTATCACAGTGGGGTCCTGAGAATCCTGAGGATTCTCTTTCTTATAAAAGTTATTTATTGGGGGGGGGGGGCTCTTGGGTGGCTCAATGGGTTGAACATATGACTTCGGCTGAGGTCATGATCTCAGTTTGTGAGTTTGAACCCCACATTGGGCTGGCTGCTGTCAGCACAGAGTCTGCTTCCCATCTTCTGTCCCCCCGTCTCTGCCCCTCCCCCCCACCCCTCCCCTGCCTGTGTGCTCTCTCACAAAAATAAATAAACATTTAAAAAAAGTTATTTGTTGGGATAATACTGTAAGATTCGAAGAATTAGGATCAGGGGATAACAGTCTTCATGTTGAAAACACAAACTTAAAGATGATCTCCATCATCAAGTGGCTTAAAATATAGGAATTAGGCAGGTGGTAACATGGACAATGTCAAGATTGTTCCCAGTGTTATTCTGAACACTGATGCATAGTTTGGTTCTCAACAATGACGACGGCTCACCAATTTCTCAAGTGTTTGCTTTCCATGCATATTTTGTGTCATTCTAGTCTGTTTAACTCAAAAGATTTAATCCCACAAGATCACCTATAATTAGAGAGTGATGATGCATTCTTAGAAGACAAATATAGACACCACAGAGGTGATGCATCAGCAGTCTGAAAATAATTAATGCTTATCCTCACAAGGCCACCTACACCAAGACACTTGGGAATAGTTCACTACTGCCATAATGTCATAGAAGGATGGCAAAATCATTTTTCTTATCTGCAGAAGTAGGTCACAGCAGGAACATTTGGCAAAACACACACACACACACACACACACACACAACCAAAACAGAGTGGACACGAATGGGTTTTGTGACACAATCTTTTAATTTTTCAACTCAGTGTAAGACTTGATCATTGGTTCGCTCTGTAGTCTCTAATCATCTCCCTACATGCTAACAGGACCAGAATGAGGCTTTGAAATGCAGTATTTGCAAACATAGCAAAAGGCCCCATTTACCAGAAAGCTGCTTCTACACTGACAAGAGCTCAAGGATTTGAGACAGCCACTGATTTTGTTGTTGTTTTATTTCCAGTGACATGAAAATAAAACCTATAATCATAAATTAGCACATTTCTCAGGAGTCTGAGCTAGGCAATATGTAGTCATGGTGGCTAGAGGTTACAGCATTTCCAGCAACCTTTTAAACTCAGCATGTGGCACATGTGGGGCAGCATTTTCTGTCAAGATGTCTATTTAAACTCAAAACACAGACCCTGCAAAGCTGATCTGAGTTGTGTGCATTGCACCAGTGCTGTTGCTTTCTAAATAATGAATGCCTTTCCTAGTGACAATGAAGATGGCAGTAAAAAGGGGTGGACAGTAGTGGGAAGGGGGACCATGACATTCGCATGGATGATTTTATAATCTCAGGAAAGTCATCAGAGAGGCTTGAAACCCACACTGCCTCAGGCTTTGTCTTGTTATTGGTCAGAAAGACATGCAACATGATTCCTACACCGGCAGCTTTTTTTGGTCACTGCTGAGGCCCCGGACAATCAGGCACTTGGGTTCACAGACTGGCTGACACTGGACTTTCTTCTTGGGGAACAGATAAATCATCTCCAGGAAACCAGGCTCCTCTCCTAACTATGTGCTCTTATTGACCTATATTTTTAAAGAAATTTGTTCTGAAGTTGTGGTAAGGGCTAGAACCCATTCTTTGGCTCCAATTCAGAGACACTCATTTGGTGCACTTCCTTCCTCTCTTCCCCCCAAATGTACTAAAAAGCTCTCCTCTGTCCTCTTTTTTTTTTCTTTCCTTACTTTCTTCCTGCTCAGAGCAATCCTATTTCATTTTTCACAGAACATGATTTTCTGTGTTCACTTTATCATTTTTACTCCTTAGTGTCACTAATAACCTTCGAGCTTAGTTATTCTCTGCTTTCTCCTTCTACATTTATCCTTATTCCCCACCCCACCCCCCCAACTTTAGCACTGAAGGACAGCTGTACAATGAGTAAATTGTAAAGTTGTGTCACAGTTCCCCTAGGGACAATCTTCTGTGAGCTATTAAATTAGAAAATGGTTTTTTAAAAAAAAAAAAAACAATGAAGGCTTTGTACAGAGCACGTGCAATCTTTACAATGTAAAATTAGTCCTTTTCCCAACAAAAGTGATGTAATACTTTACTTGTAACTGCACAAAAGGATTTAGGAAATAAAATATACAAAAAACCTATCAAGAGCTTTAAGGAGTTAGGTGCAAAGTTATATGATATTTTGCTCTTACAAGGTAGATAATAAAGCCATGCTGGTGTGGAATGCTATAATTTTGCTTTCTGGATTCACTATCACAAAATCAGTTCATTTAAACATTGAAAAATGACTTGGTTTTTATTCATGCACACATCCATTTACTCATCTGTTCAACATATTCATTGGGTTCTTCCAATGTGCCAGACAGAGCAATAAAATCAAATCAAAATTAAAGAAACAACAAAAAATGATCTTTTTTTGTCTGATGGTTATCTTCTATTTTGGACATACTGCTCAGTTCAAAGATTATCTCATAAATTGCATTTACCTGCAGAAAATGAGGAGGAACAGTAATAAACCTATCTGCAGGCAGATTCACTAAGGCAGATGTGGTTTCAGAACACTCTGTAAAACCCAGGACTGTTTCACTAGTTATTAACTGGTAGCCCAGTGGGCATGTACCACAGTGTTGGGTGGGGGGGGAGGATTCTGGGCTTGGATTCTTGCTCTGTGGTTTGCTGCTTGTGTGCTTTTTCTTAGTCCCTCTGAGCCTCGGTTTCCTTCTGTGCAGAAGAGAACTAGCTGCACCAGTCCCAAAGGGTGGATATAATGATTAAATGAAATAAAATCCACAAAGCTTCTATTATTGTGCCCGTCTCAAAGTTGATGCTCAATATATTATAATTTTAGCGGTATCATTATCATGGCTGGGGTTTACAGGCTCAGAGAAATGATCGCCTCAAACCAAGGAACTCTTTTTTCTCTCAGAAGTGGAATGATAAAGTTGATTTCAAGGAGACAAAGATTGAAAATTAGTGTATCCCATGTACTAGCCCTGCCCATTTTCTCTTGAGTTCTGCTAGTTCTCTCACTGAAGCACCCACTTATTATCTCCATAAATGCCCCCTCCACCAAGTACCCCATTCACTGACCTTACCTGTCACCATTATCTTTTTCTCTTTCTAGCTTAAACTTGTTTAGAGATAGCTTAACACAGGAAAGTAGTTAGTCCCTTTACATGAGTCAAAGAAAGGGAAGATAAATCAATTTTCTTTTTGCTTAGGGATAGAAATGATGAAAATGTGAAGAAGAGAATAGTAAGGACATAGGGATAATGGACCCCCAAAAAAGAGGGACTTAATGATCCAAGCCTAATAACAGAAACTGATGCTTGGTTGTAGAGAGGACTACTGATTTCGTGTGTTCACCTCAATTTAGTTCACAGAATTATACAACGCTAGAGCTGGAAGAGATGCCAAAAATAGTCCAAGCCCATCTTTTTAGAGATAGAGAAACTGAGGCCCCGAGAAGTCTCGGAATTCTTGCTGAAGGCAACCCAGCTAATCGCTGAAGAACTAGGACTAGAATCTAGCTTTTTCACATTTTCATTCCAAGAGAAATTTAAATTGACTAGGGTACAGAGCGTTTAGGTGGTTGATGTTACTTTGTCTTTGTTTGCTATTGTGTTTTTGTCTACAGTGAAAGAGATTCAGTCCGACTTTTAAAAGAGGTCTGGACCTGTGGGGATTTACATCATGTGCCTGGTGGTGGTGGTGGTGGAACCATCCATAAATGCCCTGAAATGGCATGTAAAATTTTAAGTGGATGTCCATTTTTCTAGGAATAAAGTCCAAAGCTTTAACACAGTCTCATAAGTATCAGTGAGCAAAACAAAGTTAATTGCAGTGGGTTGGGTTGAGACAAGAGTAATAAGACCAGTGATTTCCAAGCCACTGCAGGCTGGGATGCTTCCAATGCAGACATGGAGGATGTGGTGTAGGGTGAAGCTAGCTGGCAGAGTGGACTCTGTGGTCCTACCTTGCCTTCCAGAAGGGAGGTTCTATTTTCTACATGCTTTCCACATTAGTGTTCCACTCAGTTTGCTAAAGGGAAGATTTCTGCTGCTTACAGTAGTGGGGGATGAAAGCCACTGTTTACCATATCCTATAAAATTTTAAGAAAGCTGTGGTCCTCTGCCCATCTAAGAAAAATAATTTTCAGCATTCTACCCAGAGCCCCTTCTCCTGACTATATCTGTTGTTCTCTATTTCTGTGCTTAAAATCAAGGTATCTCTTGTCCTCCCCTCATCTTCATGAACGCCTGCTGGTGGCAAGAAAATAAGGACCAGAAATTGAAAGTGGTTAGATAAAAGAACCTGAATCCATCCTGTCTTATTCCGTGAGGAAGTCAGAAAAGAAAAAAGAAATCACTTTTTTTCTTTCCTGGCGTCTCACAGGATGATCTTCATCCCAAAGGCCTAGGTGCTGCCATACCTCGTATTAGAAACCCCGAGTGGACTGTCCACCTTTTTCTTTTTTTATAACCTGAGAAAAATTCTCCCCTCCATTTTTCTCAGATAATAAAGAGTTGAGGGCATATATTTAGAAGCAAGTAGTTTTAAGTTTTATAGAATGTTCGATAACTTGGGATGGGGAAAAATGAGAACTAGCAAAAAGCAATAAAGCTTAGAAAGCAATATATTTGGTCATTTTCACCCCAAATTAGAACTTCATGCCCCTAAGACACAAGCCTAAATAATGTTGTTTGTGTTGCAATAACCTTAAGCTATAATATGGCAAAAGTAGATTACAGGAAATCACAAAAAACAGTTATAACATTAGCAGAAGCTCGCAGGAGTATTTTGGCAAGCAATCACTCTTACAGATTCAGTTATAAACAACAGGATCACGGCCTGGGCCTGTGTGAGTTTAGACACAATTCTCATATAAATATATGACTTCAAAAATAAGTACCATAATGAAAAATGATTACCCCATAAGATATTTTATTTGAGGTTTGCTATTTCTCTTTTGTTTTTCACCCTTCACTTAACATATTTATGAAGGACGGGAGAGCCCTGGGGTTTGAGGGGTGGTGAGAGACCAGTTGGTTCAACTCTACCTCTCCTCTCTCCACAACTGTAACCATCTCTACTTGTCAGCATGGGCCTACTTGTCACTGAATAGCTGGGCCTATACCCAACAATTTTCTGGGTACTATAAATTATATTATTAAAAAGTATATGATCATGTTCCTGTCTTCAAGAAATTTATCATCTCACTGGAAACCCTGGACATACATTTAAGCAGCTGTCAGTCATACTAAGTGGTGGCAGCCAGAGCAAGGAGTGATGAAAACACACATGTTAATCTTATTGCCTTCTTGTCATCCTTTATAGTTCCCAACATGAGGTGTATAACAGAGCTTGTTGAATTAGAGTAGCATAGATAATACAGTACTGGGCTGGGACATAAGGGGCCACATCTCTCATAGCAATAGAAGTAGATGTTTAAAATTAGAAATAGAAGGAATAGTCACAGGGATAAAAGTAACAACCATTTGGGGGGCCTGGTTGGCTCAATTGGTTGAGCATCCAACTGTTGGGTTTCAGCTTAGGTCATGATCTCACAGTTTGTGGGTTCGAGCCCCATGTCTGACTCTGTGCTGGTAGCTGCTTGGGATTCTCTCTCTCTCTCTGCCCCTCCCCTGCTTGCACTGTCTCTGTCTCTCTCAAAATAAGTAAAAAAATTTTCTAAAGAAAAAAAAAAGGTAACAACTATTTATTTAGCATTTATTATATTCCAAGTACTCCTTAATATATCAACATCCATAAGGTAAACAATATAATTAATAAACAGATAAACAAACAGAGGCTCAGAGACATGTTTTGTCTGAGGTCCTAGAACCAGCACATGGAGCAGCTGAGCTTTCACATAGCATCTGTCTGATTTCTAAGACCATGCTGTGATCCTGACTCCTCAGTCCTTTTATTTCTGAGATTCCATAAATGTGTTAACACACCTATGATGATGCCTTCTTCAATTATGAAATATAGCAAAGCTCATAAAGTATGTAGTTATTTCTGCAGAAATTTTACTGACATCTAAGTATGTAATACTTTTCTACTTTTCATATTAATAGATCTTATAATGAGATAGAGAACCATAGCATACACCTTATTATTAGTTTCCAGAGATTTATATCAAAGGATGGTACGTTCAGAATAGATTCATAACTGGTAAATTGTTTAGCTATTTTATTTAGCTCTGATGAATGGAACATTGAGTTGAACTCAAGATATTTAAGCATTGGGATGGATGAATTCAGTGTTGGTGGGTGAAAGCAGATACAAATCCAATATATTTAATGATACCGTTATAAGAAAATGACTATAAACTAGTAACATCTACACACATTTCAGTTAAAAGTATAACTTTTAAATAGGAACAAATACAGTCGACTCAGCCTTCAGTCTGAGGAAAGTGCACCTATTAAGGTCCCATCTGCTGCTTGAAGAAAGTCAGCTGAAGGTACATTCACTTCTGGATGCGGCAACAAATTAATGTAATGCCTGGGTGTGTTCAGCCAGACCCCATAATGCCAACTTTACTTACTTTTCGATTATTACATTATAGACGGAACCTTCCACTTTATGTATCCAGCCTCTGGGACTTGCAGCATCCCATAAGAGGTCAGACACTACAGTTATTAAAAGCTGGTTTTGGGGTGCCTACATGGCTCAGTCAGTGAAGCGTCCGACGCTTGATTTCAGCTCAGTCATGATCTTGCGGTTCGTGAAATCGAGCCCAGGTCGGGCTCTGCACTGACAGAGTGCTCTCTTGTGCACACTCTCTCTCAAAATAAATAAATAAACATTACTTTTTTAAAAAAATGCTGGTTTCTGGGGTGCCTGGGTAGCTCAGTCACTTAAGCATCTCACTTCTTGCAGTCTGTGAGTTTGAGCCCCGTATCAGGCTCTGTGCTAATAGCTCAGAGCCTGGAGCCTGCTTCAGATTCTGTGTCTCCCTCTCTCTCTGCCCCTCCCCTGCTCACGCTCGGTCTCTCTTTCTCAAAAATGAATAAACTTAAAAAAAAAAAAAGCTGGTTTCTACAGATTGAATGTGAAAATTAAGGCTGACTGTAGAGAAGGGATACATGGGGCCACTTAGAGAACAAGGGAAAGGCTAAGGTTCTGCCTCAAAAATCCTGCATTAGCTTCCTTTTCTAAAGGATATCAAAGAAAATGACATTTCAAATGGAGAACTCTTTTCCAATTCTTATAAGGAAAAGAATTTCCACTTTCTCCTGAGAGATGACAGAAGCTCAACTGGGAAGAAAGGAGAAAGCAGAGGGCGATACTGGAGCAAATAGAGCAGCAGCAAAGGCAGGAGGAAAGGAAGTTAGCTTCCTTGCTTTGGCAACCGTTTTGTGTTTGTCTTTGAGACGTCCTTTAATTTCTGAAAATGCAATGCTCAGTGGCCCTTCTCCTAGGGAAGTAAAAGGAAAGAGCAAGCAAATGACCTTTATCTCCTGAGCTTACTGTCACAGGAACCCTTCACAAATCTGAGCTTTCTATGCTATATATATGCACAATTTATGGTAAAGGTACAAGGTTTATAAAGTCATTTGACAAATGAGAAAGTGATGGTAGCAGGTACCAAGAAACATACCTGAGCTGATTCAATGAAAAAGTTGAAAAGAAGACCAAAGCATTTTCCAGAACACATTCCTAGTTTAGCTTAGATAATTACAGTCCTGTGGGAACATATGGTTTGGTGTAAACAGGATGACTTAACGAGACATAAACTAGTGTATTTTCGTTGCTGCTAAGGATTCCTTTCCAAATAGGTTATAAGAGTGTTCACTCTTGTGTAAGAAAGGCAGAAAGACTCCAGTGAGTTTAAATACTGGCCTCCCTTACCTTTCTTTGAGGCTAGAGCTTTCAGAGGCAAGGAAGGGGGCCACCCACAAGGATATAGCTGACTTCCTGAGACGCAACTCAGGGGAGGGGGTGGGCTGCTAAGTTCCAGAGTGGTGGCTCTTTTTTTAGTGCCAGGCCTTAGAAGTAGCAGATCAGGAGGGCAGATGATTATAAGGATGTGAGGGGAGACCCAGAGCACAGGTCTCCATTACTAGCCTGGCATAGAGGGAGTCAAAATATCAGGGAAACTGCCCACTTTTGAATTTGGCAAAGTGTTTTCCCAGATATCTTTTTCCTGATTTTCCTGGACTAATGGAGACTGGTTACTTAAGGGGAATGAAAACTTGGTTGAGAAAAACACACAGACATTGTTGTTTCAGTATTTATCCCCAAACTGGCAAACAGGAAACAGTGTCACACATGCAAAAGAAGGTTCACTGAAAACACCACTACCTGAGAAAACAGTACCTCAAATGCCACCACATGAAATTACTGTACTAAGAAAGTCACATTTTCCAAGTCTGATTCATAATATTAATGCTCAACTGGAAAAATATATGTAAATTTCCAAGAAACACTTCCATAGAGGGAAGTATACGTTAACACTATAACTGAATACCACACAGTTGGCTGAAGTTGAGAGAGAAGCGTTTTGGGATGAATTATGGAACAAAAGGTATCCATGTCTAGCAATTAATCTCTAAAGTCCTTGGCCAAAGTTTCTCTTCTCATCTAAGCTGACAAATGTGTTTTGGGATTTGATAGCCAGAAAAATCCTTGGGAGGTCTTTTAAGAGTAATTTTTCTTAGAGGAGGCAAAGTAGTAAAGAAGGCAAGGTGAATTGCCTTTAGTATATCTTTGACATGCTTATCTTTTTAATGAGGTAACACCACATTGATCTGCAACAATACAATTTAAATGGAAATTTAAGACATATTACACATTTTGCTGTCTTTCAAAATGCAATGCACCAAGCCTAAAAAGATTTCATCAAGCATAATTTAACCTTTTCTTGATGACCCAAGGTCAGTATTATAAATTACCTATTAGTTGTGTGATCTTGGGCAAATCACCTGAACTCTCTATGCTTCAGTGTCCTCATCTTTACTATGAGAATTATAGAACACATCTATCATACAGAATAGTGGTGTTGGATTAAATGAGATGATCCCTGCAAAAGCACTTAGCATAGAGCCCTTTATGCCATTAAGAGACCCAAAATGGTAGTTACTGCTTCTTTTTAATATATTTCTCTGCTCATGATTGTGACCTAGAAAACTAAGTTGACCCATGAGTTTAACTTCTGAAGTTACCACTTAAAATTTCAAACTTATATTTCTCTTTTAGAAAAAAAAAAAATCTAACTCCCATTTCTTTCAATATGGTAGACTTGATGTCAGCAGCAGCCCTCAGTATGAAAGACTAAAAATGCTGAATATTTTTAAAATCTTTAAGTACATAGTTGAATTGTCAGGAGAATAACCAAATCTTATGAGGTAGGAAAGAATTCTGAAATCCCTTGGTAAGCCAGGTCTGAAGAGAGGGTTTTCCCAGAGGATTCTGCTCATCCTTGAAGGTCTGGTCTAGAGCATGAGCTTTTTAACCTGTGGAATGCTAGGGGTCGGAGGACACGCCTGTGGCCCTGTAAAATAAAAGCTTGGATCAGAAGCCTTTGGGATCCCTGCCCTTCCTTCTCTGTCGTTCCCCCACAGTAAATGAATTGGAAAAACAATCTGTCTTCCAGGGGCAGGAGGGTGGGGGGAAAGACACCTCTGAGAATTCCTTGTCACAAGCCTACTCTTAGGAACATCTGAGGATGGAATTCATACTATTTATGGGACCCCACAAACAATCCTCTCTGCAGGAATATACTTTCAACCCAGGCCTCAAAGAGCTCCCAGAGATAAATACCAAGGAGGAGCTCACAGTCACTACCACTTACCCACTCCGTGAGCACAACTTTCAAAATATTTCTGTGACTCAGTTTCCTCATGTAACAAATGTAAATGATAATAGTAATTATAAAAAAAAGTTATAAAAAAACAAAACCACAAAAAAGCCAAATTTATTAATGCATTTTAAAAGATCTGAAAATTGGTCATTAGGGTTATGTCTAACTTTTTAAAGTGTGGTAATGGTATTATGGTTATTTTTATTTTTATTTTATTAAAAAAATTTTTTTTTTAACATTTATTTATTTTTGAGACAGAGAGAGAGAGAGAGAGAGAGAGAGAGCATGAACAGGGAGGGTAGAGAAAGAGGGAGACACAGAATCCAAAACAGGCTCCAGGCTCTGAGCTGTCAGCACAGAGCCCGACGCAGGGCTTGAACCCAGGGACTGCGAGATCATGACCTGAGCTGAAGTCGGAGGCTTAACCGACTGAGCCACCCAGGTGCCCCTATGGTTATTTTTAAACTGAGCTTTTAGATATACATATAAAATATTTATAGATGAAAAAATAGTACTTATAATAGGGACTCTTGAAAAGATTACAAGAATTACTATGTATAAAAGGGCTCAGAAGAGTGACTACCACAGAGTAAATATTCAATAAATATTAGTTATTATTAACTGATATGGGAAACAAATGAAGAGAGTAGGATTTGACTTTATAAACAACCTGATTCCGCTTTTGTAAATACAACTGCTCTCTTTCTCTCTTCAACTACCCTCCTCCCGCCCAAGCATGCCTGCAAAGAAAACACTGGAAGGAAACACACCAAAACGCTAACTCTGTAGGAGGGGAAATTTATTTTCCTTTTTAGACTTTTAAGTTTTAAAATTCCCAACCATCATTATATATTTGTTTTAAAATTAGAAAGAAATACTTTAGGAAAAAAAAAAAGACTCCTGTTTCTTCTAGTTGAATCCTGGTACCCCCCAATGCTAGCGTGCTCATTTTCTTCACAGAGATCCAGTTTAGCCACATTTCCAGGTTAGTAGGTAAGATAAGAGAAAGATGTCTAAAGGAAAAAAAAATATCAGAGGGAAAACTAGCAGGTTCCCACGTCATGGAGGAGAGAAATAGTTTCAATATTTCTGTGCAGAAAAACAGACTGGCTAGGTGGCATTCACAGTAAAAGCCAACAGAGGCTTGGGGGTAAGGAAGAGGAGGTTTTTATTCCCTAAGGTTTAACTTGCTTAGCTTCTGTGGTTACGGCCCACAAAGATGCCCTATATGTATAAAGACAAATATTTGAATGATAAGGACAAGCGACACAGTTAAGTCTGAAAACAAAGTCTACTTTAAAAATAAAATATATGATTTGAAGAAGGAATAATAAGCCAAAGTCACCTTTCTTGTAATTTAGATATATTTTAGTCTTTATGAATCAATCTACTGTAACAAAACTGTCCCTGGAGTGCTGTCATATTTTCTGCTTGCCCAGCACCTTCTGAACACCCTTGAAATGTTCGAGGAATTTCTTTCTTTATTGGTCCTACTCTCCTAGGTCAGAGGCAGAAAACTGGTTTCCCCTGCCTTCCATGAAGCCAGGGCAGCATTGTGGGACCAGACTCCAAACGGATGCCCTGCTCAGCACTTAACTTTGAAAGTAAGTAACTTGGAAGATGAAATATGGAGAATCCTGTGGTGACCATGGAGGGAAGTGTCAGACTTTCTGAGGGCAGCAGGGTAGGGTCACCTGGAAAAGTGACATAGTGACATTTTCCCCAAAACAACCTAGGTGGCACACTGTGCTCTTCCTGGCTGCACATGTAACTACCAGATAAATTCTGCTTTGCTCAAACCAGCCAGGGTGGAGTCTGTTGTTTCAAAGAAACAACCAAAAATTAGGAATGGTGACAAATGCAACCTCTAAAATGTAAGGAATAACAGTAGATGCCCCACAGAATTACAAAAACATTAGATAACTAGTACTTGACTGGTAGGTCCTTTGTTCCTACTAAGTAGAGACTAAATTCCCATTACAAGTGGGGGAAACTTTTCCCAGATCTCACACAACTTGTAAGTACATGGTACAACTGGTATCCAAATCTACATATTTCTGGCTCCGGAGTGTGAAATCTTAAAACTGACATGGACTTCTCCCCTGACACAACCCAACAGGGGATATAAAACAAAGATCTAATGACACTGCAAAAACACTTCCTGAAGAGGAAAATCCCAGTTGCTTTTACCGAAGCCCTTTTTCAGGATGATTTTCAGTTCATTTTACTGTGGCTTCTATGTGTATTTATTTTTTTTGGGACAGAGAGAGACAGAGCATGAACGGGGGAGGGGCAGAGAGAGAGGGAGACACAGAATCGGAAACAGGCTCCAGGCTCTGAGCCATCAGCCCAGAGCCTGACGCGGGGCTCGAACTCATGGACCGCGAGATCGTGACCTGGCTGAAGTCGGACGCTTAACCGACTGCGCCACCCAGGCGCCCCTACTGTGGCTTCTAAACTGAAACACAGAAATGGAATGGAATCCACATGAAAAGTGAGTAAGGATGCAAAATTTGGTCAGATGTTAAAACGGATCCTGGGAATCACACGTAGGAATGACTTTCTTTTTAAAGCCAATTCCTATCATTCACTAAAAACAAAACAAGACTACAAACCTCTCAGGGACATCTGAGAACATTATTAATGATGTTACATGTATCATAAAAAGCAGAGGAACAGGAAATAATATAAATTTTTAAAAATACGGTTCAACTATATCCTGATTTCTGTAATCAGCTCTATATTGCAAATTGCCACTTCATCATGATAAATTTGCAAATGTATTGGGAAGCTTAAAAAGATCTTTCAACACCTGTTTTAGGGAGACCAACCACCTTATATTAGCCCCTCTACACATTTAGAAAACAAGATTCATTTACCAAGTCTGCTTAAATCTTAAAACATGAATGCATTCAGTGATAATTTTATTTTGCAGAGTAGAAAAAAGCACAAGGGAGCTTCTAAATGTTGGCTCTCATTATACTTCCAATTATTTCAATTATTTCAGATTATGCATAAGGCAATTTCCCCTTTGACAAAATGCTGGATAAAGATATCCAAGGGAATCTAAATAGCAGCAGTCTTTGTACATATGGTAAATTATGTTCTTGGGGGGAACAAAAAGCTGTAAGTTAGGTGATGTAATATGAACTTGCTTTTCTTATGGAAACACTATTGCAACAAAGCCTTGCATATTTAAACCTAGTCCAAATTTTATATATAATGACTATAAACATCTCATTTAATCAACTGTTCTGCATTATTTCAAACATAATTCCAAAAAACCAAAATGGCAATCAAAATAATAAAACTATGTCTACTATGGTTCCTGCTTGATTTTATGATAAAATCAGAGGAAAGGGGAGCCTCGGTGGCTCAGTCAGTTAAGTGTCTGACTTTGGCTCAGGTCATGATCCCACGGTTCATGGGTTCGAGCCCGGCATCAGGCTCTGTGCTGACAGCTCAGAGCCTGGAGCCTGTTTCAGATTCTGTCTTCCTCTCTCTCTGCCCCTCCCCTGCTCGTGCTCACTCGCGTTCTCTCTCTCTCTCTCTGAAAAATAAAATAAAAACATAAAAATCAGAGTATGAAGAAATGGCATGATCAGAACCACAGAAATAACAAATCTTTCTTTAGGTAAATATAAGATGTCCATTTAGCCTACAAAGGATTTCTTACTTCATAGGAATGAGTGGCTTTTCAATGGCCATGTTTGTCCTGCATGACCTTGGGCCCTAATCACATCTGATAGAGATAAACTCTCATAAAATGGAACTGTCTGTCTCATCATGGAACTAAGACTTTTGGGAAAAAAGGGTCACTTAACTGCTTTTTGAGAAAATATCATTTTTACTAAGCTCTTTTATAATTAAAGGCTTAGATACAGGCTTTCTAAAACAAACAGAATATTTCCAATTTTCTTTAAATTTTTTTTTTTTTTAGTTCTAAATGTTTATTTATTTTGAGAGGGAGACAGAGAACATGAGCAGGGGAAGGTCAAAGACAGAGAGAGATAGAGAGAGAGAGAGAGACAGACAGACAGAAAGAGAATGAATCCCAAGAAGGCTCCGTGCAGAGCTGGACATGGGGCTGGATCCCATGAACCATGAGATCATGACCTGAGTCGCAATGAAGAGTCGATGCTTAACCAACTAAGCCACTCAGGCACCCCACCAATCTTCTTAAGATTCCAGCTCCTCAACACCACTAACTATTCTTTGAACACTGACAGTATCTCAAGTGTTTCAACACTAGAATCTTTAAAAAGATGAAGATAACAACATTTACTTCTTCAGCATTTTCCATCCATCCTTCCAACCCTCAGAATGTGAATTCACACCACCAACAAGCCTCAAGGCTTTGAAATAAATGGTAGCCAAACTGAAAGACAATTAATTATGGTGTATATATGAAAAGTTTCCAACTCTATGTCAAGTCTTACATGTTATCTTACATATTATGGTAATAAAGTAAACTACACTCAGTCTGATGCCTTCTTGATTTGTATCCAGCTCCCTCCTGGCCCCAACTGTCAAATGGAGTCTGGCCATCCTCTAACACCTCTCTTCTCTAATTGGCACCCAGTATGTTCCCTTTTTTAAGGCTCTAAGGATAAGCCTTGGGCTAGTCTCCCATCTTGTGTAGAAAATGTTTATTTTATTTTTTTGGTTTGCCATGTAATATTCTTAAACTATTTTATTTTGAAATAATTTTAGAGAAAAGTCCCCAAAAAGTACAGAGCATACCCATGTGCACCTTACCCAGCTTCTCCTAATATTAACATCTTTTTTTTTATTTATTTTTATTTTTTTTAATTTTTTTTTTTCAACGTTTATTTATTTTTGGGACAGAGAGAGACAGAGCATGAACGGGGGAGGGGCAGAGAGAGAGGGAGACACAGAATCAGAAACAGGCTCCAGGCTCCGAGCCATCAGCCCAGAGCCCGACGCGGGGCTCGAACTCACGGACCGCGAGATCGTGACCTGGCTGAAGTCGGACGCTCAACCGACTGCGCCACCCAGGCGCCCCTCCTAATATTAACATCTTATATAACCACAGAAAAATCATCAAAACCAGGAAACTAATAGTTGTGCAATATGATTAAGTAAACTACAGATCTTATTCAAATTTCGCCAGTTTTCACTATCATTTTTCATTTGTTATATTTACATCCCGAATCAGTTTGGGGTTTATTGTTATGTACAGTGTGACATACGG
Organism: Leopardus geoffroyi; assembly: GCF_018350155.1. Classification (NCBI taxonomy): domain Eukaryota; kingdom Metazoa; phylum Chordata; class Mammalia; order Carnivora; family Felidae; genus Leopardus; species Leopardus geoffroyi. The sequence goes on from NC_059332.1 coordinate 74,711,343, forward strand.
ATCTTTTTCCAAATAGCTACCTGATTGTTCACAGCAGCATTATTCAGAAAAGTCAAAAAATAGAAACAACCAAATATCCATTAACTGACAAATGGATAAATAAAATCTGATATATCCATACAATGGACTATTATCCAGCAACAAAGAAGAATGAAGCACTGATAGATGTTACAACGTGGATAAACCATGAAAACTATGCTAACTCAAGCCAGTTATAAAAGACCAGTCATCATTTTTTAAAAACTCTGTAATTTCAATTTGTATGTCCCCTTTCACCTAGGAGTTGTTTAGTAAGAGAATTTAATTAATATCTAGGTATAAAGGTGTTTCCCTTTATTGTTTTTGTTGGTAAACTCTGGCTTTTAGCATTAAGGAGTGTCCTTTGTCATGTTTAATGCTCTGTAGCTTAAATCCTATGTTGTTTGATACCAGAATCACTAACGTTCCTTTTTGTTTCCATTTATACAATACAAACTTTTGTCCATCCTTTGTTTTTAGAATATGTGAATCACTGTTTTAGCTAGGTATCTGATATAGAATATATACTTGGGTTTTACATTATAAGCCAAATTGTAAATATTTTTCTTTTAATAGGTAAATCAAACCCATTCACATTTATTGTTAGGACTGATATATCAAGCCACACATCTAACATGGTATTTTATAACTGAGAATTTACAAAAAATAATCCTGTTTCTTCCCCTACCAGAGGCATATAATGGTTTTTAGAAGAGTTTCTTACTTTTCTTCTAGTGGCCCCTTTATGCACTTTTAAATGTCCCTTAACTATTCACCATTTGGCTTATTAGGTTTTTCTTTGGCTGATGGTATTCTTTATTACTCGCTTATTGTTTATACACTGTGATTTTTTTCCCCCAATTTTCATCTTTCTCTATCTCTTCCCCTCCCAGTTTTTAGTTACATTATTTCAACTTCATCACAGTATACAACATTTGTGTATTCGTCTTATGCCATCATGCCCATCCCTGTTCTGGTCTTCCATGAACACCTATGTACATGTAAAGGCCACAACTGATGTTAGTCCTATGGTGATGCTTTCTCAGTCATTATTTGGGAATCTTCGGGTTGGGGGTCAACACACATTTTATGTAAAAAATCAGAAAGTAAATACTTAGGTTTTGTAGGCCTTATTGCAATTACTCAACTCTGTCACAGTATAGCAGAAAAGCAGTCACAGATGATATGTAAACAAGTAACTGTGGCTATGTTACAGTAAAACTTTACTTACAAAACAGATGGCAGGCCATGATTTGCTGACTCCTGCTCTAGTACATTCTTTAAGAAAGACTGGTAAATGCAGGATTCCCTAAATTTTTGCATGGCCAAAACTGGTTCAGTTTTGCTTTGATATTTAAAAGACAGCTTAGCTGGCTATAAAATCCTTGATTCATACCTTCTTTCCTTGAGAGTTTTTGGGGTTTTTTTTGAATATGTAAATCACTGTTTCAGCTAGGTATCTGATATAGAATATATACTTGGGTTTTACATTATAAGCCAAATTGCAAATATTTTTCTTTTAATAGGTAAATTAAGCCCATTCACATTTATTGTTAGCATTGATATGTTTAGTCACACATCTATCATGGTATTTTTATAACCAAGAATTTACAAAACATAATCCTGTTTCTTTCCCTACAAGAGGCATATATTGATATTTACATATCAATCACTGTTGTCTTGATTTGTAGGTTTTTAAGTCTAATGCTAGTCTAATTATTTTGCCTTTCTAAATTATTTGATCTTTTGGCTTAGAGCACTTGAGTATTTTATCTTTATCTCTGAAATCTACGAGTTTTAGTCAGATATGTCTTAGACTTGGTCAGTCTGCATTAATTTTCCCAAGTACCCAATGAACTCCCTCAATGTGTAGATTCAGGTCTTTTTCTATTTCTTTAATTTATTTTTATTTATTTAAAAAAATTTTTTTAAGATGCTTATTTATTTTTGAGAGAGAGAGAAAGAAAGTGAGCATGAGTGGGGGAGGGGCAGAAAGAGAGGGAGCCTGAAGCAGGCTCCAGGCTCTGAGCTGTCAGCAGAGAGTCCAATGCAGGGCTCAAACCCATAAACTGCGAGATCATGACCTGAGCTGAAGTCGAATGCTCAACCCACTGAGCCACCCAGGCATCCCTGTAATTTATTTTTAAAGTATAGTTTTAAATATTATCTCAGTATCATTATTTTGTTTCCCTTTTTTTCCCTTAGGGACTCTGAAAACAAATTTTTAAGTGATCCTTTCTTTACTTATCTTTCATTCCCATTTCTCTTAGACCTGAAGGGTTGCAGAATAAGACACTCCAAAATAGGCTACTTTAACATAAAGATTATTTTGAGTTAAAGTACTTGAAAAACAGCAATCACACACACAAGAAAAACACATTGACTTCCTTCTTTTTCTTAAAAGCAGGATATGAAATTCCCATATGCAAATTGTCCTTCCTAAACCAGAAGGAAAATAGCATTCCAAGGACCATAAGTTGAGACAAAAAGTTTTTATACAAACAGACTGTGTTAAAATAATTCTTACCTTCCTTTTGCCTCCTCACATAGCTTGCCTTTCCCCAATTGCTTCTCTGTGCAACCTATTAATTATATAAAATCTTTGATTCACAGTTTCTTTCCAAGCTAACTGGTTTTGCCATTTCTTTGGTCCTTCACTCCTATGAGGGCTTCTGTGTCACGCAAAACTTACATAAATTTGTACGCCTTTCTCCTGTTAATCTGTCTTATGTCAGTTTCTCAGAGCCTGCCAAAAAAAAACCTAAGAGGGCAGAGGTAAAAATCTGCCTCCCTTTCAGACCCTTATTTCTTTCTTCCTTTATGTCATTTTCATTTTCCTGGTTATTTTCCTATCTTCAAACCCTTTATTAAATTTTCATTAGTGTCTATTTTCAATTGGGCAATTTAAAACTTATTCTTCATTCCTGAGACCATCTTCTCTTCTTTACATTTCCTGAGTTCAATCAACTCCTTTTCTATTTATCCTGGTTCTTGTCCATTTTGCATTTCTGACTCAGAGTGGTTTTTCATATCTCAAATGCTTGATGTCCTTAATTCTGTCTAGAGTGTGAACTTAAACACTTTTCTTTTGCTTCATGGTCATTTTGCAGGGAAGGTCTTTCCTGAATTGATGGTTAAGACTGTGTTTCATGATTTTTTGCAAAATTTCTCTATTTTTTTCATTTTTATGATATTGGAGTATTTCTTTTTTTAATCCCTATTTTTAAAAAAGTCTGGGATTTTTCCATCAGCCTAGCAAAGCCCAGGTACTTGAGTGGGTTTTTTCTGTCAGTGTGTTTCTTTTGGTGGTGGGAAAGGACTTGTCAGACCTCTGATTATGTGATTTTCTTTGTCTTACAGAACCCTAAATCCCCCCTACCTTCAACCCGATTTTCTTCTTTTCTCCATCTAATTGCTAAAAAGCCCTTTCTTTTTCTTTGCCTTTTTTCCTCTCCTCCAGAGGAAAGACTGCCCCAGTAAGTAATGCTTACCCTTTTAAATTGTGCTTGTGCCTTGTGGGGTGCCTGGATGGCTCTGCTGCTTAGGATTCTCTCTCTCCCCCTCTCTCTGTCCCTCCCCCCTTCCCCTTTCTCTGCTGGAGACCGCAAACGTGCTCTCTTGCTCTCTCAAAATAAATAACAGTAAAAAATAAAATAAAATAAATTATGCTTGCCCCCTATCCACTGTGTCTGTCTTTTCAAATGTTATACCTTGTCCTATATGTCACTTGGCCCTTTCAATCACATATACTTTAAAATCTCTTCCCTATAATCCAAGCTCTGATCTGCTTACACATTTTTCCAGCATTTATTTTAGGCTGGATTTAACTTTTCTAGTGGCCATTCAAAATCACCCTTAGGCACCGTTGCTAGCCTCTCTCTTCTGTCTTCTTTGCAGTTTTTCTTGTTCTGCTTTTGCTCACAAAAACCCTTATGACAGAGTGGAGGTGGGAAGAAAGTATAAGGAATTAGACTTATTGATGTTTTTTTTCTATTTACTCACAGTTAGTTTGCACTTTTGGCCTTGTCTCTCTCCAAGTATGTGTGCAGAACTTTTATAATTGGGAAATTGTTTCATATTGTTTTCAGTTTTTGAGCCTATTATATAGCTACCGCCATTTTGTGCTATCGGGAAATGCGTATGGAACGTTTTTTTGACTCTCCAGAGGAAGAACAAAGAGTGAGATACAAGTTTTTCAATTTAAAAAATATCCTGTTTAAGGAGAAAATCAGGGGTCCAGCCGACTTTTGCCAAGAATGTGGCAACAGAAGAAGAAAATGTTTAGTTCTGTGTATCCAGAGTCAAACTCAGACTGTGATTTCTCTTACTGATTCTCAACACCGTTTTTGGAGGTTTTTTTTTGGGGGGGGGGGGGCGGGGTGCACAGGACAGAGAAGGATGATACAAAGTGGTTTATAAAACTGATAAAAAGCATCATCTCCACAGTGAGACTCTCCAAGCCTTTGATGTTATGAAATGAAAGTAATAATCAACTGAAAGGCATAATGTAATAAACCCTCTGTTTATATCCAGAGCAAGTTTAGTTTAAATGGATTTTTAAAAGCACCTAAACACTATACAGCAAGGTACACTCGAGACACCATTATCGGGTTGAAAAGAAACAATAGAGTCAAGAAAAACTGAAAATGCAGTGAATGGTTGAGCTAGCTCTGCTGTCATTAAACACAATTTCCTTTCTATTTCACACAACCCTAAAAGTAAAAACAAAGCCACAATCCATTTGCTTCTAGAAACTACTCTGCAATTTGTGCCCTGAACTGCTGACATTTAGCAGACAACTAAAAATCTGGGGATGTATAATTCTATTATGACCTAATGTATTTCCTTTTCTCATCATGCCACCTACCCATCTTCAACAAATTTGACTTCAAAGATAGAGAGCAGTGGTAAAATGTGATACCACTTACATTAATTATAAAAATGGCCACACCTTGCCTTTATTATTTACAAAGTCCTTCCAGACAGTAAGGGTAGGTATTATTCCCCTTCTACAGGTATGAAAACTAAGGTTAAGTCCTAGAAAGCCAAAGATGACACTAAAATTCTAAAACACATGAGAAATTGAACCCTAAATCATACAGCTACAAAATTAACTACTAGAAGATTAAGCAGCTGCACACAAAATTAAAAAAACAGAACAAATGAAAAAAGACTTAAAAGCATGCTGATTTCAAATTCTCATAAAGGTGTTTTTTTTTTTAATGTTTATTTTTCAGAGACAGAGCGTGAGTGAGTGAGGGGCAGAGAGAGAGGGAGACACAGAACCCAAAGCAGGCTCCAGGCTCTGAGTTGTCAGCACAGAGCCTGACGCAGGGCTTGAACCCACAAACCATGAGCCCATGGCCCATGGGCCCATGAGCCCATGACCTGAGCTGAAGTCAGACACTGAACCAACTGAGCCACCCACGTGTCCCCCCTTTTTTTCTCAGAAAGGTTTTTGAAACTTTGTATCTCGGAAATAAAAAATACATATCCATTGAAAAAAAACCTCAATAATGGGGATAAACACCAGAATGGGTGAAATGGAAAACTTAGTACTGAGGGCTTTATCTTGAATTCAGGTATATATATGAAAGAACATTTAAGGGGCAAAGGAGAAAAGCTTAAAAGATTCTAATATATGTCTCATAGGAGGTAAATAGAAGGAATAGAAGGAGGTAAATAGAAGGTAAATAGAAAAGCTTAAAAGATTCTAATATATGTATCATAGGAGGTAAATAGAAGGAACGACGTTCCAGAACCAATTAAAGACAGGAATCCTCAGATAAAGTGATCTCAGAGTATTAAGTAGAAAAAATTGTTTTAAATCCATACCTGGACATCACTATACAACTACAGTACACCAAGCACAAAGATAAAATCTTACAGACTGGTAGGGAAAAAAGGATGGGTTATCTTCAGAGTAATACCAAATAATCTTACAACAGCTGTCTTATCAACAGAAATAGATGGCAGAAAGCAATAAGTGATAGATCTTCACTGAAAAGGAGTACAGAATTCTATACCTAGCTTAGTCATCATTCAAGACTGTGAACAAAATAGAGACATTTTAGACCTAGACTAAGAGAGTGCGCTATTCATAGACTTAGTGAAAGGAATACTAAAGGATATGGGATGCAGGAGAAAAACAAAAAGCATGCCAACTGTTATGCAGGTATGTAATGAATATTAAAATATTTAAAATTAGTAATTTATTTGTTTTTAAGTGAAACACATAAAAACAGTAGAGAATAAATGGGGAAGATGTGGGGTCAGGGGAAAATGTGCTAAATAGAGAGTTAAGGAACTTGATGGGGAAAACACAGAGTAGAAGGATCCTGAGCTCACCTCATCCCATGGATGCACTGAGGTAAGTACATCTATTATAACTAACTCTGCAAACAAAGACTGGCAGAAAAGACTTGTCACAGCTAGTCACAGAGAGAAGGCCACAGAGAAAAGGGTGTCAGGGGCAGAGACACAGTTGGGAACCAATCCCCCGGATGACTACCCAAAATCTGGAGGGATATCACAAGCATGGAGAAGTGGGGATCAGACCCCACATTGGGCACTCCTGCCCTGGGGATCTGCACCAGGAAGATAAGTCCCCATAATATCTGGCTTTGAAAACTAGTGGGACTTAACTCCAGAAGGTGGCATGAAATCCAGTCCCCACCCTTAAAAAGCCCATGCTAAATAACTCGGCCTGTGATACAGCACAGAAGCAGCAGTCTGAAAAGTACCTGGGGTATAGGTGAATGAGATTTATTGACTAATCTCACATCTGTGCAGGAGGGGCAGGGATCTGTAGGAGATTTCTTCAGGAACAAAAGTGCTGGGAGGAGCCATTTTCTTGCACTCCCCCAGCCTACATAGCCAGATGTTTGCAGAAGCCAGTTCTAACTCTCCATCTACCGTGCTAGCACCAAATGCCCCACCTGGCATTCCTCAGCAGACCCACCTCCAAAGTGACTCCTGCAGCAGGGGAGATAACCTCACACACCATCATGCCCACAGTTCCAGCAGCTGGGACTTTGAGCTGGCTGTGCAAGGAGGAAGTCCTGCCTTCTGTATACCTGCCGCTGTGGCAGAGAGGTTAATTGCAGATAGCCAGGATGAGTACTGGACCCACCCACCAACAAGCCCTTGCTGTTGCAGCCACACTTCTCAGCAGCGCAGGGAGTAAACCATGTCTAGTGTGCCCACAACAGATGTACTAGTTCATTGCAGCCGGCTGGGCTGAAGGCAACTGCAGCTATGCTACAACAGGTGGGCATACACACCCCACAAAGGGAAGCATTAGAGCATCTGGTTCTGATGACCAGCAGGGACTGTGCTACAGGACCTCCTCTACACAAGGCTGCTACTTTCAAAATCAGGAGACGTAACTTACTTACCTAGACTATAGAAACAAATGCAGAGAGTGAGACAAAATAAGGAGACAGAGGAATATATTCCAGTGAAAGAGTAAGACAAAAATCACAGAAAACGAGCTAAGTGAAATGGAGATAAACAATATGCCTGATAAAGAGTTCAAAGTAATGATCATAAAGATACCAGAATTAAGAAAAGAATGGATGAACTCAGTAAGAACAACAAAGAGATAAAAAAAAATATATATATATATATATGTATGTAAAAAAGGAACAGAGCTGAAGAATACAATACCTGAAGTGGAAAATACTCTAGCACAAATCAACAGCAGATTACAGGATGAAGAAAAATGGATCAATGACCCAGAAGACAGGGTAATGGAAAGCAACCAAGCTGCATAGTAAAAAGAAAAAATAATAATAAAAATTAAGGAGAGGTTAGGGGAACTCTGTGATGTCATCAAGTATAATAAAATTCACAATATAAAGAAGGAAGAAAGTAATAAAGATCAGAATGGAAATATATAAAGTAGATATGAAAAAAAAAAAAACCAATAGAAATGATTGATTAAACCAAAAGCTGGTTCTTTGAAAAGATAAACAAAATTGATTAACCTTTATCAGACTCATCAAGAAAAAATGAGACAAGTCAAATAAATAAAATCAGAAATCAAGGGGTAAAAATAACAATTGAAACCACAAAAATACAAAGAATTATAAGAGAATATAGTGAAAAATTATATGCCAAAAAACTGGACAACCTAGAAAATTTGTATAAACCTAGAAACATACAATCTTTCAAAACTGAATCAAGAAGAAATAGAAAATGTGGACACACTAATTACTAACAAAATTGAATTGGTAATCAAAAAACTCGCACCAAACAGAGGTCTAAGACAGATAGGTTATAGGTAAATTCTACCAAAAATCTGAATAAGAATTAATAGCTATTCTCAATTTATTCCAAAAAATACAAGAGGGAGGAAATTTTCCAAATTCATTCTACAAAGCGAGCATTACCCTGATACCAAAACCAGACAAACACATTACAGAAAAAGAAAACTACAGGCCAACATCCCTGATGAATATACATTCAAAAAACCCTCAACAAAATATTAGCAAACCAAATTCAACATATATTAAAAGGATCATTCGCCCAACCAAGTGGGATTTATTCCAGGGATGCAAGTATTGTTCAATATTCATAAATCAATCAACATGATACATCACATTAACAAGAGAAAAAACAAAAATCTTATGATTACCTTAACAGATGCAGAAGAGCATCTGACAAAATATAATGTCCATTTGTGATAAAAACTCTCAACAAAGTAGGTTTAAAGGGAATATACTTCAACATAATAAAGGCCATATATGAAAACCCCACAGGTAACATCATACTCAATGCCTCTAAGATCAGGAAGAAGACAAAGATATCTACTCTTACCACTTTTATTTAACATAGTACTGGAAGTCACAGTCACAGCAATCAGACCATATCGGTAAGGAAGAAGTAAAACTTTTACCATTTGTAGAAGATATGATACTATACATAGAAAACCCTAAAGACTCCCACCAAAAAACTACTAGAACTGATAAGTGAGTTCAGTAAGGTCACAGGATACAAAATCAAAGTACAGAAATCCATTAAATTTCTATACACTAATAATGAAACAGCAGAGGAAAAATTAAGAAGACAATAATACCATTTGCAGTTGCACCAAAGAGATTAAAATACTCAGGAATAAATTTTACAAAGAAGGTGAAAGATCCAATCTTTGAAAGCTATAAGGCAATATGAAAAAAAAAAAAAAAAAAAACTGAAAATGGCACAAATGGAAAGATATTCCATGCTCATGGACTAAAAGAATTAATATTGTTAAAATGTCCACACTACAATCTAAAGCTTCAAACCAATCTAAAGATTCAATGCAACCCCTATCAAAATACCCATAGCATTTTTCACAGAACTAAAATAAATAACCCTAAAATTTGTATAGAACCACAAAAGACCGCAAATAGTCAAAGCTATCTTGAGAAAGAACAAAGCTGGAGGTATCACAACCCCAGATTTCAAGATATGCTACAAAGCTATAGTAATCAAAACAGTATGGTACTGGCACCAAAACAGACTCATGGATCAGTGAACCGGGATAGAAAGCCCAGATATAAACCCATGTGTAAATCGTCAATTAATCTATGGCAAAGGCAAAAGCATACAATGAAGAAAAGACAGGCTTTTCAATAAATGGGGTTGGAAAAACTGGACAGCTACATGCAAAAGAATGAAACTGGCCTACTTTCGTACATTTAAAACATAAACTCAAAACTTATTAAGACCTAAATGTGGGGCACCTGGGTGGCTCGGTCGGTTAAGCGTCCAACTTCAGCTCAGGTCATGATCTCACGGTCCGTGAGTTTGAGCCCCGCGTCAGGCTCTGTGCTGACAGCTCAGAGCCTGGAGCCTGTTTCAGATTCTGTGTCTCCCTCTCTCTCTGCCCCTCCCCTGTTCATGCTCTGTCTCTCTCTGTCTCAAAAATAAATAAACGTTAAAAAAAAAAAAATTGAAAAAAAAAAAAAGACCTAAATGTGAGACCCGAAGCCATAAAACTCCTAAAAGAACACATAGGTGGTAATCTCTTGGCAGTGGATAAGTCTCTCCAGGCAAGAGAAACAAAAGCAAAAATAAACTACTGGGACTACATCAAAATCAAAAGCTTTTGCACAGCAAGAAAACTATCAAGAAAACTGAAATGCAATCTACTGAATGGGAGAAGGTATTTGCAAACATATATCCAATAAAGAGTTAATATCCATAATATATAAAGAACTTAAAGAACTCAAAAACCCAAACAATCCATTTAAAAAATGTGCAGAGGACCTGAATAGATATTTTTCTGAAGACATACAGAGTCCAATAGACACATGCTCAACATCACTAATCATCAAAAAAATGGAAATCAAAACCACAGAGAGACATTAATTCACACCAGTCAGAACAGTTAATATCAAAAAGACAAGAAATAAAAAGAATTGGCAAGGATGTAGAGAAAAGGGAACCCTTGTGCACTGCTGGTGGGAATGTAAATGGGTGCAACCCCTGTGAAAAACAGTATGGAGGTTCTTCAAAAAATTAAAAATAGAAATACCATATGATCCAATAATTCCAATACTAGGTATTTACTGAAAGAAAAGAATACATTTATTCGAAAAGATATATGTACCCCTATATTTACTGTCATATTACAATAGCCAAGTTATGAAAGTAACCCAAGTGACCAATAGATGAGTGGATAAAGGAGATGTGGTATACATGTGCAATGGAATATTACTCAGCCAGAAAAAATGAGATTTGCGACAACATGGGTGGAATAGAGGGGACTATGTTAAGCAAAATAAGTCAGAGAAAGACAAAATACTGCCTGATTTCACCTATATGTGGAATCCCAAAAACAAAACAAACAAAAATGGATTCTTAAAAGTCAGAGAACAAACTCGTGGTTGCCAGAGGGCAGATGGTTGTGGGGAGGAATGGGTGAAATAGGTGAAGGTGATTAAGAGGGACAAACTTCCAGTTACAAAACAAATGTTATAGGGATAAAAAGTACAGCATAAGGAACATAGTCAATAACAGTATAACACTGTATGGTGCCTACACTTAATCATAATGAGTGCTGAGTAATGTACAGAATTGCTGAATCACTACACTGTATACCTGAAACCAATATAATATTGTATGTCACCTATACTTCAATAATAAAAACATAGATAAAATACTGATAAAGTTCTTGCCTGTTTGAAAAACGTAAAGATACTGATTTTGTTTTTGCTAGAAAACTTTCTACTCTATGTATTTAAAAATTTTAAGAGCACTCATTAAAAAAAAAACCCTTCATGCTACTGCTTCTAAGACAGCAGAGAATTTTTTTTAAAGGATGAAAAAAATCAAGAAAACAGATTAAAAAATAAGAAAAAAGGAAGAAAAGTGTAACTACCAAAAAATACACACCCCTCTCATCACACTCACCTATACAAAGATGGTATACATAATTCCAACTATACTAGAAATCACAATCATGTAAGCAGATTTAACACACCTATTTAAAATACCGAGAACCATGTCTTCTGTTTGTAATGCTCTGATTTTTGCTAAAAACATTAGTATATTAGCAAGACCTGCTGAAAAGCAGCTGACAGTCCAAATGGACAATGTCTCAAATGTTTATTGCCTTTACACATGACATCCAAACTGAAGTTAAAAGATAAGGAAATAATAATTTAAGATCAGAAGAAAGAGAGTCAAAGACATTGGAAGTATGGACAAAGGTAGTTGTTTATAAAGAACTACACACGAGGGTGCCGGGTGGCTCAGTTGGTTAAGCATCTGACTCTTGATTTCAGCTCAGGTCATGATGTCATGGCTCCTGGGATTAAATCCTCATAGGATTCTTTCTACCCCTCTCTCTCCACCCCTCCACGGCTTGTGCATGCGTGCACTCTCTCTCTGTCTCAAAATAAATAAATAAACATTAAAAAAAACCTACATATGTACAACTCTAAAAAGACAAGAAAAGGCACCAGTACCTAAACAATACTCAGCTAATTCTTTACTCTGGTTTAGTCTATGTCCCTTTATTATAGCTTCAGACAATGCACTAGACAGCCTTCTGTATACAACAGATTAATCCAACTGACCTCAATTGTTGAAAGCTAACAGATATTAACTGCATGAAGCCCAGGTTGAAGGTACAGACATCCCTTCCCTGCCATCCCAACATAATCATTCCTTTGCAACCATCATTGCCAACTTCTAAGCTAGTAAGAAGCAAACATGCTGATCTTTATCTTTAAGGGGAAGCCAGCCTTACATTGGATGTCAGTCTTTCCTCTTCAGGTGAACTTAATTCAGAAGCTTTCACACTACTGTGAGTCCTTCAACTACTGAAATTTAGAATCAGTGGATTTTTGAAATGGAAGAATGAGAAACCTGAGATCTAGGCAGGTAGGTGATTCATACCCCATCACACTGGTGCAGGTAGAGCAGCTGAGCAAAATGCAAACCCATCTCTTGCCTCCATGCCAGGGCTTTTCCCTACCATGTCACTTAGCAGGTCTAGAAGAGCAAAGATGGGGGGGGCACCTGGGTGGCTCAGTAGGTTAAGCATCTGACTTTGGCTCAGGTCATGATCTCATGGTTCATGGGTTCAAGCCCCACACTGGGCTCTGTGATGACAGCTGAGAGCCTGGAGCCTGCTTTGGATTCTGTGTCTCCCTCTCTCTCTGCCCCTCCCTCACTCATGCTCTGTCTCTCTCTCTCTCTCTCTCAAAAATAAATAAACATTAACAAAAATTAAAAAATAGAAGAGCAAGGATGGAAAGGAAAATAAAATAACTTCATTTTGTTTCTCACCATTCTTTTGGCCTAGTGCCCTAACACCTTTCCTGTTCTAAATCATTTCACTTTGGTTAAGCTATTCGTCGTTTCTAGGAGGGCTCACAAGAGGTTCTCAATGGAGACTTAGAGCAGTTCCACCTTGCAATCCATCATTCCCTTAAAGGTTGGCATCATTCCCAGGCTGCTGTTTCCCCCTCCAGTCAGCAAAGCTCCTGTGAACAACACAGTAGCTTCCTCTATGGGATAAGCATGTTCAGTCATTTCCATCTTGATGCTACTTTATTTCTAAAAGCAGACATATATCTTTAGCCTCCTTTCCAAGGAAGGAAGACCCACCACCAGGAAGCCACTTGACTGAACACAGTCGTGCTAAATGTGTGAGAAAGAGCCAAGTCCTCTTGTTACTATAGCTCCAGGCAAGAGGAAAGGCCCACATTTTCGAAAAGTTTCTTGGAATAAGCAATCATTTATAATTTATTTATTTACAAATAAATGCAAATGTAAAACCACTGGAAAATTCCTAAGTCACAAATGTTTCAAGGCGGACCAGGATCCAGAGTTGGAAACAAGAGGCAAACATGAAAGTACTAGAAGCCTGAGGGAGAGTAGAAAAGGAAAAGGAAAGCAGAGAAGTTAAGCTTGGGCTGTCCAGAGAATATCCCAACTTTCTTCCTCTTCCTTTTCTCTAACGGTCCATCTGCCAGGGTCTTCTCATGAAGGAGTGATCTGGGTCTCTCAGGCTGGAAAAGCCGAGGGCCACACAGCTCTCTACTCCCATCATTCCTGACCCTTCTTTGTAGCTACTAGGAAGGTCTTGTGATATGGATTCCATTCTCTTGGAGAGAAAAAGACAAAAACACATAATGTGGCTTCATCTATACTTTTCCTCAGTTACACACTTTCAAGATGTTCAGGAGAAATAAAAACCTAGTCCCTTTAAGGAACAAAGTTACACTATTCAGCCTTGGTGGATAAATTATGAATAGCTGGGAGCAGACAAAATGATTCTGTGTGCACGTACTTTAAAGGAACTTTATAATCTAACCCAATCCCCTCAATGTACAGATAAAGAAACTGGGACCCGTACATGTTACCTAACTAGACCAGGTTCGCAAGTCCAGTTGGTGGCAGATCTAAGACTACGCTACACCTTGAGTGTCCTACCAGACTCGACTTGCCTTGAGAAGGAGAGAGGAGTCAAGAGGTTGCACATCCCCGAAGGAAGGAAGAAACTCAGAGGCTGTGAGATACTGGGATGTTAGGTGTGCATAACTGAGTGGCAGCAAGATGACTTGGAGAGGTAACTAACACCTGGATTTTACAAAGCACCTGACTGTAAAAGGGAGGGGTCATGGTAGAAGAAAACAAGTAAAAGAAAAAATATAAACACCATGACAATGCTTCAGGTTACTTCAAAAGTCAGGGATTGTGTTAAGTGCAGGTGAATAATGAAAAGTGATGAGGAAAATAATTAACCTGAGTTCACGAACCAGGTGTTCATCATAATTAAAAGATTTTTTCCCTTTACGTTTATTGGGAGTATATTCTGTTATCATGCAAGTGTTTCATACCTTGGTCCTGGAACCGCTTTATTAGAACACTTTGGCTTTTTGTTACAATGCAGATTCCTGGGCTCTCCTCCAGAGTTACTGACCAGAGACCTGAATTTCAAACAAGCTTCCCATGGATCCTGACATGTAAGAATCAATACAGCCATAATCCCATCATTGCAGAATTAGACCCTGTTTGTCTTCCAGTCTTCCTCACTAGGATTTCAGAGTTAGAAGTGCAGAGAGAGTGAGTGCCCTCAAATCACAAAGGTTGCTGAGAGCCTACCAGACTGTGCCATCAGACCTTCTCTCCCCACCATGTCTAGAAGGACAGATGGGCTGAAATGGACTAGGATGTAGTTGGTTTAATTATAAGATTCTATCTTTTTAGGCTAAAAGTGCAAATACGTATTATTTTCTAATGAAAACCACATTTTCTGCCATGAGTATGCACTTCCTTTAGAGTCGAGGCAGGGGGTGGGGAAGTTAATATATTAAAACAAGCAAACAAAACAAGAGACATAATTATTATTCTTTATTTCTTTTTAATGTTTATTTTTGAGAGAGAGAGAGAGGGGGAGAGAGACAGAGCATGAGTGGGGGAGGGGCAGAGAGCGAGGGAGACACAGAATCCAAAGTAGGCTCATGAACTCATGAACCATGAGATCATGACCTGAGCCAAAGTCAGACGCTTAACCAACTGAGCCACCCAGACACCCCAAGAGACATAATTATTTACTTTCTGGGCTATACCCCATTCCTGCTTCTCTCAATAAGGACAAAGCCAGCCCAGTCAAGCTCCCCTACCAAGTAGCAGCTCCTCAGAGTACAGGCCAGTGCCACGCACAGCCTGGGAACTATCCTGCTCTGTCTACAACCCTAACTCCTAGGTAGGGATAGAAATTCCTGAGAAGAGGGATATGTGGCGGGGAACGTGCGCGGGGTGAGTGGCTTCTAGCTGGCTCTCTGCCTGGCCGCATCCTCCAAGCTCTCTCTAGAGTAGGGCAGAATGACAGTTGGATGTGAAAGGAGGCAGAGGAAGGGAGAATCCATACTAGAGAACCGTATTAAACTAAGGATACCTACTCATTTTCCCAAACCAAGAATGCCCTGCAGGGCAAAAAGGGATGAAGAAGGCAACATCCTTTTCACACCCAAATTGCTGAAGCCAACGCTCAGAAATCTGTTTAGAGGAGAGACTGAAAATGGAGCAGTAATCACTACTTCTGAGACTGGATTCCCTAAATATAATGAGTAGCACTCAACTCCTGATTATCTCTGCCCACCAAGGACAAAGGAATTAGCAGGAAAAAAACAAAAGGCTGACACTTCTCAGGAGTTGAGTGTGCCAACACTACTCTCTTAATTCTCTGGAATGCACACAAGGATTACCATGAGAGCTGAGCACAAATTCTGGCAAGTGTCTGCCCATCTTGATGCAGGTCTATCTGCCTCCTGTTACATCTGCAGCAACCCTTGGACATCTGCCGTGGCTCACAGCCTCCCACCTTATCCATGCTCACCTAATAACAGGACCTTTATACAAAAGTCCCCCAAGGTCCTTTAACAGTCTCCAGGAAGACTGTCTTCATGCCAGAAGATTAAGCAAAGGAAAGAGAATACTGCCAGAATCTCATTCTCCATTCCAATGAGGCCAGTTTTATACTAAAATATATTTGTACTTGTGTATGTATGTGTGCACATGCGTTCTCAAAGCATACATAAAAAACACTAACAAGAATTACTCTACAATGCCAATATTGGTTATTCCTAGTGATTTTAATTTTCCTTATACTTTTCTGTTTTTTATCATGAAAGTGGTAATTTTTATCATGAAAGTGATGATCTTTTAATAATCATTTTGTAAAATGTTACTTTAAAAGGCAGAGATGAACATGGCATGTAATAGACAGATAAGGCCGTCTATGTTGTGTGCTGCCTAAAAGTAGATGAAAAAAAGAAACTTCACTTTCTCTTCTCTGTAGCCCTTTGTTGCTAATCATCTGTAAAGTTCTCAGGCCTTTGCCTAACGATTTCTTAGATCCCCTATAGATTACATACTACTGTACCATAAGTGCTTTTTACCTGAAATGCCAACAAATGGCCAAATGATTAAACCAAATTTTCACATGTTATTTTCCTTTCTTCTTCTCTCATGACAGAGATATTAGCAGGTGGTGGGAAAGTGGCTGGATGGGAGAATTATTTGTAAAATTATTAATTTCTGAACAATTGAGAAGTTGAATATATGGTTTTTATATCATGGAAATGATGAAATTCAACTATCAGTGGATTTCTTAAAAATCAAGTAACATAAATGAGAATTTCCTGCTCTAAACAGTATAGAGGGCCCTTATTCAAGATGCTTCATCTAGTTTACCCTTCCCCAGTGAAGACTGTATGATTTCAAATCCTTCTAGAGCTGAGAAAATATCCCTGACCAACCCTAACTATCAGATGGTAATAGATAAGGCCTATAAAGCTTTTCTGTTTCTTCCTCTCTACATATTTTCACTATGTAACTCAACCACACAACATACACATAAAACTCTAATCTGATGAGGCTCAACGGTTTTGCCAGGACCCATAATGCTTGAGAATGTTACACTGCTCCCACATTTGAAGGCTGTGGTTCTCTAAAGGATGATATTATTAATAATAATAATAATAATAATAATAGTAATAATAATAATAAAAAGGATAATGTCTGTGAAAACATTTACAGTAACTGTAGAACACAGCTATCAACCTGTGGGAAACAAAAAAGCTTTAATTTGGGTGCTCTATGCCCTTAGAAATGCCATCTGCACAGCTGGGAAGGCCTGGAGTAGCTGATGGAGCTGGAGTTAATGAGGTAAGGTATGGGAAAGAACAAAAAAGGTTTCCTCAGCTCAGGGCTCAAGGCAGTGGATCACTCCTTATCTCTCAGCTGAGTATAAGTTTCCAAGGAACACTCATCTTGAGAATTCTCAGTGGGAGGGAGTCAAGCCAGAAGTTAAGGGAGAGAGATAGTTTAGCCAGATGGCTCAGTCTATTAATGGAGCCCTCCGCCATGTTACTACTTAGTTACTCCATGTCTCTAAACGTGGAAATGGAAGCATGTGTAAGTTGGGAAAACAATGCTCAGCTGGGGGCCTTTGGGGCCTCTGGCCTGATTAAGTATACAACAAGAACACCAAAGTCAGATCTGGTTTCTGATACAATGTTTGGATTTTATTCTCATTGCAAGAGGAAGGTCACAGAAGAATTTCATTCCCAGCTTAAAATTCTTCTAAGTCCATTCTTCTTCTTGGGGCACAACAACTATCGTATGCGCTTAGCAATCCATCAGTGATTCTCAACCAAATCCTGCATTCTGTTTGCTTATAATCACACTATGGATATTAAGATATGCTGGTAACACAGAAGTTAAAATTATAACAAAACCACCAAACGATATCCCTATTGGCTACACTGTAATTTAAGAAGTTAGAATTTCATATATGTAAATAGCTCTAATTAATAAGATAAACCTTTCCTTTTGGGATTTGGCAGTGATAACAGCTCAAGCAGGAGTGCCATTTGAATCCTTGGAAAGCCTAAAATAACATTTTTACAAAAAAAGTAGCAGTGCTCACGGTTAACTAACTTGGCCTAGAAGGTAAGAGAATTGGAAATGTAAAGATGGTATCTTAACAAGTGTCATTCTACTATTTTATAGCTCTTGCCAGTACAGCACTTTAAAAGATGTGTGTTACAGTGAATTTCCAACTTCCAACTGAAAGAGCAAATCCCAAATATGGGCAAAATTAGCAGCCCTGTTCCTTGCCATTGTAATAAATGATTAAGTAGGTGTTACAAAGATGAAAAAGCAGAGCATCTCTTTCTAATCCTGACAGACATCCTCCCCTTCTTCACTGATCCTTTATCTTGCAGTGAAGACCTGCATGAGGAAGTCGGTTCCTGGTATGTTCCTGATAAGAATGCATATTTCCAGGGGTAGCAGCAGGGACTACATCGCTTTAGCAGACATTGTTCGTGAACTTGTGCCAAGTTTCTCTGAACCTTGGAAACTGGGAAAGTGTCTGTGTTCCTGATTAATAATATTCAGCAAACAGACTGAAAGCAGAGGAAGTATAATCACTAGTAGAGAGGGATATTCAGTAACAGAGCTCCTGTGGTTAAGCTGCTATGAGGAGGTACTCACTCCATGAGAGCAAGCATGGCTTTCATCCCCATGTGTCTACCTGAGCCTGAGTTAAGATCCCCGAAGGGATTAAGACCTCCTTTGTTCTCATGGAGAATACAGATTGGACCTCCTCTCAATTTTCCCATAGCCAGTTTAAATTATTCTTTTACCTTCAGTCTCTTTAAGGCTTGAGTTAAGGCTACTTTGTAATAAAATTATCCCCAATTTATATCACACATGGATGATTGTTCTCTCTTCCCCAAAGGCTGTAAAACCCTCAAAGTTAGAAGTCATCTCTCTTGATCCCCACTCACCCATCATATAAACATTTCAAACAGTACATGAGAAAGTGAAATAAATAGTAACTGTCTTCTAACCTCGCTTCCCAAAGATAACCACTATTCAGTTTCTTGTATCTCCCTCCATAAATGTTTGTGGGCAAACACAAACTTTTATGTTATTCAATGTTCGATCCAATGAGCAAAACTTAAAAGAAATACTGTAAACTAAGGTGCCTCCATCTATAAATCACACACATTCCACATCCCAGGACTTCAGCAAGTTCTGCATTTAGGTGCAGGCAGAGTTACTGGGGCACAAGCCTGGTGAGTCCAGCTCTGTCTCTAACATGGTAGGATTTCCCTGGCCAACTCACTCCATCTTTCTTAATCTCAGTTCCCTCTCCTACAGAAGAAGATGTTCTCAAAGGTCAATTCAGGGTTGAGGCTGAATCAAGTACTGATTAATAAAACAGGTACACCAAGGCCAAAATATGAATTGGTATTGAAGAAAATCAAACATAACAGATTACAAGGAGAATATGGTTGTGAATTAGAATGGAGCAGTTATTTAAAAAATACTTTTAATTGAGGTTTAATTGACATGTAACATTATATTAGTTTCAGGTGTAAAACATGATTTCGTATTTATATACATTGCAAAATGATCATCACAATAAGTCTAGTTAACATCCATCACCATCCCAGTTACAAAAAAATTTTTTTCTTGTGATGAGAACTTTTAAGATCTAACCTGTTAGCATCTTTCAAATATGCAATATAGTATTATTAACTATAGTCACTACACTGTATACTATATCCCCAGTACTTACCTATTTTATACCTGGAACTTTGTACCTTTTGATCACCTCCACCCAGTCTGCCCTCTCTGTACCCATGAGCTTGGTTATCTTTGGTTTGGGTTTTGTCTTTTAGAATCCACATATAAATGAAATCATATGGTATTTGTCTATCTCTATCTCACTTAGCATAATCCCCTCTAGGTCCATCCGTGTTGTCACAAACAATAGAGTTGTATTCTTTTTTAATGGTTGAATTGCATATATACCCCACAACTTCTTTATCCATTCATCCACAGATGGACCCTTAGTTTGCTTCCATATCTTGGCTATTGTAAATAATGCTGCAATGAACATGGGGATGCATATATCTTTTTGAGTTAATGTTTTCATTGTTTTTGGATCAACACCCCGTAGTGGAATTGCTGGATCATATGGTAGTTCTGTTTTTAAATTTTCGGCCAACAGGTTTCCGTTTTCCACAGTGGCTACACCAATATACAATTCCACCAACAGTGCATAAGGGTTCCCTTTTCTCCACATCCTTGCCAACACTTGGTTCTTTCTTATATTTTTGATGATAGCCATCCTAACAGGTGTGAGATGATAGCTCATTGTAGTTTCAATTTGCATTTCTCTGAAGACTTTTGAAGTTATTTTTTTATTTTAATTTTAATTTATTTTTATTTTTTTAATATGAAATTTATTGAAGACTTTTGATGCTGAGCATCTTTTCATGTACCTGTTGGCCATCTGTGGAGACATGTCTGTTCAGACTTTTTGCCCATTTCTTAATTAGAGTGGGTTTTTTTGCTACTGAGTTGTATGAATTATTTATATATTTTGGATATTAACCAGATCTATGCTTTGCAAATATTTTCTCCCATTTAGTTAGGTTACCTTTTCATTTTGTTGATGGTTTCCTTTACAGTGCAGAAGCATTTCAGTTTAATGTAGATCCCCTTGTTTATTTTTGCTTTTGGTGTCAGATGAAAAAATCATCACTGGGGTGCCTGGGTGGCTCAGTCAGTTGGGCATCTGACTCCTGATTTCAGATCAGGTCATGATCTCATGGTTGTGAGACTGAGTCCTATGTCCATGCTGGGTGTTGAACCTGGTTAAGATTCTCTCTATCCCTCTCCCTCTGCCCCTCCTCTGCTCACATTCACTCTCTCTCAAAAAAAAAAAAAAAAAAAAAAGACAAACCATCCATCACAAAGACCAATGTCAAGGAACTTACTGCCTATGTTTTCTTCTAGGAGTTTTATGGTTTCAGGCCTTACATTCAAGTGTTTAATCCATTTTGAGTTAAGTTTTGAGAGGGTCCAGTTTCATTCTTTTGCTGTGGCTGTCCAGTTCTCCCAACATTCACTCAAGAGACTGTCCCCATATTACATTTCATTCATTGAAGAGACTTTCCCATTGTATATTTTTGGCTTCTCTGTCATAAATTAATTGATCATATATACATGGGTTATTGCTGGACTCTCTCTCCTGTTCCACTGATCTATGTGTCTGTTTTGATTACTATAACTTTGTAATACAGTTTAAAAATCAGAAGTATAATACTTCTAGCTTTGTTCTTATTTGTCAAGATTACTTTGGCTATTCAGGGTCTTTTGTGGTTCCACATAAATTTAAGAATTCTTTGTCTAGTTCTGTGAAAAATGTCGTTGGAATTTTGACAGGGGATGTATTGAATGTGTCGGTTGCACTGGGTGGTATGGATATTTTAACAATATCAATTCTTCCCAATCATGAGCACAAAATATCTGCTCACTTCTTTTTCAATTACTTTCATTAATGTCTTATAGGCTTCAGTGTATAGGTCCTTTACCTTGACTAAATTTATTCCTAGGTATTTTATTCTTTTTGATGCAATTGGAAATGGGATTGTTTTCTTAATTTCTCTGATAGTTTGTTATCAGTATATAGATACACAACAGATTTTTGTATAGTGATTTTGTATCCTGCAACTAATTCTTCCAGTTTTTGGTAGACTCTTTAGGATTTTCTCTATGTGATACATCTTCTGCAAATAGTTTTACTTCTTTCCCTTTCTAATTTGGATCCTTCTTATTTCTTTCTCTTGCCTAACTGCTTTGGCTAGGACTTCCAATTCTATGTTGAACATAGTGGGTGGGCGGGGAGGGGACAGTGAGCATCGCTATCTTATTTCTGATCTTAATCATTGAGTATGTTAGCTGTGTGCTTGTCATATTATGGCCTTTATTATCTTGAGATATGTTCCCTCTATACACACTTTATTGAGAGTTTTTATCATAAATGGATGTTGAAGTTTGTCAAATGCTTTTTCTAAATCTATTGAATGATCATATAATTTTTATCCTTCATTTTGTTAATGTGGTGTATTAACAGTGATTTGCAGATGCTGAACCATCCTTGCAACCCTGGAATAAATGCCATCTGGTCATGGTGTATGATCCTTTTAATGTATGTTGAATTTGGTTTGCTAATATTTTGTTGAGGACTTCTGAATCTATGTTCATCAGGATTATTTTCTAGTGGTATTCTTGTCTGGTTTTAGTATCGGGGGATGCTGGCCTTGTAAAATGAGTTTAGAAGCATTCCCTTGGAGCAATTTTTACAATTTCCTGAGGTATACTTCATAGGAAAATCCACATCTTGTTTTACCACAGAGGTATATCAAGCAATATACACTGATCCTGAAGTTATCTTAGGATACAGCCACAATACTTCAGAGGTAGAGCCAACCCATGTTTACTCATTTCTCAGCAATGCATGTGGCCGTCTCACAAGCCTCAGAGAGCTTATGAGTATTTTTCCATTGTCAACAGTCATAGATAAGTTCAATGTTACGTTCAGTAGCTACGGGATCATAACTTAAGCAACTAGTTAACACCTTAACTCTCATTTGCCACCTCATTGACAATTAGCTGCCTACTAGGAAGGAGGTCTTCCTGTTGATCAGACCACATATGCTGTTCTGTCCTGTTTGTCTTACTGTAACCATGTCCTGATAAAAATCCAGAGGAGGGTCAAAGTGATGAGGGAAGAACCCGGCAGAGAGGGAAAAGGTGCCAGAAGTGAGTAGAACACCATCAGCTTAACTTAAACATCTATTTGGCGATTTGGTTGCAAGCTAAGAGTAGCAAAGCTACTCATAATGGTTGAAAATCTTTGTTCTAGGGCAAAGCTAGGAAAAGGAAAACGCATTCACAGTGTCTTTGTCAGATGTTTGCCATTTTTCTCAGAGGCAGGAGAGGTGGAGGTTAAGAGAACAAACTCTGGGGTTAGACAGATATGGGTTCTGCCACTACTGGACAATTTCCTAATCAGTTCTGAGCTTATTGTGCTTATTATTATCATCTGTAACTCTGGGTTCTGTGAGCTATCTCCTATGAAACACAAGATCCTCAAAAAACAATTCACAAGTGAAACTGAAAAATCATACCAGGGTAAAGGAGCTGTTCCTACCTGAAAGGAATTCATATAGCGAAGCGATGGAGGTAGCGTGGCGTTGTTCCTGGATAATATCAGCAGCAGCTCTAAGCAGGTTGCAGAGGGCAGGGTTAGAGTGTGGATGCTTATGTCACTTTCCCATGCACTGGAAAGCCTGAAACACATTGATACGTATAATTTCACAATTCCATCTGGTCATAATTATTTCAAAAACCTGATGGAAAGAAGACGACTTTCAAATGTGGAAGAAGATGCAATGCACAAAAAAACAGAAATAAAATGGCTATAGTAAATATTCACAAAGTAAATGTCCAAGACATTTTTATAGTGTTTTTGATACAAAACAGATGGGTTAGGCAATTTTTTCGAGTCAACATTTCATACTCAAAGAGTACAAATAAGACATGAAATGCAGTCTTATTTGTAAGGGACCTACTTGGGGTGGGGAATGGATAATAGCTAACATATCGAATGCTTCCTATATTCTGTGCCCTCTTCTCCATGTAACATCTTGTTCAACCCTCCGATACCTATGAAATAGAACTGTTGCTATCCTCCTTCTACAGATGTGCAAATTGTTTCTGAGCTGGATATGCCCTATGAAGTTTCTAGTTAGCTGATTTTCAAACCTTTAAAAAGTGATGGAATACTTTTATCAAAAAATCTTGTAAAAGCTCCATTTATAATATAAATAAAAGCAAAGCTGCTCTGTTGGAGGGGGTAAGGTTGGCAGGAGGCTCCCTTCATCTTCCAAAGTAGCCTATGAAACATCTCTGCTACATCCTGTTGAACCTACTAGAAAATTCTTTCATTCAAGAAATGAGGAAAGTGAAGGCTAGAAAAGTAAAGAGACTTCTCTGGGATGAGATACATGTTTAGAAGATGATATGGCTATGTCTAGAATCCTGGTTTCCTGGCTTCCCATATAGTACTTAAAATGGAAAATCAGATAATCATTATGGGAAAACAATGTAATAAGAATAGGATGTGTCTTATGCTGTCAAATCTTTTATTTACTTGAGTATTTCCTGTCTGCGCCCCATCAACATGTCTCTTAACACTGTCCTAATTTTTTAAAAAGAAATATATATGTGTGTGTGTGTATATGTATGTATGTGTATATATATATACATATATATATATGTATATATATATATATATACATATATATATATATGTATATATATATATATATATATATATATATATATATATATATTCTATTTATATAAACTTCTTTCTATAAAGCTACCTTTAACCCAGTCAGGGGTGAATTCTAGAATGTCGAAGAGCATCAGTGGTTGAGGGCATAATGGATTTTAACATTTATATGATGAGTCATAGCAGATAGTTTAGCTGTGTCATCAATCAGGTTACCTGTGCTAATACATTTCTGATGTGGGTTGAGAAATTAACTCTCTAAAGCATTTGCCTACTATTCACACTGGAATAGGACACTGTCCACTTTCCCTCAAAATAGTCCCTTTTCAGCAAGGCCACATATGATTCTTCTCTGTGTTTTAAAAACACTTCTCCATTATGTTATATTGATTGGTTATGTTATTCTTTCTCCTTTCATTAATTATACAACATTTTCAACATTTCTCTGGCGTGGAAACAAAAATCTTGCTGTCTTTGGTAAAAGCCAAATGTAGGACCAGTGCAGTGGCTCTAAACTCATTCTCTCTACCACCTTTCTTATGCCCTCCACAAACCATTTCCGTTCTCTGAACTGCATACACTAACCACACCATGCTCATGCAGTTTTCTGGGCCTGGAAGGCTGCAGGCTACCTGGTGAACTTCTGTTCATCCTGCAAAACCCACTTAAGTATCATTTCCTTAGAGACATCCTCTTGCTTCCTCTACAAGAACTACATGCCTAATACCATTATTTGTATCCTACTACCATACCACCACCCTACCTGTATTCTTATTTGGGCTGTGTCTGCATCTGTGATTCATTCTAGATCAGTCATAAGCAAGCATACTCTGTGGATTCCTCTAACTTTTGTTACCCAGTATGGAAGATTAGATTAGTTGTTTTTCCTCAGACACTCCCAGGTATTAACCTTTTATTGGCTGTAATAAAATACACCTCACTTACATTTGTATGTTCAATAATTTAATTTATTTTCCAAGTGTTATTCGTATAAAAGGAAACCAACTAATGGCATGATGTTGATGTGATTTCTGGTGCAGAGAAAGGAATGCTTAACTTCTGCTCAAAGGTGTCAACATGCTGCCATGTGGCTATGGTGTAGTTGATGAAAAATGGCACTCAAATAGAAATTAAAATACACTAGCACTGCCTTGTCACTGACCAGTGAGTGATCTGGGACACGTACTCCTGGACAAGTCCAGTTTCCTCATGAGATCCTGGAGTTCACACACAACCTATACTATGTATCAAACCACCAAAATTTACACAAAAGGACATTCATCACATTAATGATATCCACAGTTACACAAAAAAAGATACAGTTATAAACGTTAATTATTCATGTCTCTATGTAATTACAAATATTTGCATGGCATGTGAATCCAACATTGGCATTTTTAATCTAATCCTTTAAGTATTCTGTGGTTTAACAATTTTTCTCCTTATTAAAGCTCATGAAGGTACAAAGTATTATCTGGATCACATGATAAGTGATGGAAAAGATCAAGCATGATCCTCTCCAACTAAATTGCATTCTCTTTTATACCTAGAAGTACTAGGTATTTCTGAACAAATTCTATAAAAAAAAACAAATTGAAAAGCCCAAGGGTAAATGATGGAGCAAATTTTAGCTTTCTTAGAATACCTCATTTCTTAATAATTAGAACCACTTTATTTTTGAAAATTAGATAACACAGCTGGACCTAGGATGGCTCAAATTCCTAAAATTTATCTTTTTGTTTATCCTAAACATTTATCCATTTATGCTTCCTTTTCCCATGGCATATATTCATTAGCCCCAGGATTCACCTTTTTATTGTTAAGATTTATAAATGTTCTCTATAATCTTAACTACATATTAATCACACAAAATAACCATATATGTGGACAAAGACAGAAAGTAATACATGAAAAAGTGATTACAGTTGTTTTGGAAAGTTAGAACTATGGGTAACTTTCCCCCAAAACTTCAGCTAATGTTTTTATATTGTTTTTGGTTTGGTTTGTTTTTGATTTAGGAAGGAAGAAATAAAGAGAGCAGGAAGGAAAGATGGAGAAATGGTCTCGGCATACTTAAAATTCAGTTTATCTTAAAACAATCACTAAACTCGTTATGAAAATTAAAGGCATGTATTAATTAGGCCAAAAGTGATACTTGATACTATCTACCAAAGGCTCAAATATCAGTAGAAAGTTCTGTTAACGATATAAACATTTTAAGAAACACAAGATTATAATAATCCAGAATTTGGATTATTTCCTGCAAAAACACCTGGACTATTAGACCTAAATCAGTAAACTTCCACTATAAAACCAACAAAAAAGATAATTCAAAGAGAACAACAAACTTAACATTACTTAAAACCTATTTTGGTGATTTTTAAAGTGGTGAGAGAGGAGAAGCTTTCCTAAGACACCAGAGCTGTCAACTAGGCGACCCGAGTCGAAGAGACCAAAATGCAGGCAGAGGACACACCATCCTTATTTCTCAATCTTTGCCTTGACAAAATTCCCTAGAGAAGCAACGATGGCCTATCTATTTTTAAAGAGGCAATGAAAAGGGGGGGAAAAGTCACTCTCCATCACTTCTAACAAAAATAGTGAAATTGAGAATGAATCAAACACCAATCGATACCAAGAAAAGAACTTGGGAGAACAGAAAGGTGATACAGTTTACTAAAAATCAGAGGTTGTTTTAATGTAATACATGAAAATGACAAATAGACAGGATTAAACAACTCTACCAAAATTTAAGACATTTCAAATGAGTCCAACATACTGCATAGAGAAGAAAAAAATAAGAGCGTATAAGAGAGCTCAAGAAGAAAATATTTAACTTAAATTTCATTTTACTCATATTTTAGTAGTTGATTTGGACTCTTCAGTCCTAGAAGGACCTATCAGGAAAGCAAAGAGCCTATTAATGATGTTAAAATATAACGCTGTTTATATCTGTGCATTTTTAAAATTCAATTCCAAAGCTACAACAATGACAAGCTCATCAATTCAAACTCTCGAAATACCAAAACAAGCAAAGGACCACAACTTAGTGCTAGAATCATTATAAACATACAGCTACTTAATACATGATTTGGACAGGGAATCAAAATTTTATAAATTCTTATACTGTCAAGAACACAAAATTCAGAAACAACTAAATGTACTGTTTATGTATGATAGCAAACCATATTAATTCCAGTATATTTAAATATTTTAAAAGAACTAATTCATAAAAATACAACCTGAAAAGTTCTACTGCTTATAAATTTCAAAGTAAGGTTCAGTAAGTCATGAGCAGCACTTCTTTGAAATTACAGTATCTTCTTTGAAAACTACAGGAAAAAATCGAGTTTTTAAAGTCACAAGTATTCAAACTGTTTTTCAATTCTCTTTAAACTAAAGGGCTCCTGGAGCACCTGAGTGGCTCAGTTAAGTATCCAACTCTTGGTTTCCACTCAGGTCATGATCTCATGGTTCCTGAGATCAAGCCCTGTGCATCAGGGTCTATACGGATAGTGCCTTCTCGGGATTCTTTCTGTCCCTCTCTGTCCTTCCCCTGGGGGCTCTCTCTCTCTCTCTCTCTCAAAATAAATAAATAAAAACTTTAAAAAAATAAAATTAAAAATATTTCTCAGACCACCCAATTCCCTAAGCCCAATCATGTCCTTCTTTCATATTAATGGAATCATACATTATGTGACCTTTTTTTCTGACTTCTTTTACTTAGCATGTTTTCAAGATACATGGATCTCAGAGAAAGAACTCTTGATTTTAGATTATTTTTTTAATGTTTATTTATTTTTGAGAGAGAGAGAAAGAGCACGAGCAGGGGAGGGGCGGAGAGAGGGAGACACTGAATCTGAAGCCACCTCCAGGCTCTGAGCTGTCACCACAGAGCCCAAAGTGGGGCTCGAACATGCATAGCGAGATCATGACCTGAGCCGAAATCGGATGCTTAACTGACTGAGCCACCCAGGTGCTCCTAGACCTCTTGCTTTTAAAGTCTGATTTCTAATTTACCACTTTTTATAAAATATTAAAAGCAGTTCCATCTTAAACTATGTATCATAATATTTATGATAGCATATTAATAAACATAACCATTTACGAAAAGTTTTCAAAGAGTTTTTGAAGAGGTCTCCTGGCTCACATTTTTACCCCATTCCATTACTAGAGAATGTCAGTTGAAAGTGAGGCTGAGAAATGCACTTCCAATCCTTTAATTACTTTACTGGGTAACTGGAAGTCAACATATGAGGGTTGGGATGTAATAAATTAGGTCCACTCTAATAACATTCTCATAAGTAAACCTCACACTGGCAACCACTAGGTTCCCTGTCCCATCAGGGGGCCAACTCAGCCAACACTTACATTAATCAACACTGCCCAGTCTGTCCCACAGTTTAAGTCCTTTGCCAATGTGGATGGAAAAGTGTTTGTGACGCATAAAGTACAAAGCAAAAATGTAAGACTTCTTTCATTATTTCCTAGGCCTAATAAAACATAGAGGTTTTCTTCATTTTTCAATTCAAAAGGATTGGCAGTGACTGTGTTGACATGTATGGTGAAACCATGTTTGGTCTCAACAGAAATGAGAGAGATGATCTACTGGAGCTCTACCAGCCCGTGGCTTCAGAAAGGGATGTATCCTGGTGGTCTGCACCATATCCAACCTACTCTCCCCTGCTTTTATGGACACTGTCATCTTCAGTGTCCCTGGCTTCTGTCTACACCTCTTCCTAAGTCCACTCTCAGACGGTCTTCTCCTGGAAATCCATACACTGCACAGAAGGGCAATTGGCAATGGTGTAACAGTTCAGATGAATTAGGCCTGGCCAATCTTGGTATCTTAGCAATTACGATATGCTAAACTGCATAACCCGAAGTCACAATTAGCTCTGTCTGATCCATTAAAAGACAAATCCCGATGACTAAAATTGTGTCCCTCCATGAGGAGAGATGAGAACTCAATGCCAAGATCACTAACCTGCTACTCATGTTCTCTATGCAAGCGTACTAGATTTGAGAAAATGTCCTCATGTTTAAGACTTCAGACCTTTTGTGAAATCACACATCAACATAACTCTGGTAGAGTGAGAGCATAACTGGCCACACCCATTTGAGGGAAGGTAAGAAAATCAATTTCCAAGTAATCTTGCATAGAGAAAATTCATTTCTATCAACTTAAACTCAATTTCCCTGTAACAATCTGATTCTTCCATACCTTAATAATATAAACAAAAAACTCTACCAGGTCAGGCCAGAAAGTCTCCTAAATTTAATGTCTATTATTTATCCACTAGCCCTAAAAAGATAGGATTTCAGAAACTGGTAAGTATACTCCAAAGTTTTATTCAAAAGTTTTGTGAGTTAAGATGTATTCCCTAGAAGTGTCTTAAGTCAAAGAGGGAAATATTTGACTAATTTTTCCAAGGCAGAATCAAATATTACTAAATGGAAGCTTTTGGAACCTAAGAGGAATTTCATTGAAACCTCCAAAGGCCATGATTTTTTTTAAAGTATTAAATACATAATATTCTCTTTCCTTGCCATCACACACTTGAAATGAGCTCTCTCTGGTAGCTGGCTTCACTATGGCTTCTCAATGTTTGAAACCAAGGTATAAAAAAACTTCACACTCCAAATGTGTCTAATCCTCCCTATACAGTGTATGTGTGTATAAATGGAGTAGGAAGGAGGGGAAGTGTTAAATATGGGATACTCAAGAAATTAGTATTCTACAAAAATTTTGAAGTTGTTCTCAGAAACTGGTTAAAGGTAGTTAAGCACCCAAATTTACCAGTGCTAGAAGAGCTAGAAAAGCTAACCTGTCCCATTTTTTTCAACAGCAATACATCATAGTGTGAATATAAAAAATATTTTCATCTTCTGAACCAATTCATAATAATGAGAAATTATTTATGAATGCTAAAGTGAGGAAAGCTTGTATTTTTTAGCCTAGAAAATAGGAAAAAGCAAAGCAATGTTTCTTAACTAAAAAAAAAGCTTAATTTTTAATTTTATTTATTTTAAATGTTTATTTATTTATTTTGAGAGAGAGAGAACAAGCAGGGGAGGAGCAGAGACAGAGGGAGAGAGATGATGTGGAGCAGGATCTGTGCTGATAGCAGAGTCTGATGTGGGGCCGAACTCACCAACAGAGAGATCATGACCTGAGCTGAAGTCAGTCACCCAACCGACTGAGCCCCCCAGGTGCCCCAATTTTTGTTTTAAAATAACTAAATACTTGGGGCACCTGGGGGGCTCAGTTGGTTAAGCGTCCGACTTCAGCTAAGGACATGATCTCGTGGTTCATGTGTTCAAGCCCTGCATTGGGCTCTGTGCTGACAGCTCAGAACCTGGAGCCTGCTTCAGATTCTGTCTCCCTCTCTCTCTGCCCCTCCCCACTCACACTCTCTCCCTCCCTCTCTCTCAAAAATACACAAACATTAAAAAAGTAAAAAAAAAAACAAAAAACAAAAAACAAAATACTTCATTTATAACCAAAACATTTTTATTTAGTTGTTAATATAAACATTCAAAACATATACATTTGCTTTAGTTATAAAAATAAACACATATATTTTTCAGTGAAAGCAGCAAAATTATACCTTCCGTAGTTGAGTTCATCTCTTATAACACCTAAGAATTACCTTCAATTCTGCTTTCTGATTTACTTACAACATTGAGTTTTAGAAACTAGCAACAGTAAGTCACTGCTTCAAAGTATGACATCCCTCCCCCCAATCAAGACTTTAATTGTAGATCTATACTGACATGGAAAGATAGTCACACAATTTTGATAATTTTTTTTAATGTTTATTTATTTTTGAGAGAGAGAGAGAGAGAGAGAGAGAGAAACAGTGCGAGTGGGGGAGGAGCAGAGACAGAGAGGGAAACACAGAATCGGAAGCAGGCTCCAAGCTCCGAGCTGTCAGCACAGAGCCTGATGCAGGGCTTGAACCCAAGAATCGTGAGATCATGACCTAAGCTGAAGTTGGATGCTTAACTGACTGAGCCACCCAGGTGCCCTGATAAGATTTTTTTAGAAAAATAAAATAAACCCTGATGTTTATAGCAGCATTATCAACAATAGCCATTTTATGGAAAGAGCCCAAATGTCCAGTGATTGAGGAAAGGATAAAGAAGATGTGAGATATATATACAATGGAATATTACTCAGCCATAAAAAAGAATGAATTCTTGCCATTTGCAACAATGTGGATGGAGCTAGAGACTATTATGCTAAGCAAAATAAATCCATTAGAGAAAGACAAATACCATATGATTTCACCATATGAAGAATTTAAGAAACAAATGAACCTAAGACACAGAGGCAAACCGTAAAACAGACTTGTAACTAAGAGTACACACGGAGGGTTGCTGGAGGGAAAGTGGGTGGGGGGTAGGCTAAATGGGTGATGGGGATTAAGCAGGGCACTTGCTGTGATGAGCACTGTGTACTGTATGTAAGCGACTAATCACTAAACTCTACACCTGAAACTATCATTACACTGTATGTTAACTGGAACTTAAATAAAAATTTGAAACTAAAAACAAAAAAGCAAAATAAAAAACACATACAGCTAAAATTAATTTATGTAAAATTAAATTTCCTATCTGTATCTTTATGTAGATGTACATGAGATGTATGCAAGGAAGAATGCCAAAATGTTAACAGCAGTTTTCTGTGAAGACTGAGTATAAGGGTTCTGCTTGCTCTCTTTCACTATATTTTCCTATAATTGTTTTAAATGTTTACAGTGAATATGACTATATTTGTGATTATATAAAAAGCAAAGCTATTTTCATTTTGAAAATAGAGAAAATGAAATCTATTTTGGAATGTTTAAAATATTTATATCAAATAAAATTCGTCTTTCAAGCAAGAAATAATCAAATCACCTCAACAAGTACTTTAAATCTTTCATTTACCTGAAACTAAATGATGGGGAGTCTTTAGGAATGACTTTAGGAATGATTAGGAAACTACCTAATGGGGAGTCTTTTCCATGAAAAAAGGTGCTTGAGATGGTACATTTGGAATTCAAGATTTTTATCATTGTGAGCATCACTCACAGTTCTTCTAGATGTTAAAAATGCATTGCCTACAAGTTGACAAATTTGGTGGTTACTATGAACAGGATTCTTAGACCACAAAGAATAGGAAATAAACAATACAAGTGACTACTTGAAGTGAGTTGAACAGGCATATTATCTGTTATTAAGAGACTAAATAAAGAGATGTTAATAGCACTAGGGAGCTTTCTTTGTTGTTGTTGTTGTTGTTGTTGTTTTGTTGTTTTTAATGCTAGGAAAAAAGTTAGCATCCAAAGACTATGAGGCATAATTATTTCAGATCATTTCCATGAACCTGAAACAAGGTAAAAGACCACATTATTTGCCTTACCACTTTGCCAAAACAAACCAGGGAATATGACATCTTTGGAGAGTCCTGTCCAACCTAGCATTCAACCTAGCATCTATTCATATTTTTGTTATGTCCAATAAAATCATAATAATAGCCAATCTGCCTGGTGCTATGATCCCATTAGGTCTTGCAACCTCAGCAGAGCCAGCTTAAGTCTACTAATCAGACCAAACAGCTGTTTTAACAGTTGGGTTTCTCCAAAATTAAGATATTCTATTCCTGACTGTGCCTAGCAACTCAACTGTTGAAACAGCTGCTCCAGCTGAAGAGGTAAAACCAAGTGTACATACAGTCTTCTTCCATTTCCAATGGCTATGAGATTCTTTCAGAATAGAAATTCCTAAACTTAAGTTCATGTTGACATTTCCTATCTGTTTAAAGTTTTATACTTGTATTGCCTCTATCTCTGACCTTCAGCCAATATTTCTGCCATCATCATCTCTCTTGGTGTTTGCCCTTTGTCTCCTTCATACTCTAAACCATAATTACCAGCTGGTGGTTCTGTACTTCCCTCCTTAGAAATCTCATCTGTGTGCTTTACACTCTTACTCTTCTCTCTATTGTCTCAGAAGAAGTATTTTTACTTCCTATGAAACAGAGATGGTAACTGAGGAGTCCCTAGACTCCACTAAGTGATATATTATTTCCAATGACTTAATTAACTGTTGAAGTAAGGACCGTTAAAAAAAATTTTTAAGTGCTCTCTGGCTAAATTTTTGGTCAGTTTATAAATGTCTTCAAAACTCTGGACTTGTCACCACGATCTCATTCAGATATGTCTGTTCAATTGTTTAATACTCTCTAGCAGAGAAACCTTTTCACCAATAATTTATATTATCAATAATGCAATAATGAGTATATACTTTGTCCATCTCTCTACTCAACCTTTCTACCCAGGCATTCATCCATTTTTCCACCACCTTCTTATCTTAAAATTTCTGCCAGCTGGCCTGGACATACCCAGACTAAATGGACTCTGATAAACAAAGTCTGCAAAAGATCTTGACCCTGATTTTGTAACATGTGCTCGCTGTCCCCTCATAATGTCCTCACTCCTTTAAATTATACTGCATTACAGATAATTTAAAATCCTGGCTCCCAGGGTCTAAGAACAGATTTACTGCAGGACCCGGACTCATCAAACCAGAACAAACCTACAAAGACGCTGAACACGTTTCAAGATTACAAATTTTTTCCTGCAGCAGCTCCAGCTCTTCCGCTAGGTTACGTACAGAGTGATTCTGGCACATTAATCTTAGAAACAACCTCTCCTCCATGCCCCACTTCTCAGCGGGGGAGGGTGTAAGTCAAAGATACACTACAGCAAGTGCAGATACCGTAAATGAAAAGGTGCTCACAGACCTTGTGCCAGGCAACACTGTCCTGGGGCAACTCGACTCCAAGGGAGACACTGGAGTGCTCTGAGAAACAGGGCTTCCGGGATGGAAGTCATTTTGATATGTCATGTCAAACCCTAAATTACCAGCACGGTAAAGCTAATTTTTTTTAATTAAAGGAGACTTTGAAATACTGGCTCTGCTCTCACTATCCCATTACCATAAAGTCAGTGCCACACTAGCCCCAAAGTTTCCTAACTTTGTTTTTGAGTCAGTCTGCACAACAGTATCCATTCTTCCAGCTTACAGTATTGTTAAGATCAGTTTTGCTTTACAGGGCTAAACATAGAAAAGTTTTCATTTTTAATAAGAGCTTAGATAAATAACTTTAAATCCCAAAGGACCTCGTTAAAGCAGCCTCATAAAAGTTTTACACTTGCATATGAGTTTGAAAAAAGAAAATGTCTACCTAGCAGTTTGAGCTCCTGCTGACTTCTCTAGCCTTGGGGAAGTTATTGTTGAAATTCATATGTCTTGCTATTTCTGATGATTTAAAGCAGTCTATTATGATAAATCACCATGAAGTACACCAAATGAAAGACACTGTTCAAACAAAAATCTCAATTTTAAATACACAAAATACACACAATGCACTCATCCGTATGTTTAAATAGCATTAAGGTTCTTATACATTACTCATCTAACCACATATTTTATCCTCAGAGCCTAGGATGCAAAAACATATTTTGTACCAGGTGATCTATTTTCCCTTTCTTTTTTTAGGAGGTCATTTCAACACATCTTGACTCTACTCTGGAGAATTAAAGTCCATGCAGGAAAGTTCCAACAAAATCGGAAACTAAATCAGTTGGAATAACAAGAACATAAGTAGTGGGCAATGTTAACATTTCATCATATTCCTCACAGGACCTGGGAAGATCAAGACGGACACAGTATATTTAAAAGGTGAGAGGATGATTGAAAA
Organism: Leopardus geoffroyi; assembly: GCF_018350155.1. Classification (NCBI taxonomy): domain Eukaryota; kingdom Metazoa; phylum Chordata; class Mammalia; order Carnivora; family Felidae; genus Leopardus; species Leopardus geoffroyi. The sequence goes on from NC_059332.1 coordinate 74,746,283, forward strand.
CAGAACAGAATCTTAAATGTTCAAACAATAAAACACTAGAGATGGCTCTTTAAAACTGTCTCAGTACACAGCACATCATCTTGCAATATAGTAAGTGCCTAATTAATATTTGCTAAGTGAACTTAAATCAGCTTATAGATCATTTTCTGCCATTTTATCCCATTAAAGGACAATCATCATTAGTGCTTTGCAGGCCTTGGAATCACTGACGAGGAGTCTTTACCCAACTCTGAAAATTTGGTAGATTTCAATGATAGAACTTTAGAGCAATAATGGACTTGAGAGGAATTAAGCCCCTCTGCAATATTACTAACATGTGATTATATGGTGTTTGTTGAAAAACTCGAGTAACAGGGACACTCATTGCAAAGCAGTACTTTAAATGGGAGTGAAATCTACTCTTCAGAATCTGAGCCTTTCAGAAAATATCTGACAACATCGAACACTTTCTCCTGATTTTTCTTTAAGCTAAACATTCCCCATTTCCTCTAACAGGAAATATTCCCCATTTCCTAAACATTCCATTTTATGACCATTTATTAAAAAAGCCCTACTATAATCTTCATTGGTGTATAGGATCTTATATGTTATGAACTTTTTACATGTATCAGTTCATTCAGTCTTCACAAGAACAGTGTAAAATGGGGTTTCATTAGACCCATTTTATAGAGAAGCAAACTTAAGTTCAAGAGGTTAAATAACATGCAGATGGTGTCACTAAAGAACCAAGACTCAGATCAGTACCTCTGATTCCAAGTGTTTTCCATTATACTCTTTAACCTCAGTCTTTTTAGCTGTAAAACGGGGGTAATAATATTTGCCCTTTGAGCCTCAAATGTTTCTTGGGAATATCAAATGAGAATATATAAACAAAACCATAAAAAGCAGGTTTTTATTGCTAATATCATTCATATGCAGATAGTCTGTGTTCTTTCAAGTATTTAATTTATGAATAGGAGAAGTCCAAATCACAATAATGAGAATGTCACTGTTCTTTGCTTCCAGAATTCAAAGCATATGGCAACTAAATGATCCAGGAGTATAACAAGACTAACCCCTAAAAAGATATGGGAAAGTCACTCAACCTTTGGAGTTCAGAATTCAATTAAGAAAGGACTTTCCTAGAAAAAATTATTTAATTTTACCTGTTATAAATACTTAGTAATCTGCCAGCTTTGTAAATTATATTACACTATGTTATGGATTTTTGTGGATTAGCTTGGAAATTTATTTGACATTTGTAACACAATTCTATGAGGAACATTGCTCTAGTACTAGGAAAGAAACTTTAGAACATACCCATTTGTAAGGCGAGAAGAGCCTTTTTTCGCTTTGTAAAGGCCTATTAATGGTTTTCCAAGGCATAACAGGATATTTTTAAATAATTATTTTAGTCTTATTTTTCCAAGGGGAATAAAGTAGTAGTGTATATCCTAGATCTAGTTAATGGAGAACTGACTTTCAATTCATTTTATCAAGTATTGCTGCAAAAACACCACAATAAGATGAAGATTTCCTTCATTTAATTGTTTTATAGAAGGATGGACTGATAAGCAAAGAAGCAGAAACCTATAATAAACTACCTGTTTCTCAATGAAAATCATTTAACATAAATTTTAAAAAGTGTTTTGTCAAAAATTTGAAAGATACACAAAAGTAGAGAGAATAGCATAATAAACACCCATATCCCCATCACCCAATTTCAATAGTATCAACTCATGGCTAATCTTGTTTCAGCTGTATTCCCCACCAAGTACCCTCAACCCCTGAATTTTTAAAAAAGCATATTCTACAAATACTATCATGTTATCTGTAAATATTTCAATTGCACTCTGAATTTTTTAAAAATATATCCACAATATAATCATGTTATCTGTAAATATTTCAATTGCATTCTGAATTTTTTAAAAATATATCCACAATATAATCATACTACCAAAAAAAAAAAATTAACAGTAACTCTTCAATATCATCAAATATTCACATGTCCTCAACTATTTTAAAACTTTTTTTTTTCAGTTTAAATTGAGATCCATTTAAGTTCCATAGATTCTCCTTCTGTTTGTCTTCCCCCTCCCTGTCTTTGCTAATTTTTCATTGGAAACCAGGTTGTTTGTCTTGTAGTGTTTCTCAGTCTGAATTTTGCCAATTACAAGGAGATGGCATAATTTAATATGTTCCTCTCTTCTGAATTTCCTGCAAGCTGAGAGCTGGATCTAGAGACATGATCAGATTTGATACATTGGGGAAGATTACTTCATAGGTAAGGTTATATACTTCTGTCAAGAGACATATAATCAACCCCACTCTCTTTGTCTTTCTTATTGTGATGTTTCCAAGTTCTATGATTTCATGATGGGTCAGGAAATGGTGATATCCCAATTCTAGGCTTTCTTTTTGATTGATCAGCTGGAATGTTTCTATAAAAAGAAACTTCCCTTCATAACCATTTATTACTTTGAGGTATGGTTTAAAGAAGAAAGGCAGGATAAATGCTCGATTTTCCCCCTTTATCATCTAGTTTTCAAAATAATGAGATGGCTCACTAGCATCTTTAAATTGTAATAACAAATGAAATTTCTTTGATTATTTTTAGTAGTTTAAGAACTTAGGGATCTAAACATATTTATTATTTTATTATTAAGTTATTTCCTTACCGATACTCAAATCAACCCATCCTTACCTAGCGGGGAGTATTCAGGTTGTGTCCTGAGTCTTTTTGATATGACTGATAATATTTGACAACTTATTCTTGGTTAGAACAAGATATTACAAGTTCTTCTTGTACTCTGCTTGTACAGACCTGCAATCACCCACTTCTGGATGGAATCCTTCTTGCTGTTGGTGGGAAATGGCATTTAGAAACCAAACAATTGGTTTGGGTTTGCAGACCACTGGGTGGTCAAATGCATTGTCACTGGGTTAGTCAAATGTTTTTAGGCCTTTTTCAGTGAAGAAAGCTAAAAACTATTCTTTTTTAAGATTAAAATAAATCATGTTTTGTTTTAATATTCTATTTCAAACCCAGGACTACAGTTTTACTTAACCTCAACAATCTTGCAATCCTTTTCCCATCCTCAAACTCCTAGTTTTCATTACTTGTTTGATTCATCCTAAGATGCTCATACAATAGTCTCAGTATCATTACCACATTATGACCAATAGTATGATTACTGAAGAGATTTTAAGATTTTTTTAAAGGTTTTTTTTGTTTTTGGTGTTTGTTTGTTTGTCTGTTTTGATCATTAGGATTTATCCCAAGAAAGATGTACAGCCCAATTACTATGTTTTAGTCTCCTGGAGCACTTTCTCTTTATGCATTTATACTACCAACTATATATGCACTTACATTCTTTGTTTTTTTTTTAATGTTTATTTATTTTGAGAGAGAGAGAGAGAGAGAGAGAGAGAGAGAGAGAGAGAGAGAGATAGGGCACAGCAGGGGAGGAGCAGAGAGAGCGAATCTCAAGCAGGCTCTGCATTGTCAGCGCAGAAGCCCAATGCGGGGCTCAAACCCACAACAAACTGTGAGATCCTGACCTAAACTGAAACCAAGAGTCGGATGCTTAACCAACTAAACCACCCAAGTGCCCCTTGCATTCTTTTTAAATTTCCTTTATATTTTTAGGGATGGCTTTTAAAAATTGTATTCTGCCTTATAACTAAGTAAAATATATACCTGTCCCAAAGACAGATTGATAAAATCAGGTAAATTTTTAAAAGTCTAATTTCTATTTTTGTTCTATTCATCTCTACTTTTCCTCTTTTTATATGCCATTTAAATTTTATGTTTTATCCTTTGGTTTTTTAAATACAAGCAAATATATTCATATTCTAACCATTCTTGAATAAACAATTACACACTATATACATTTCTTAATTTTTTTAATGTTTACTTATTTTTGACAGAGAAAGAGACAGAGAGAGGGATGGAGAGAGAGAGAGAGAATGAGCAGGGAAGGGGCAGAGACAGACAGAGACACAGAATCCAAAGCAGGCTCCAGGCTCTAAGCAGTCAGCACAAAGCCTGATGTGGGGCTTGAACTCACAAGCCATGAGATTATGACCTGAGCTGAAGTCAGATGCTTAACCAACTGAGCCACCCAAGCGCCCCACACTAAGTACATTTCTTCATCAAAAATTTTTCTCACTTTCTTGACATATTTTTCTTAACTTTGCCACAATATTGTCATTAATTTTTTTTTTAGAAATTTTTTTCAAGTTTATTTATTTTGAGAGAGAGAGCGAGCAGGGAAGGGGCAGAGAGAGAGGGAGACTCTCAAGCAGGCTCCGCACTGTGAGCAGAGAGTCTGACGCAGGGCTTGATGTCACAAAACTGTTAAAGATCATGACCTGAGCCGAAATCAAGAGTCAGACGCTTAACTGACGGGAGTTACCCAGGCGCCCCAGTATTTGTCATTACTTTCTACAATTGTATGGTTCTTAATTGCAAGAATGCCTCAAAATTTAACTAGCCCCACTGATGGACATTTGAGTTGTTTCTTTGTTTCATTCATTCATTCACTCATGTTACTGACAATGCAAATACCTGTACTACTAAACTGAACAGTCTTGTGTGTGTGTGTTCATCCTCTCATTTTTGGCCAACGTGCCTTTGAAATAAATTCCAGAAGTGAGACAATTCCAGAAGTGAGACAGCTTCATCAAAAGGTAAGTGCACTTGTAATTTTGCCACATTCCCTTCTAGAAGGATTGTATCATTTTGTGTTCCCAGTATTGTACCAGACTTCCCATTTCTGCACAGTTTCATCAGAAGAGTATGTCGTCAATCTTCTGGATTTTTGTCAATGAAATCTAATACAATGTTTTATTTTGCACTTCTTTTATTAACAGTGAGATTGTACATCTTTTTCTGCGTTTAAGAGTTCTCTGAATTTCTTTTCCTATGAAATATCTGTGCATATCTGTAGTCCATTTTTCTACAGGGTTGTTAGCTTTTTTTCCTCTGTAGATTTTCATACCTGAGGTTTATCAGGCTTTGTCTGTGGTTGAATTTACAGAGTTTTCATAGTTATTCTTGTTTTTTGGTAGAACAAAAGTATTTTATTTTTATGTACTCAAATTCATCACTCTCTCCTTACTGCTTTTAGATTTTAAGACATAGAAAAATTTTTCTCACTCTAAGGTGATGAAAGAATTCACCCCTATTTTCTTTTTGTACTTATGTGGTTCCCTTTTTTAAAACCTCTGATCCACTTAGAATGTGTTCTAGTGTGTTATGGGAAGATTGAAACCTTAGTTTTTCCTTGTGTGCATATCCTATTGTCCCAACACTATTATAAAGTCTACATTTCCACACTAACTTGTGAGTTATATTATACATTCTAATTATTATACATTCTATTTCTACATGAGATCAGCTCTATTTCTACTGAATTCCAATGGTCTATCTATTCATGGGTTAGTACCATACTATTTTAATTCCAGTAGCTTAATAATATGCTTTAGTATCTGGTAGGGCTAGTCCCTCCCATGATTTCTTCTATATTTCAGGGTTTTCCTAACTATTATTGTTTCCAAATGAACTTTATAATCAAACTGTCTAGCTGAAAACAAAACAAAATCCGACAGTATTTTATTGAGTTTTATTTTATTGGGTTACACATTAATTTAGAAATGACTGACATTTCAATGATATTTAACCTTCTTATCCCAAGAATATGGTATGTATTTCCATTTGTTTTAGATAGCTCTTGAAGTCTCTTTTTTTTTTTTTAAATTTTTTTTTCAATGTTTATTTATTTTTGGGACAGACAGAGACAGAGCATGAACAGGGGAGGGGCAGAGAGAGAGGGAGACACAGAATGGGAAACAGGCTCCAGGCTCTGAGCCATCAGCCCAGAGCCTGACGCGGGGCTCGAACTCACGGACCGCAAGATCGTGACCTGGCTGAAGTCGGACGCTTAACCGACTGCGCCATCCAGGCGCCCCATCTTGAAGTCTCTTTTAAGAATGTTTTATAATTTTCTTCATACAGGTTTTGACCATTTCTTATTAAGTCAATGTATTCTTTCTTTTTCTATTGTAAATGGACTATTCCCTTTCATAATACATTCTAAGTGATTTTTGATTGTATATTAAAAAAACAATAACCTTTACATAATTTGTAATTTAATAAGATACCTTACTGAAATTACCTTACTGCTTATAGTAGTTTTCTTGATACTTTTGGGTTTTCCTGATATATAATCATATCACCCTTAAATAGTTTTATTTCTTCTCTTACAATTCTTATGCCAAAATTGCTTTTTCTTGTCTAATTGCAGAAGTTACTATCTCCAACACAGTATGAAAGAGTTAACATTTTTAAGTTTAAAAATACAGCCACTGCTTAAGTGAATCACACTAATAATTAGAAAAATACTATTTATAATAACAAAATATCAAATTGCCAAGTTAAAAAGTGTTGACCATGATGTGAAGCAACTGGAATGCTTCTAATGCTGGTGCAGGTATAAATCTGTCTAGCTACTTTGGATAGCTATCTGGAATTATCTAATAATATGGAAGATGGACTCTGAGACCCAGTCACTGCATTTCTTACTGTAAAGAAAAGTTCACACAAACTAACAGAGAGATGAATAAGAATGCAAATTACTACATTATCTGTAATGGAAAAAATTGAAAATAACGTAAATGTCCACTGAAAGGTTAATCAATAAATAAGTTGTGGTATACTCTGATAAAGGAATATTTACAGCAATTAAAATAAATGAATGAACTACAAGTATCAACATGAGAAAAACCTTTTAAAAAACCTCAAGTGAAAAAAGCAAGTTGAGAAAGAGTAAATACAACATGATACCATCTACATGGCATTTAAAAACATGTAAATTCATAGCATATAATCTTAATGTTTATATTTAGCAAAAGTATAAAAATACACATAGTAAAAGTATGCATGGCAATGAAAAACACCAAATTTCAAATACCACGTTTCTTCTGGGGAAGGACAAAAGGGGATGGATTCAGTGGATAGAAGCTTCAACTGTTTTAATGTCTTATTTTTAAAAATTATCTACCTATCTATGTATCTATCAATCTATCACAAATATGGTAATATGGTAAGGTTTATTAAAGACAGGAAGAAAATGGGGATTTATTATTCTCTAACTTTTCTATAAATTCAAAACAGTTCATAAAAAAAGGTGATTAGATTATATACATTAGACTGATTAGATTATAAATTTGATCAGAATGCTTAGGAAATTAGCTAAAGTGCTCTGAGAGACTGGCCCCCTCACTGAAGTATGAGATGTGAGAAAACAAATACTTTCACTGACATAACCAGCAATATAGACAGAACTGTTCAACAATGAGCCTTGAATACAGATACATGACTAGGGCAATTGTTCTTCCCTGCTGAGGACATTAGCCAGTGTTCACAAGAGGTCTACAGGAGTATATACTGGATACAGGGCTTAAGGAGGGGTACCTGGGCAGACACAGCCAGCAGAAATAAGACGAAATGATTGCATAAAAACCCTGAATCATCTACTATGTGTCATTTCCTTTCTTGACAGTTTCTAAACTAGATATTCATAAAGATTGAGAAATGTCTTCTATATTTAAAGATAAACACTTAGCACACTGGAACCAAAAGTATAAAGCAAAACCAGCTGTTGGCAGGAAACTAACTGCAAGAAAACAAAATGGAAGACCAGAAGTTCCAGGATTAAGACCAATACTAAGGCGAATATCACTTTTATCTGGAAGGATCAATTCATAACTCTTAGTGGCAAGAGAGTTCACAACACTACACAAAATAGAATTCAAAAGGAAACACCCAAATCTCACCCTCAAGCGCCTTATTTCAAAATAACGTATGTACCATTTATAGATCAGGTTTATGAAATCTTTGGGTAGAAAAGTAACATATCAAGTCATCTGGACAAATACAGAGGAAGAAGCAAGAGCTCCTTTAGAGTAACAAATTACACAGGCCTCTCCCACTTATGCCCTTTATGGCTAAAGAGCCTTGTTAGCAGTTCAAGGCGCTGGTGTGTTCACCTCTGATCCAGCATCATTAACCCATGCCCTCTGTTCTACAAATCTCATTTCTCCAGGAGACTGCCCAGATAGCCACTTCTTCCTCAGACCTGAACAGTAATTACTCCTATGGGGCTTGAAGAGTCAATGTTAATGTATTACTTACCTGTAAGACAGGCTGATGTAGTACATTCACTCATCAGTTAGAAACATGCATTTTAGCTACCACTTTATGGCACAAGAATACCAACCTCATTTCAGTATTGAAGAGTAAAGGTCAGCAAACTTCTTCAGAAAGGGTCAGACAATAAGTATTTTAGGCTTGTTGGACATCTGTCACAACTACTCAACTCTGCTGCTGTGGGGCAAAAGCAGCCATAAACAATGTTTATACAAATGGGCGTGGCTGTTTCAATAAAGTTTTATTTACAAAAAGCAAAGGAGTTGGGTGAGGAGTGCATCTGGACTTGTCCTGCTGGCTATAGTTTGCCCACCCCTGATCTAAAGCAATCAAGCACACTTTGGAAAGAGAACTGTCTCACATGGACCATGTTAGTTGTTTTCACTTTTTAAAGCTCCATTCATTCCAGTCTTCATCAGCAAATACACATCAATTACTTATATGTAAGAGATGTTTCCCACAATGAAACCTTTCTACTTCTCTGGCCCTCACTGCTCTATTTCCTCTGAATAAAAACAGATTTGTAGCCTTTCAGAGATTAAGGGCTCTGTTTAGAAGCTAATGCAAGCTTTGAATACTTGCCACAAAAATGCACATACACCATACATAATTTTTTATCCAATTTCATGGGATTCACAGACACCCTGAAATGTGCTGGAAGTGAGGGCAAAATGTCTAAGAACTCCAAGTTTCTGTCTTATCTCTTTGACTTAGTTATCTACTGCTACTAATAACTACCCACAAATTGGGCAGCTTAAAACAACAATCATCTGACAATTTCTGTGGGACAGGAATCTAGAAACAATTTAGCAAGGTGTCTCTGGTTCAGGCTCTCTCATGGGGCTGTAATCAAGAAGTCAGCAGGGGCTGCAGTCATCTGGAGGCTGGGCTGGGGCCCCAGTATCCGCATACTGACAGCTGGATCCCCTGAGAGTGAGTGAGACACACAACCAAAAGGAATCCACTGTGCCTTTTATGACCTACTCTCAGAATTTACACTTTGTCACATCCACTTTGTTCTATACATTAGAAGTGTTTCACTAGGTCCAGCCCACACCCAAGAGCCAGGGGAATTAAGCTCTACCTCTTAAAGGGAGGAAGAAAGAATTTGTGGGCATATTTTAAAACCATCACACATCTCCACGTAACCCAGTGATACCAAAAAGGTAGGATTCTATTTAATCTGCCGGTAATACCTCAGTGTTCCTAGCTTATCAAATAAATACCTGGCACTGATTCATTAATACACTGAGTTAGGCAGGGATCAGGTAGTTTTTCATAATAATCCTGTGAATTTGGTAGCATACCACTTTTAGAAGTATCTAAATAGAATCTTTATTTAGCTTTCACAAATGAATTAAACTATAAAATGAAGAATGGATGGTGATTCCTCAGCTATGCTGCCATGGCTTAAGCAAATCTTCCCCCCAAAATTTTGGTTCAGGGAGATTTATAGAAGAAGGTAAAAAGGACAAATTTTGTTGATAAGAAAGAGCTATCACTTTGAAAATTAAAAAAAAAAAAGAAAAAAAAAAAAAAAAAAAGAACAGCATAACAATCCCTAGCTAATTAAGATTTACCTTCCAAACTGGCTAAACAAAAACTATCATCCCCCTGAGCACTTCCTGAATTCCCAACTTTTGGAATTTTCCCTTCAGGTTTTTCACCAAGGCTTTGATTATCTATAAACCTGCCAAGCACATAGCCCCAGGAGGTAGAGCTGCCAGGCATAATCAATATGGTCGGAGAGAGGTAGATGTACATGTCACATTAGCATTAATTAGTGTCACCTGCAAAAGTCCCAAGTGCATCAATAAAAAATTAAGATCTTCATGTAAAAAAAAAAAAAAAGCCCTAGGTTAAAAATTTTCCATTAAATTTTCTTCACTTTCAATTGATTTCAGTGCAAATATGCACAGAGTTTATATAAATATTCCAAGATGTCAAATAAGCCCTCCAACATTTATAGGTCATGTCTCCAAGGTACAGAAATGGGATCTGTAGTTAGTCTGTGTCTGTAAAAACATCTGCATTCTTTAAGGGAAGGCAAAGTAGAAGAAACCGAATTTTCCAATGGAAATATGAAACTGGAAGCAGGAAGATAGCTTTGGGACAGTTGGTTACCTCTACACCTTTTCTCCTCCTGGCCAGACATGGGCACTATGGTGAATTAACACTCGATGATACATGTATACTTGCGTAACAACTCCAGTAGTTGTAATTCCTCATAGGCCAGTTTACTCCTAGTTACAATCCAGGGAGCCTAGCACATGGACAGAGTCCAATATGAGTGGCTGATGTATATATTGATGCTTTGGGACATATTTTATATTATGAACCATCCTAGAGATTTGAGTCCTTTAGTAAAAACTAATTTTGCCTTTGGGGTATTTTCCGTGCAGTCACCAGAACATATAATACATATACTAGATTAATACCACATATACATTAATCCCATTCCTAGATATATGTTCTACGAAAGCAAGAGATTCATTGCTTTTATTCACTAATGTGTACCTATCACCTGACACATTAGTTGAATGCATGAACAAACACATAAATAAACAAATATTCTACCTTACCTGTATGTACAGTAGGACAAGGCTGTCATGAATATGTTAGCAAAATACAATTCATTCTTTGAGTAGTTTAAAACATATTAAATTTAAAATTGTAAATAAATATAAATTCTTTTATGAATTCCCTTCCCTTGGTATATAAACACTCTTGGAAATCATCAACACGTGACTTCTTTCAGTCTATTCCCCTTGCTGGATGTAACCAAGCTATACTTGACATACACTGACACCTACTGGCTGATGGAAAATGTGTTCTGTGTGCATATATACATTCTACAATCTTTCTTTCTTAAATTCTTATTTTCCAACTTCAATTCATGTAATATCAGAAAGTCTCTCTACATTCACTTTGCTCCACTGATATACAGGATTCTGTGCAATTTTTCAAAGGTATATTCTTTGGACCTGGTGTTCCCATGAAAAAGGGTTCCATGATCACCTAAGATTCCTAAGTGCTAAGTGCTATGTTTTCCTCTTAACAATTCACATTGAACTTTGGACTATTAAGGTGCTGAGCAGCATAGCAGTAATGATGCTTGTATAAAATTTCACTGAGCCCACTGAGTCACAAATTTGTTTAATAACAAAAATGATAACAATAATAAGCAACCATTATTGCATAGTAAGAATCTCAGTATTATTTGACTATGGCATCCTTTTTTGCTCCCACAAAAAACCTATTAATATCTTTATTAATACATTTTGGGAAATGCATCCTGCAATTTCCTATCTTTTCTCAGGATGTCTCTTTTTCAACCTCCTGCCCCCATTATCTTTCCCTCCCTTAATTCTCAGATTAAATGCTACCTTCTCTATGAAATTTTTCTTAATTATAATTAATGAGAAAGCCATTTGTTTATGTCTGTCATAGGACAGAGCATGCATACCTTCTAGAGTTTTTATGTAACTTGTTAGTTTCCAAGATTAAACACTGAAACTCTGGAAGTAAAAATTCTGTCTCATCTATATTTTTATCTTCTATATCTCTAAGCAGAAAGTTTTACACACAGGAAGCCTAAGTGAACGTCTGTTGAACTGAATCGGAGGCTAAGTACTGCATGCATTAAATACTTGCAGCAAGAGAAAACTAACCTTCGGTTTATAAGACAAACTAAACACAACAGAGCTTGTGATCACACGGTTTAAAATGCTTATAAATGTTCCATACAGTTAAGTATACTTACCCCAAAAGATGAGGAAATTAAGGCCCAGATTGGAGGTTATCACTTGGCCTGGCAATGTAGCTAGTCAATGGAAAATCTGGAACGAGATTCCATGTCTAACTACAATCCCATACTCTTCCCATTTTAAAATGTCAAATGTACTCCTACAACTTCTAAGTGCCCCAAATGTCTCAGGTCATCTCAATATCAAATGCCCTAACAATCACCCCCAATTACAAATAGGGGAATCACTTCTGTGACTGACTTACTTCAGAGTGAAGTCCCATACCAGATATGATTATTAAATTTAAGAAATACATTTCCACAACTGAATCATGAAGCCCTATGCCCAATTTCTTCAATTAGAAGATAACACAGTCACTTTAATCTTTCTAGGTTCACACTACTCTTACAGAACACATTTGCTGAATTATATGTAAAGTGCACTAATAATTTGCATGTATCTATAAGTATCTGAAGAACTGTTTGGGTAGGAATTTTGCTAAGGACAAGGTATTTCCAAATAATCTCCTACCCTAAAGTTCTGTTTTCACCGCAGTTGTTTCTTTAAACACAGACCAAGAGTTTCATCAAAGAGGTAAAAAGTGGCTGGTAAGCCAACATGGATCTGGAGGTTTTACAACGACTAAGCCTGTAACCCTGCACTGGGAGAAGAATGGGGTGAATAGACAAGTAGCTATTGGAACTAGGTCCAAAGAAGCCCAGGGAAAGCAAATCGGGTAGGAGACCTAAATGAAAACTCAATGTGGAGAAGGCTGAAAAAACCAAGTATCTGCAAAGGAGCTGAGCATGTGAGTCAAATGTGGAAAAGAGAAGGAAGGAGGTCAGCCCAAGATGCGTTAACATGGGTAGGAGCCATTTGTGAGTGCATGGTGTAAAAATAGATTAAGATGGGCTTGGGAGCAGCCAATTAAGACTGGTGTTTGCAACTAGCAGGGAAAAAGAGAAGACATTGAAATTAGGTTTAGAGGCAGAAGCCAAGTTTAGGCTTCATTAGGTAGGTAAAAAGAGTGGATTAGTTAATCTTACTTGGGGGCTAACAGGAAAGAGATTTGATGGTATCAATCTGAAGAGTCCAAAAGCAGCACTTAGTAAATAAATAAATCCATTTACGTGAGTGTGTGTGTGTGTGTGTGGGGGGGGGGTGTTTGGCTTTTACAGGCAGTGTTTTTTGATGGTACTGTGAGTACTGACATAAGGACATAGCCAAAGGTTTTGAAGACAGACCTGTTTTTGAATCCTAAATCTATTACATCTTAGCTGTGCCTCATTGGGCAAGTAACCTCAATTTCTAGGACTTGTTCTAACCACAGCACCTTGACACATGTTATAAGGATTCAGTGGTACAATGTATTAAAAAGCTTAGAACAAGTCTGATACATAGTAAAGTCTTGAAAATAGTTAATATTTTGTTAGATCATTAAAACCACTATACTTATCCTTATATCTTTAAAGACATAAAGAGAAGGGGATTTATAGGAAGCTTACAAAAAAGAATAGACAGATGTGCAGAAAACAACAACAAAAAAAAATATTACTCCCAAGGAGAAGAAAAGTAGAATGACAATCTATAGTCTCTATATAAACCTTATTTGAACCCAGACACTTCTATTCAGAAAACTCAACTATGCCTGAATAACTTTTCAGAGTTAACTTGAACAACCTAGCACATAAAATGTCAGCTGTGCCTCCCAACCTCCCCCTTTTGGCCTTATCGATTTAGAAACAAACTCCGTGATAAAATTAGCAAGGTTAAGTCACTTCACCAGTAAAGATATCATTATTTTATGTTACTAAAAGGAGAAAAATTATGGAAATAAGAGGTGCTAAGAAAATAAGAGTTAAAAAAAATCTAGAAACCCACAGGGCTTAGAATAAATTTTTATATATTTATCTTTATATAATTCCCTAGGACGTAAGGAATAGTTTATTAGCCATGCACAATAGGAGAAAAAAATTTGTAGGTCTCTAATGAAGACCTTACACATGTAAGAATACTTATAAACAAAAATATCAATTTCCATATCAATCCTTCTCTTATAGAAATACCACAAAAATAATATGGACATTGGTTGAAATAGAAAGCTTCGAGTCCTGTGGGTAATTATAAACTCTTAGACACAATGAACTATGTATGACATGCACAGATGAATGATTTGAGAAGCTGGAGAATGCCATTCTGATTGGACATGACAGAGGATGTGGCAGGCATAGGACAAAGCAAGACTAATGAGGTTAAAACAGAGCCAGGCTGTAGAAGACCTCACGTACTAATCCAAGGAGATAAAGACTTTGGATAGGCAGAAGGAAGCAGAGGAGTGATACAATTGGGGATGGCCAGGCTGGCTGCAGAAGGTAAACTGGATTAGAGAGTTCTGACAGGCTGAAGAGACACACATAACCTCCACACAAAGAATAGTAATACCTGAACTAGGTTGGTAACAATGCTGAAGAGAACAAAAATAATACATATGAAGAAGATTTTGAAATAACACTGGACATGACCTCCTAACTGGTTGCAAGTAGGGGAATTAGGAGAGAATTAATGGCCAACTTCAGGATTTGAGCCTGGGTGACTGGGAAAATCAAGATGCCACTGATAGACACAAATGGAAGGAAAACATACACTCTCCAGGAACGTTAATGAATTTCTTCTACGTCACACATATTGAATATAAGAAGCCAGTGGGACACCTGGCAGAGACAACCTAGAGACAAAACAGAGATGTAAGCAAAGAACCTAAGTGAAAGGCAGGTCTGAAAATGTAGACTTGAAAGTTTTTACTCAACAGAAATTAGAGTTTCTACAATGAGAGCAGACGGACTTTAGCAAAAGGGAAAACGAAGTCAGGGACATGGTTTCAGGCTACAGGAAAAAGAAATGGCAAAGGAGGAAGAGAAGAGGTCAAAACAAAGGAAAGGAAAGCGACCAAAGAAGCCAGAAGAAAACCAAAAGAAGACCAAGACAAATGCCTTGAAGAATAAGTGGTGAATAAAAATGAATGCTAAGGATTGAGAAAAAGCACATGATTTCGCTTACCAGATGACCCACTTGAGATCTGTGGATCATTAGCTTCAGTAAATAATTGAAGTAAAAACATAAGTGGACATGTTAGAAAGAAGACCTCTTTAAACATGATCCAAAAGTAAGAGGCCACCAATTCCAATTTTAATTTTGATACGATTGGATTATGACAGGATCATAATAATATGAACAGGCTATTCCCAAAAGAGAAAATTCAAATGGATGGTAAACATAAATACAGATGTTCAACCAAAGTAAGGAAAACACATATTTAAAAAAGATGCAGTTGTATCAGATTGACCAAAATTAATAAACCTGATGGTATCAAACACTGGAATAGGTATGAGGAGAAGGGTAAAAGGGCTGACTAGAATAGCCCCTAGGAGAACAACAATATCTATTAAAATTTCAAATACCAGTAGTAAGGACCACTCCCACTCTCCAATAAAAAGAATCAGAGCTGCTTGTTATGGCAGATTCTAGAGATGGAGCAGTGAAAATATGAATCTGGAGCATTTTACAGCATCAGAAAGGAAAAGGGTGATCAAAATTTAAAAATATGGAGGCATGTCAAAGGGATCCAGGAGCCATCCTAAAAGAGCTCTCAATGGCCAAAACTAGAACAATCTGAGCAAAAGAAAATAAATTAATAAGCATGTAAATAACAAAATATATAACATTGTATTGGATTATAACCCAAGGTATAAAATAAATATACATGAGTCCATCAGATAAAAATAATCGAATAAAGGGGTGCCTGGCTGGCTCAGTTGGTTGAGCGACTGACTTCGGCTCAGGTCATAATCTCACGGTTTGTGAGTCTGTGAGTTCGAGCCCCGCGTCGGGCTCTGTGCTGACAGCTCAGAGCCTGGAGCCTGCTTCGGATTCTGTGTCTCCCTTTCTCTCTGCCCCTCCCCCACTCATGCTCTGCCTCTCTCTGTCTCAGAAATAAATAAACATTAAAAAAAAAATAATTGAATATATAAAAGAAACAAATCTTCCTCATGTAAAAATTCCAAATAATATATATAGATAGCACTATAATATATATAGACAGCACTATATATAATATATATAGATAGTACCTCTTTTTCAGGAGATGACGCTAACCTTTCTCCCTCCTCTTTGAGTGTCGGCTGGACTCAGTGACTTAATTCCAAAGAACAGAATGTGGAAAAGGAAAAACAGTCACTTCACAGTGAAAAAACTGGCCAACATCACCTAGCCAAGTGATCACAGTGAACATCACCAGTGATGGTTGTGGATACTCTGTGCCTCCTGATATAACATGAGGATATTCTTTCCCAAACCCACCATCTCAGTACAATCAAATGTATCAACTAAACCCAAAGTAAAAGACAGTTAAGAAAATATTTAACCAGTCCTTCTGAAAAATATGAAATTGTTCAAGACCAGAAGAGACAAAGGAGACACAATGAATTAATGCAATGCAGTATCACAGACTGGATCCTGGAATAAAAAAAGAACGTTACAGATTTCAAGCTGTACTACAAAGCTGTAATCATCAAGACAGTATGGTATTAGCATAAAAACAGATGCTCAAAACAATGGAACAGAATAGAGAACCCAGAAATGGACCCCCAAACATATGGCCAACTAATCTTTGACAAAGCAGGAAAGAATATCCAATGGAATAAAGAGTCTCTTCAGCAAGTGGTGCTGGGAAAACTGGACAGTGACATGCAGAAAAATGAACCTGGACCACTTTCTTACACCATACACAAAAATAAACTCAAAATGGATGAAAGACCTCAATGTAAGACAGGAAGTCATCAAAATCCTTGAGGAGAAAGCAGGCAAAAACCTCTCTGACCTTGGCCACAGCAACTTCTTACTCAACACATCTCCAGAGGCAAGGGAAACAAAAGCAAAAATGAACTACTGGGACCTCATCAAAATAAAAAGCACAGCAAAGGAAACAATCAGCAAAAGTAAAAGGCAACTGATGGAATGGGAGAAGATATTTGCCAAACAACATATCAGATAAAGGGTTAGTATCCAAAATCTATAAAGAACTTATCACACTCAACACCCAAAAAACAATCCAGTGAAGAAATAGGCAAAAGACATGAATAGACACTTCTCCAAAGAGAAGTGGCCAACCGACACATGAAAAAATGTTCAACATCACTCATCATCAGGGAAATATAAATCAAAACCTCAATGAGATACCACCTCACACCTGTCAGAATGGCTAACATTAACAACTCAGGCAACAACAGATGTTGGCAAGGATGCGGAGAAAAAAGATCTCTTTTGCACTGCTGGTGGGAATGCAAACTGGTGCAGCCACTCTGAAAACAGTCTGGAGGTTCCTCAAAAAATTAAAAATAGAACTACCCTATGACCCAGCAACTGCACTACTATGTATTTATCCAAGGGATACAGGTATGCTGTTTCGAAGGGACACACGCACCTCAATGTTTACAGCAGTACTATCAACAATAGCCAAAGTATGGAAATAGCCCAAGTGTCCATCAATGGATGCATGGATAAAGAAGATGTGGTATATATATATATACGTATGTGTGTGTGTGTGTGTGTGTGTATATATATATATATATACACACACACACACACATACGTATATAATATGTATATATACGTATACATATATACGTATATATACGTATATATATATAGTGTGTATGTGTGTATATATATATGTATGTATATATATACATACATAAATATATATATATATATATATATATATACACACATATATACACACACACACACACACACACACACACACACATACGTATATAATATGTATATATACGTATACATATATACGTATATATACGTATATATATATAGTGTGTATGTGTGTATATATATATGTATGTATATATATACATACATAAATATATATATATATATATATATATATATACACACATATATACACACACACACACACACACACACACACACACACATATACGAAAGAGTATTACTCGGCAATCAAAAAGAATGAAATCTTGCCATTTGCAACTACATGGATGGAACTAGAGGGTATTATGCTAAGCGAAATTAGTCAGAGAAAGACAAATATCATATGACTTCCCTCATATGAGGACTTTAAGACAGAACAGATGAACATAAGGGAAGGGAAGCAAAAATAATACAAAAACAGGGAGGGGGACAAAACATAAGAGACTCATAAATATGGAGAACAAACAGAGGGTTACTGGAGGGGTTGTGGGAGGGGGGATGGGCTAAATGGGTAAGGGGCATTAAGGAATCTACTCCTGAAATCATTGTTGCACTATATGCTAACTTGCATGTAAATTAAAAAAAAAAAAAGAACGTTAGTAGAAGACTTGGTGAAATCCAAATAAATCTGGGAATTTAGTTAATATTAATGCACCAATGTTGGTTTTTCAGTTTTGAAAAAGGTGTCATGGTGATGTAAGATAACATTAGGCAAAACTGGAACTGGGTCAAGGGTATGTATACAGGAACCATCTATACTATCTTTGCAACTTTTCTATAAGTCTAAAACTACTCCCAAAATAAAAAGTTTATTTAAAAAAATGTAAATTAACTCTATCCCAGGAGCAGCAACTCCACTTCTTCCCATCCACTTTAAACAAGTCCTTGCAGAATTTCACAAGGAGGTATGTACAAGGGTCTTCACTGCAGAACTGTTACTATCAAAGAAAAAAAAATTAAAATAATTGCAACAGAATGACTAAAGAAACCATGAAATATCTATATTATGGAATATTATAAAGCACTTAAAATGAAATATCTACATGTATTGGGAAGATATAATGCTGAGTGAAAAAATAGACTGTGGAAGGGTACTATGAGATATGGTAAGAAAAATGAAAAGATGACACACAAAACCTTTCTATATACACTCCTGGGGCATTTATAAACATGTCTATGTTGAGATAAAGAGTGTTCAGAGTGGCGACTTATATAGGGGAAACTAGAATTCAACATGGTGGCCAAGGGGATTTGAGTTTTATTCCAAGATGTTGAATTTATTGTACAAGAAGAATGCCTACATTATTTACCTGGGGAATTACAAGTGATTAATTTTTTTAAGGTAGGGAGAAAATTTTCCTCTAACATTAGAGAGAAAATGGCAGGGTAAGGTTCTGGCAATTGCTATGGTGCAATAATGCAGAGGGCATCCCATGGAGACCAGCAGTATTACTGGAGGCCCTTGGCCGGAAGCCCAGCCTAGGTCCCTGAGACAAGCAGTTACTCTCGTGGTAGATGTTACAACAGCAGCTGGCCTTAACACTGGAGAGGCCAATAATGTCATGTTCAATGTATTTTGTTCCCAATAGAGGTGCAAGCACCTCAATGCCTTGAGGGCTCGTGCAGCCACCTGGATTAAAAAAAAAAAAAAAATCCCCATGTGCTACTGAAAGAAACTGACTTCTTCCCTCTACTCCAGCTGACCTTAGAATCCAAGGTTTATTTTACACTCACTGTCAAGAATAAAAGCAGAGCCAATCAGGACTACTGCCGTTGTTTTAGATGACAAATGTCAAACTATTCTGGCAGCTATGGAAGATACTGCCCTTTTCTTTTATACTCATTATCCTACATGAAGCCACATTGAACTTCCTTATAAGATAGGACTACAAAAACACATGGAATAGGTTGGAGAAAATTTAACTCAGAGCATATATTTAAATAAGTGCTTAATGGGGCGCCTGGGTGGCGCAGTCGGTTAAGCGTCCGACTTCAGCCAGGTCACGATCTCGCGGTCCGTGAGTTCGAGCCCCGCGTCAGGCTCTGGGCTGATGGCTCAGAGCCTGGAGCCTGTTTCCGATTCTGTGTCTCCCTCTCTCTCTGCCCCTCCCCCGTTCATGCTCTGTCTCTCTCTGTCCCAAAAATAAATAAACGTTGAAAAAAAAAAATTTAAATAAGTGCTTAAAGCTCCATTTCAAATACTACAGTTTTTCTTAATATGTTTTAAAGAGATCATTTCCTACCAATAATCAGATATTTTTAAAATAACATTTGAGAAGCTTTAGCTATACAATTAAAAGTAAGTTTCTCCTCTACCATAGCTAAATACATTTCAGATGATGAGAAGCCAAGGCCCCCTTCCAACTCTCAGTCTTCATTCAAACAGGTCACAGAGATTCTGTAGTTCATCATTTTAATAGCACAAAATTAACACAATACTCTTTGCATTGAGACAATAAAACTTGAACCCTGCTGAACCCAATTGCGCTTTCTTTGTGCTTACACTTAGGTAAATGACACGCTGGAAAAAGTCACACTATAAATTCACAATTGCAACCCTAACAGGCAATGAACACCACCAACCACTCCCACACATCTCTAGTTATCTCACTCACCTCCTCTCCAAATGACCATTTTGAATCTTATCCATTCTCCTCAAGCCTCCAACCGTCCACTACACCATCCCTTTCCCTCTTATGCTTCTCCCTACACCACTCCTATTTTATAGATAAAATAGATGCATAGAGGACCAAGTCCCTTATCTTCCCAAAACCTAGTATGCAAGCCTGTTCCATCCACTCCAATTTTGACCTTCCCTCCTGTAACAGAAAGGAAATTATCCCTACTCCCAAAGCTAGTTTGAGATACCAGCCCCTCCTATCCTGTCAAAATCAATCACCACTTCTTTCTCATGTGTAATCAACCTCTTCCTCTTAACAGGATCCTTTCTATTGGCTTTTAAATAGGCTCAAGAGGATCTAACCCCACCTACCTGGCTTCATCAGCTTCCCATCCCTTCAGATCTCTCCTTCCCTTCAAAGCCAAACTTCTCAAAACAGTTGTCCATATGTGTCTCTGTCACATCAGCTGCCACTCACTGCTCCCCCATTCCAATATAGCTCCCAGCTCTGTCACCTGACAAAACAATTCCTGCTAAGGTCATGATGACTTTTTCAATCTAAATCCAATACATGTTTTATATCCAACATCTTATCTGACCTCTCAGCAGGATCTGACCACTTATTTCTTCTTAAAGTACTTTCTTCTTCCCTCAGCCTCTATGAAAATTTCCTCCTAGCCCTCTGGTTGCTCCTCCATCTCCTCTCCAGGCTCACCCTCCTTTATCCGGCCCATAAATGTGGTAGTTCTTCACAGCTCAGTCCTTCCACCTCTCTTCCTAAACAATCCCACCCCTGCCCTTGGCTTCAATTATGACCAATATGCAGATGACTCACAAATTTAAAAACCCAGCCCAAACCCTGCATCAGAACTCCAGGTCTGCATATTAACTTTGTTTGCTATTTCCTCTTGAATGACTCAAATGTAACTCAAACTCAATACATATAAAACTGATCCTCATGATCTTCTCCCAAACTTGATCTTCTTCCAACATTATCTATCCCAATAAATAATGGTTTGGTTCCAAATTCAATCAATCACAAACACTGCAATATTACTATCTCTCAAATCTATCTCAGCTACTGTCACCCACTATAGTCATTTCTCTTGGGCTTTTGCAACAGCCTCCTATGTGATCTACCATAGCCATCTGTTCCTTGGTTGGTGGCCAGAATACACTTTTGGAAGCATAAACTCACCCTTCTCTTTAGACAAAACATTTAATAGATTCTTATTGTTCTTAGGATAAACACACAGACAAAGCTCTTTAAAAATGCCTTTAAGATCCTGAGTTGGCCTGCCTCCTCCCTACCCTTTTCCTGTTCCTTACTCTATTCCAGAGTAGCCACCTGGGTCTTCTTCCCAGCTCTTGTCTTCACTGTGCTCGTTCTCACCACTGGCCTTTTATATAGCTTTCTCCCTTGCCCAGGGACTCTTCACACGGTCTCCTGCTTCTCATCTTTCAGACAGCAGTTAAGCATAAGTTCTTCCTGGAATCCCATCCCGACTTGGTTGGTCTCCCTATGATTCGCTCTCTTAACACTATCTAGCTCTTTTTCATAGTACTGATTGTATTGCAATTTTGCATTTATTTGTCTTTCCCAGTAGACTCCACTAAGGTCTACAATGCAAGGAATCAGATCTCTTTTAGCTCAATTTTGTATTTCTAGTATCTAGCACAGTAGTATGCATTTAATAACTATCTGCTGAATCAACAAATGAATGACCATCTACAACACTTGAGGTTGAAAACTTTTCTGCTAAATGTCCAAATTCAATGGGTTCTTGAAATCAAGTCACTTTTGTTTGGGACCACTGTAAATGCCTTCTTCCCTTTATATCTAAATTACCTAAAATAGCCCTGGAAAATGAATCCCTAGCTCCAGCTTGCTTTTCTCTGATTCACCCTATGTAAAGCTGATAGGATGCTGGGGCAACATCTTCTTATGGGCAGTCAAGATGGTAATAGAAAAGGGGACCAAGTGGGGAAAAAAAGACTGCAAAAGGAAAGGGAAGCTTGAAACCATTCATTTGAGGCTGGTAAGAAAAACTCTAGGACCAAATGTTAGATTATCTTAATATGTGAAGAGATGTCATATTCAAGAATCAACAGATTAATTTTTGGTAGCTCTGGATGAAAGCTTCTGGGAGACAGAGCTCAGCTCGATAAGAGGAAGACCATTCAGTCAATTAGAACTATCTCAGTGTGGTCACTCTTTTTAAAGCAGTAACTGTGTCATGACCCAGTGAATTCAAACCTTGTCTGGTGAAAGGCATAGCACAGAGAATGGTGGTTCTCAAGCATTTTTGTATCAGCTGTGGAAATCTTTCTTCAAACAAAAGTTTTGAGGAGAACCTCATATGCCAGACCGATACATGGGAGCATCTCCGTGGGCAGATGACTGCCACCTCCCCATTCCCCACTCCACCCCTCTCTGCCACTGCAACAGGAGCAGCCTACTGGCAGTTTCTACATAGAAACATGCATGCTTCCCCTGCCCAGTCCTTCTCAGCTTTTACTGAGGTGGGGGTGGAGTGGAGGACAGTACTTCTCTTTTTTCCATTTTCTTTGATCAGCTAATGAATATGATTTTTCCATGAAAATCCTTTCCTCAACATAAATGTAGATTTTGTTCTTTTCAAACAATTTTTCTGTGTACGTTAACCATGTTGCCTTAACTTTACTGTAAATTCCTTTATGGCACTAATCTTTGGTCTCCTGCTTTGGAATCACATATAATACCAAGTATAGTAGGAGGTAATAAAAAAAGAGGAAAGAAAAACCCAAACCGTTCTGATGTGAAAAGTGAAGGCAATTACTCCAGGTCTGATTCATAAAAATACCTAACACATGAATAGAAAACACAGGAAAGTGAAGAAACAATTTCATATACACATTCTCCATGTTTTAGCCAATCCCAGTCCCCTCTCCCTATTTACCCCCACAGATCACGATTATACTTGTCTCACATTCTTTTCTCAGAAGAAGGAAAGCAGATTCTTTCCAGAAAGCAGTTCCAAGAGATGGAATGCTTTTCGTAGGAAAACCTGCTTTGACTGGTATCTCTAGGGAAAAAGCTCACTCTTATTATATGTCCTGGTCTTATTTCCTGTATCTTCTTTAATGATTATAATTCATGGATAAGAATTCCAAATAAAAAAGTTTGAATTTAGACCACTGTACTTACACAGTCCACTCACAGGAGGGATTTTTCCAATTACAAATTAAAGAAGCTTGTGCTCCACTTGCTTCATAATGTAGAACAATTTCTAGGTGAGTAAGTCTAGGTGATAATAGCAGTGGTGATGGTAGTAGAGACAAAGGTGTGAAAAGTACTTTCCAAAGAAGCATTTCTATTTTCCCAGAGGTATTTGATAACTTTTATGTATTTTTAGGTTAATTTCCTTTTAATGGATTCCTGTTCTAAGAAGCTAAGGCAATGGACTTCTGAAAAAAATCACATTTGTATCCTTCAATTCTAATTTAGAAGATCGGATATGGACATGGTATAAATCAGAAGTTTCCACTGCTGATGTTATGTATTAAGATGCATACATATTTACTGAATATAGTATAGTAAGCAGTATATTTTGGGGAGCAATCAAAATGCTGACACATTCTAAACTATCAAAGGAATTGTTCTTGAGGAAGAACATACATTTATAGTGACATTTTCAAATCTCCTAAAATTTTATGGTGAGGGACTCCACATGATATAATGAAAAATAACTGAATTTGGAATCAGGACAACCTGTCTCAAATTCTGGCTCTATTACCAACTAATAAAGTGACTAATTATTTCTCTTACTGCACCTCAGTTTCCTCATTTATAAAATATAAGACTTGGACATTCACATCTGAAGTTTAAATTAATCCTACTCTACAAAAGGAATGCCCCTAATTAGAGTGCACTGACAATATCACCTTGTGACTTCTATGTGGAGACATAGAAGACATAGAAATGGTTTAATAAAGTGCTTTTTAGGAGTTGGTGACACACTTATCAATTCATTCACTTACTTGCTCATTCACTCATTTTAGCATCATATTCACACACTATCCAAATAAATTCATGTCAAGTGTTCTAGTAGGTTATGTAATTTTTAAGTAACAGGTCTTATATATTCTGCTAGATATAAAATTAGCATAAATTAACATTTGGTTTATGTTTTCATCAATCAAAAAGGACAAAGGCCTCTAAATCTCCTAAAAATCACCTAATTTTATCTCAGGCAATGATAGTCTCTAACACATCAGGTATGAGCACCTCAATTAACCATACTTTAGCAATGATTTTATGAAAGTGACACAGAAAACACAGGGAACAAAGTAAAACTAAGTGGAATTACATTAAACTTAAAAACTTTTGTGCATCAAAAGACACAATCAATAGATGCAATAAAAAAAGTGACCTCGGGGCGCCTGGATGCCTTGGTCAGTTAAGCATCTGACTCTTCATATTGGCTCAGGTCATGATCTTGCAGTTGTGAGATCAAGCCCCATGTCGTGCTCTGTGCTGAGCGTGGAGCCTATTTAGGATTCTCTCTGTCCCTCTCTCTCTGCACCTGCCCCCCCAACTCTCAAAATAAATAAGTAAACTTAAAAAATGCAATCTATGGAATGAGAAAAAATATTTGCAGGCCACATGTCAAATAAAGAGTTAGTATCAGAATATATTAACTCCAACAATTCAACAACAAAAAAATCAAGTAACCTGATTAAAAAAATGGGTTAAGAACTTGAACAGACATTTCTCCAGAGATATAAAAATGGCCAACAAGTATATGAAAAGATGCTCAATATCACTAATCATCAGAGAAATGCCAATCAAAACCACAATAAGATACCACCTCACAGCCATGTGGACGGCTACTATTAAAAAAACAGAAAACAGGGGCACCTGGCTGGCTCAGTCGGTGGAGCATGCAATTCTTGATCTCGGGGTTGTGAGTTCAAGCCCTGTGTTGTGTGTAAATATTACTTAAAAACAAAATCTTAAAAAAAACAAACAAAAAACCAGAAACAGAAAATAATGTGTTGGTAAGAATGTGGAGAAATTAGAACCACTGTTAGTGGGAATGTAAAATGCTGCAACTACCATGGAAAACAGTATGGAGGTTCCTTAAAAAATTAAAAACAGAACTACCATTCAATCCAGCAGTCCCACCTCTGGGTATACATCCAAAAGAATTGAAAGCAGGGTCTCCAAGAGATATTTGCACACCAAGGTCACCGCCGCACTGTTCAAAATGCACAAGAAGCAATCCAAATGTCCACTGAGCAATGAATGGATAATCAAAAAGCGTTCAATGGAATAATACTCAACTTCAAAAAGAAAGGCAATCTTGTTACATGCTACAACATAGATGAACCACCTTAATGGCGTTATGGTAAGTGAAATAAACTAGTCACAAAAAGACAATACTCCATGATTCCACATATATGAAATATCTAAAGTGGTCAGTATTATGAATTGTGTTCTCCACAAATTCACATGTTGAATATGAACAGTTAGGGCTCTAACCCCCAATGGGACTGTATTTGGAGACAGGGCCTTTCAAGGAGTACTTAAGTTGACTGAGGTCATAAGAATGGGGCTCTAATCAGATAGAACTGCTGTCCTTATCAGAAGAGGAAGAGAAGCAAGAACTTCTTCCATCCCCACCCCCTCTCATCTTTCTCTTTGTTCTCACAAACGGAAGGGGTCATGCGCGGTGCACACAGTGAGAGGGAGGTTGTCTACAAGCCCGTGTGAGAGGCCTTACCAGAAACCATCCTGATGGCACCTTGATCCTGGACTTCTAGTCACCAGAGCCTTTGAGAAAATAAGTTTCTGGTTTTTAAGTCATCCAATCTTTGGCACTTTGTTATGACAGGCGTAGCAGACTAACACACTCTATTTTATTTTATTTTATTTTTTTATTTTATTACTTGTTTTAATTTATTTTTTAAAATTATTTTATTTTATTTTATTTTATTTTATTTTATTTTATTTTATTTATTTTATTTTCTACTTTATTTTAATACATAAAATAGAATAGTGGTTACCAGGGGCTGGGGGATAGAGGGAGAAAGAATTGTCTAATGGGTATAGAGTTTTCAGCTGCAAAATAAAAAAGCTCTGGCGATCTCATTTTGGAAAATGTGGGAAAATGTGGGAAGATCCACTACCAATAATAGGACTCATGACTTAAAACAATGAAGAGAATTCAATTTAGCTTTTAAAAAAAGCCCACTTCTTTGCACTTAGTGATTACATTCCCTAAATTCTTTTCTCTTATAGACATAAGAACAAAGGACTTAAAACCTATAAAATTCTTCATCATTGTTAATTAAAAATAAATCTAGTTTTCACATTTCCCTAAAGAAAATGAGCGAAGTATAACAATAAACATTTATGTTAGGTTTGTACTTATCCTTTTTACTCTAACTAACTTAACGTGTGGGATTATAGAGGTTTGGGCTCACGCTGCAGTAAAATTTCTCTTATTTGCTGGCCTAAAAAAAATTTCCAGAAACTAGTGGGCTGTGCCACCCAGAGGGAAAAGGTAGACACAGCTGGGTTTCAGGAGATAATCCACAACAGGGTTTTTCAACGTTAGCACTACTAGCATTTGGGGCTGGATCATTCTTTGTTGTTGAGGCTCTCTGAGGCATTGTAGGATGTTTAAGAGCATCCTAGGCTTTACCTACTAGATTCTAGTAGCCCCTCAAGTTGTGACAACCAAAAATGTCCCAGACATTGCCAAATGTCCCCTCAGGGGCAAAATGACTCCCATTCTAGAAAATAGGAGGCCATGGATGAATTGATGATTTAGCACAAACTGCAGAAGTAGTTAATATAGGGTGGTCCAAAGCTAAAAAGTTAATATTTATGATCTAAATTCTGATATACAAACTAAACAATATAAGTTGTAAGATAATTGTGGGCAAGGGGTACGGGGATAAAAAACAATAGACTTCAAAATGTCAAGAGACATGTGTGTCTATTGCTAGAAAGAAAGAACATTCTAAATATGTTACTTGCCACTTTTTGTGTGTGTCCTCAAGGAACTAAAACCATAGTTACATTTGCTATTTTCCTCTTTTAGACTGCCATCTGGCAATCCACACTTCCACTAAAAAAAAAAAAAAAAATTGCAACCAATTGGACTAAAATAGTTAATGCACCACCCCACATGCCAAAAATATGCCAGGGAATCTACGGTTTGCTCAGTAATGCCCCCAAAGAGAGAAACTAATGTCTCTTAAAAGACAACGTCCTTGAAAGACAAAAGCAAGTAACTAGCAGAATGCTTACCCAACTTGTGAAGTTCCCCTCCTACCTTTGGGGGATAAAGAATCAAACAGTAGTAGAAGAAGAAAACAAAAGCAGTTATAAACAACAGGCAAACTGAAGTCATCAAACTCATTTATTATATCCCTAAGACATGACATACAAAGTTAAAAAAGGAAAAAAAAAAGTCCACTAATCAAATACAGAACACAACTGACTATACTCATTGTATTTCCAGTGTTATGGTAATTTGTTAGGAATGAGCGAAATAATGAGACAGTGCATCGAATCTCTGTCACACAACTCAAAACAGGCAGTGTAAAGATTCTTCACAATAATGAATATAAGGTTCATCACAGTAACTTAGTCTACCACCGCTTCCTTTTTCTTAGCACCCAAAAGTTGTCAAAAGACAAACTGTCACAACCAAACTGGTATATCCTTAGAGTTCTCTTTCACAAATCCATAAAGGCAGTTACCAACAAAGGAACAGCAATTATCAAATATAAAAATAAGCAGAAAATGATGTACCATTCATTTGACAAATGTTTTGTTAAATGTGACCACAAATTTTCTATACTGAGAACTTCTACAAGAACTCACCTAGATGTAGTAAGGAGCAAGACGCACAAGGTCCTGGTTCACAAGGAGTATACATCCTAGCACATGAATTCTAGTGGAATTATCAAACATTTGCGGAAAGTAACACCGTAAAGCAAAGTTAGAAACACAAGGAACGTTTTCAAAGAGAGGAGAGTTAACACCCAAAGAAAAGAGTTAACAGAGAGAACAGAAGACTTGAAGTATCATTATTGGTATCACAGATACTGAGAGAACAATTCATTTGTAAGACAGAACAGATTGTGACATAAGAGAACATTTTGAATAAACACATTTAGATACATCTGTATGAAATCTTAGAAAAACAATGATAAAGAGAAATCCTATAGGTTTTCAGAGAGATAACATGTAAGAGATTTTCAGATACTCAAGGACTGACTACAGTCCAACTTTAACAGTACATAAAAGAGCGGATTTCATCAAATCAATGAAACAAAGACTAGTAAGTGAAAAACCAAACTGTAAAAAGATATATACTATACAGTACTATTTGTAAATATTTTTAAAACATCAAATATTTTTATGGAAATGGACTTATACAATAAAAATATAAAAAATATAAAACCACTTATGGCCATGATACATAAGAGGGAAGCAAGGGGAGCCTGGGCGGCTCAGTTGGTTAGGCATCCAACTCTTGATTTCAGCTCAGGTCATGATCTTGCAGTTTTGTGAGTTCAGGCTCTGTGTCAGGCTCTGTGCTGACAGTGA